>NW_023425529.1:181217312-181669812 GCF_014108245.1 Pipistrellus kuhlii
GGATTTCACAGAGACCCAAATCCTCCAAAGCATGGAAATCACATGGGCTCGGACCAAAGAGGAAGTCAGACACAATGTGTGGAAGGGCCTGAGAGCACTGGCTGGCTGCCCAGGCCCTTGGATAAGCTGGTTTGCACAGCCAAACCAGCAAGTACATTCAAGTACAGCAACAGAAAGGTGAAGTTGAAGGAGATGAAACTGTGAACAACAGGCATAGCGGCAATTGTCAGGGAAGGTGCTTCTCTGTAGGACTCTTGTAGAAGGAAGACCTGAGACAGAAGAATTAGCTTCCCCAAACCAAAAAAAAAAAAAAAAAAAGAAAAAGAAATCTCAAGGCCAAAACCTGTTTCAACTGATCAATAATTATTGACCACCTCCTCACAGCCCAGCACTGGATGGCAGTTGTGATAGACTCCAAAGAAATACAGTCCCTGTCCTGGAGGAGCCAACTGTCTGGCTGGGAATGCAAAAATAGCTCTCCTGAAAAGTCATCCTTGTAAAATTCATCCTCCCAAAGTTCAGATCCACACCTGTTGCTTTGTTTAACCCTAGCACCTAACACGCTGCCAAGTGCTTGGTTAAATGGAAAATAGCTAAGTTCAAAATCATGATATATTGACTAGAAATAAGAGCTGAATAAAGAGAAAGTTTAATATAGATACAGGTGGTCAATCATGTCATTTCAGAAAATGTGGAAAGTTGGAAGTGACAGAAGAGAGAACATACCAGAAAAGAGCACATACAAAAGCATAGTATAAGAAATTATAATCCTACACGTTGATTTGAATTATCGTTTCTTAATGGGTGGTCCACAGACCACCTACAATAAATTTTGGCCCCAGCAACTGAATTCAAATATCTTGAGAGTGCAACCCAGGAGTTTGCATTTCTAATAAGCACCCAGACTCTTTTAATGCTTATCGAAATTCAGAACCATTGGTTAAGGTAATTGCAGATTCAAACAGACATACTCTTCCTTTAAAGTCAGGCAGAATGAAAAAATAGGTAGGGAAGGGAGGAAGGAAGGGAGGGAGGAAAGGAAAGAGGGAGGGAGGTGAAAAGAAAAAAATCTTAAATGTAGAAAACAACTGGGAAGAGAAGTCAGAGCCCACCTGCTGAAGAAATATTCCTCCAAGAGTTCCCATGGGCTTCCCTCCTGTGCCCCTGCCCCCCCCCCCACACACACACACACATACACACACACACCACTCCCGCTGTGGCGGGCAGAGAGGGGCAGGATGGGTGGGGCATGCCCCTCTGGTCCCACCTGCTCCACCGCGCCTGCAGCCACCCTGCACACACCTTACCCCACCCTGCACTTGCTGACAATGCTTTCCTTCCAGCAGCCACAGCTGTCGTGCTTTCCACTTTCTCTCCTTCTTCCTTCTATGTTGTCTTCAGTCTTAAATCCTCCCTCCCTCTGCAGATGCAAATTAACTTCCATCTTTGTTGGATTAATTTGCATACTCTTTCTGATTGGCTGATGGGTATAGCAGAGTGGTGCTTAATTTGCATATTGCTCTATTATTATGTAGGATTACTGCTACTAACTACTACTACTACTACTAGAGGCCTTATGCACAAATTCATGTGTGGGTGGGGTCCCTCGACCTGGCTGGCAATCAGGACTGTCTAGCCCAGACCCAATCGGCTGGACCCCAGCAACAAGCTAACTTACAGGTTGGAGCATTGGCCCCCTGGTCGTCAGTGCCCATCATACTGACTGGTTGAGCAGTCGTCCAACAGTTGACCAATTGGTCGGACACTGAGCGTATTATGCTTTTATTATATAGGATTGATATTTCAAACCCAGCATGACCAAAACTGTTCTTTACTCTACCTACCATTCCATAATTAAAACAAAAATGCCTTTCTGTACTTCTTATATATTTTCTCCTTATTACTAATTCCACCATTTCCATAATACCCAGTGAAGACTTGGGAGAGCCTTCCAAATCTCCTAACCTCCCCCTAATCCTCCAAGTAACATCTGTCTCCAGGTTGTGTCAATTTACCTTCCTAATGACTCCCATGTCTACCCACTCTCCTCCATCCCACTGCCCAAACCAACATCTCCTCCTGGATTATTGCAGTACATTCTAACTGGACTCCTCGCTTCCTATCTCCTTCAATTGTGATTCACCCTCCCACCTCCCAGAATGAAGCCTCTAAAAGGCAAAGAATACATGTTGCTTAAAACTCTTCCGATAGGATGAAGTTGGAATATTAGCGTAACATACCCTGTAATACAGCTTCTGAATGCTATGACCGTTGTCTCCTGTCCCACCCAATGTTTCCTGCCTCCTGCCATTGCACATCCCATACAGCTCTTTCTGCCTCAATTATCCTCTTTCCTGTTTCCATTCCAGTTCCCAGGCCCTGGAAAAGTTACTCTTTATGATCCAGTTCTAACATGTCTTCCTTTGGAAACTTTCCCTGACACCTTTACCAGGAGAGTTGGTTACACCCTTCATTCCTATTCCATCACTATACTAGTACACAATGCTGTCCCAGTGTGCATCACATTATGTGATCGCATTTCACATCTCCATCTTCCTTATTTTATGACAGCCTAGAGGACAGAAAGTGGGTCTTCGCATTCCCAGTGCCTGGCATGTCATTGATGCTCAACAAAAGTTTACTGAATGAATTTGTGAATGAAACCACAATACATAGCAACATTTACTATATAGAAATTTTTAATAGAGGGAAAATTTATAATTCCAAAAGCCTGGAACAGTGGTAGAAAATAAATAAATAAACAGAAAGTCACAGAAGCCCTCAGCTGAGTAGCCAAGTTGCCTAGAGTGTCATCCCAATATGCTAAGGTTGCGGGTTTCATCCCCAGTGAGGGAACATACGAAAATCAACCAATGAATGCATAGATAAGTGGATCAACAAAATCAATGTATTTCTCTCTCTCTCTCTCTTTCTCTCTCTCTCTCTCTCTCTATTTCTCTCTATTTCTCTCTCTCTCTATCAGTAACTTAAAAAGAAAGAAAAGATAAGAAAGGAAAAAAGGAAAGAAAAGAAGGGAAAGAAAAAAAAGGCGCAGGATCTAGCTGGTTTGGCTCAGCGAATAGAGCATCAGCCTGCAGAGTCAAGGGTCTAGAGTTTGATTCCGGGAAAGGGAACATGCCCGGGTTGTGGGCTTGATTCCCCAGAAGGGGGGTGTGCAGGAGGCAGCCAATCAATGATTCTCTCTCTCATTAATGTTTCTATCTCTCTCTCTACTCTCCCTTACTCTCTGAAATCAATAAAAATATATTAGAAAGAAAGAAAAGGAAAGAAAGAGAAGGAAGGAAGGAAGGAAGGAAGGAAGGAAGGAAGGAAGGAAGGAAGGAAGGAAGGAAAGGAGGAGGGAGGGAGGAAGCCACGGGGGCCAGGAACCAGTTTGGTGTGAGTAACAACGATAGGTTGGTTTTGCACAGGTTGAATTGTATTTGCACCAGCAGACAATTATATAAGTAACTCATGCAAGTAACTCAACTTCGAGGAAGTGATTTCCTTATCTGAGAGAGAGGGGGCGGGGGGGGGGGGGAGAGACGGGACTAATAACAGCAATCTGATGGATTTGTCAGGATGAAGAAGAATCACACGCACAAGGCAATCACCACAGCACCAGGACCGCCTGGTGCTCATGGAATCCCTCCTTCTCTCCTGTGCACATGCTTCTGGTTTGGGGTCCTCTGACCCAGCACCCCACTCCCCACCCTCACTCTGCCTGTCGTGTCCACCCAAGACAGTCTCAACTCCTAAGTTTCTGTTCTGCTCACTTCCCATGTGTCAAAAACGTAAGCTTAGGGACTGCATTCAAAAGAGGTGACAATTGCTCCAATCAAAATGAAAATATATTTCCGGTCTATTGGTTTATCGGCTGCTACTTTTAGAAGGTTCATTGGACTGGGATCATGATTGCATGACATCGTCGCTTTTAAATTTCTTCATTTTAAACAAATAAATGTAGACTCTCTCTGAATGCATATTGAGTATGTTATGCACACCCATCAATACGTATGACTGTGTGTGTTTAACTGAGCCCCCATGCTGTGCAGAAGTGGCTCATGTTTGCGCTATTTCACTGGGTGGAGGAATAATTTCCATAGTAAGTGAAAGTACAGCTACTACCTATGATGTAAGTACAATTACTACCCCTATTTTTTAAAATATATTTTTGCCTGACTTCAAACAGGAAGGAAGAGGGAAAGAGAGATAGGATCATCAATGATGAGAGATTGATCGGCTCCCTGAGGCCACAAACCAGGCATGTGACCTTGACCAGAACTGAACCCGGGACCCTTCAGTCCCCAGGCTAACGCCCTGCCCTACCGCCTGAGCCAGACTGGCTATGGCCATTACCACCCTATTTTACAGATTAGAAAACCGCGACTGAAGAATATTCAGGCAGAAACCGATTTGGCTCAGTGGATTGAGCTTCGGTCTGTGGACTGAAGGGTTCCAGGTTCAATTCCAGTCAAGGGCATGTACCTTGGTTGCAGGCACATCCCCAGAGGGGGCGGGGGGAGAACAGGAGGCAGCTGGTCAATGTTTCTCTCTCATAGATGTTTCTAGCTCTCTATCCCTTCTATCCCTCTCCCTTCCTATAAAAAAAAATCAATAAAATACATTTTAAAAATATGTTCAGTAACTTAGCCAAGGTCACACAGCTCGTGCGTAAATGTGACAGCATTCAAAATCGCCAAATAACTCACTGGACTGATGCTGCTGTGTTTTACTTTCATGGAAGCACAGAGAGAGGCCTTGGTTTAGCTGCTTTTCACTTCGAAAGGAGTGCCCGCTGAGCTGGGAGCAGAAAATAAACGGGCGGACAGGTGTGACTGGAAGGGAGCGATGGGGGCTGTAACCCGAAGCCTCCGCAGCGCCAGCAGCGCCCGCCCGCGGACCTGGAGGCTGCACGCAGCCCTGCGCCCTGAGCTCCCCGGGGCCCGCGTCTCTTTCTTCCAAAGTTGGATCTCTCCTGGGGGGAGGGGGCCGTGACGTCACCGGGGAGCGGGGATAAAGCTCCGGGCCGGGTCCCAGCGAGGACACTGCCCGGGGCGCACCGAGGGCTGTCCATCCTTGGAGACTCTCGCTGTGCGCAGGGCCACCCCTCGCCGCGCCCCCAGCCGCCCGAGGAAGGAGGCACAGAAGGCACCATGCCCCAGAACGTGGTCCTGCCTGGCCCCGCGCCCTGGGGCTTCCGGCTCTCAGGGGGCATCGACTTCAACCAGCCTCTGCTCATCACCAGGGTAGGCGGCCTCCCTCCTGCTGCTGCCAGGCGGGGCCGGGGGAGCGCGGGGTGGCCAGGGAGGGTGCGCTGGGTGCGCTGGGTGGGTCCTCTGCCTGGGACTGGGTCGCAACTTGGCAATGTGAGGTTTGGAGGATGCAGAGCAGCTGAGAAAATTGACCTGTCGGCCCCACTGGTCTGCCTGCATCCTCTCATCCCCAGCAACTTTCCCCCAGCATGTTTCCTCTGGGCTCAGAGAGGGCAAGTGTCCTCTGCCCTCTGCCGTCCACCCTCCACTCTGGTCTCCTTCCAGTCACAATGGTGGGGGGGTGGGGGGGCGCAGGAAAGAGAGACGGGGCGCTGGAGGGAGAGATGGGGACCCTGGAAGGAGAGAGAAGGAATGGCACTGGAGGCTGTGGCTTGTCTGGAGGAAAACTGCAGCCAGGCTGCGCTACCTGGGTCCGCCAAGCTGGAACCACTCTTATCAGCCCAGACAGGGAAAACATTGCTAAGCTGTATCCCTAGGTTTCCAGGCATTTTGAGTAAATATTTTTCCAAAGCTGGGAACTTGGCTGAGACATCAGCACCTACAACTGAAACTACGAAGAAAACGGGTCAGAGTTTCGTTTATCTGATGGAAAAATCAGCATTCAGCCTAATAACTCTGAAAAGAATGCTTTACTGTTATTAAAGTCAAGCTTTTCTTACTCAATATTCTATACAGTGTTGTCTAATCAGAGGGAAAGAAAAAGGAAACTCCGGGGGTTTCTGTCCTCCCCATAAACTTCTACTTAGTCTAGAGATGATTTCTTTCTCACACAAGTATTTGTCTTAAAAGAAAATTATTTCTATCATCACATACAAACCATAGGAAACCTAATACTTTTATACTTTGTTTTCTTCTCTTCCTTACGGTTTATATGGCATCTGATAAATGTGTACTTTATAATCTGATTTACTCATGTAGATTTTTGAACAAGATAATACCTTTTGAATTCTGTTCTTCTTATATGTCTATGAGATTTGGGAACCAATTACTTTTTTTAAAACAATACCTTTAAACATGTATCATACAAAGGCACAGCATGGAACATTTCAAGCTTTGATTTACATGTTTTCAAAAGCATATAAACACATCTGACATGCATTTTTTGTATGAGACATGAAACCTCAACATACCTCCCCCAAAAAATGTCCCAACGTAAACTAAGCAGAAAATAGTTTGGCGATCTGGGCCAAGCAACGCCTTTTATGGATTTCCCCAAGAAAACAGTTTCCATTATCTCTGCTGAGAAGTATTTTTAACGTTTCTGACGTCTCATTCTCATTTGTTTATAGTCAATGAAATGAGCTTTTGAGTTCTAACAAAAGATAAATCATATTGATATCGAGCCCTAAAGAAATAATTAAGTGATTTACAAAGGGAGGAGGATTCCCGCTATGGCTTTGCAGCACGTCAATGTGATTCATCGCTCGCTTGAAAGTCGAGCTGTTGACATTTGGAACAATGTTTATTTAAAGCCGTGCGTACATTCTGGGGCTGGGCGGCAGGCACTCTTTGTAAACATATTTGACATGATGACAATTATTGCCTGGAAGGCCAACGCTGGCTTGAATGTTGAACTCGTTACTTATTATATGGATCATTGTGAAGCTTGGTTCAATAGCAGTGCAGCACCATGCATGCTTGTTCATTTGACCGTGCCTCTTCTCTTCGGTGAACTTCACTCAAGGAGGCAGGTAGAGGCAGGCAAAACTAAACTGTTCTGGATTCCAGTGATTCCCCAAAGCGTAGGAGATTCGTATTGAATAAGAGAAAACACATCCACATGAACTGCTTCGCCTTAGCATACATCTAATTGAGACTATTTCCACTGAAACTGTAAGAATACTAAAAATCCTTTGGAAAAAGACTAGAAGATATTGCAAAAAAGCCATGATCATTGTTGTCCGTAGGTAGTAGGATTCTTCTATTACTTTTAGAATCTTTATATGATGTGGGAAGGAAGTGAAGAAGGTTGCTTGCCATGCTCTCTTCTACACCCTCTATGTATAGCCACAGACTTACTCCCATCTCACCATAATCCAATGAGAACAGGAGCGCTACTATCCCTTTTCACAGGTGAGGAGGGAAAGGCCTGGAGAGATTCTTCAGCCTGCTGAGGACAAGGGGGGGTGGGGGGGAGCAGCAGCACTGATGCCAGGTCTACCAGCCTCCCAAGTCTGCCCTCTGAAGTCCACACATGGGAGAAAAATCTGCTTGCCGTACAGGGATTTCCAATGGGTGCTTAGTGCCATCCAATCCATCACCTAATTCTGTTGATTCTCTATCTTAACATCTACCACTTTTCTTTGTTTCTACCACTGTACTTCTTCAAGATTTCATAACGTCCCACTGAGCTGTTAGTCTCCCTCCCCAATTCACCCTGCGAGTCCTTCCCAGCCATCTTCGGGAGATGCAAGGTTGCTCCTATCTTCCCCATTCTTATACACCCCTCAGTAGCATCACCAGAGTGTGTGTGTGTGTGTGTGTATATATATATATATATATATATATATATATATATATGCCTAAGCAACCAGCTGACCAGCTGACCAGTGGTAGCTATGACATGCACTGACTACCAGGAGGCAGATGCTCAATGCAGGAGCTGCCAAGCAACAGCAGCTTTGCAGAGTGCCCTTTCACACCTGGGACTCCTCAGGGGATGTTAAACTGCCGGTTTCAGCCCAATCCCTACAGGCCAGGACCAGAAACCCCGTTGGTGCATGAATCCATGCATCGAGCCTCTAGTAGTGAATGAAATGTGTGGTCTTTAAACACTTAGGGCTTTCACCCTCTATCCCAACTTGAGTTTCTAATTCCATTTCCTCCCTCTCTGGCTCTCCTCCCACCCATCAGTAGGCAGCAGTGCCGTGACTCTGGACTAGTCATGATTTCTCTAACAAATCTTTGATTCTCTATCATTTTCCTCCAGAAGTCTCTTCCCTACTCCACCCCACTGCCCCCTAGGCTTATGGTAACCTAGTCAAATAGCATTATGCCCCTTTGAATACCATAGCTTCTGACCTATGACCTCTCCTCATACCTCACCTGATACCACATCTGTATTCCACAAACCACATGCCCCTCAAGGGCAAGAACTTTCAAATCTGGGGGTTACTCAGTGCTGAGGACAGTGCTTTGTACATCACATATGTTACAGAATAAATATGACACAACATGAATGATTGACTAAACTGCTCACTTTTCAACAAAGCTATCACAAATAAGTACAGATTGTGTCCTCAAAAATACCCCATGATAAAGATGAATGGCAATTATTTTGTTAATTGATTTGTCTATTTTAGATACGTATGCAAAGAACTGAGATACCAATGCTTCCATTTAATGCCACAAAAAAGTCCCATAAGTCAGATGAATTCCTCAAGTCAATTAAATCCATGTTTATCCTCCTACCAGCCACCCCCACCTCCCTCCCTCACACAATACAAGTCTGGACTCAGCCTTGCTGCTCAATAATGATCCTCTGCTAGACCAGGGCTGGGGCACCGGGTTATCAATATCACTCTCTCCATCCACTGAAATACACCCTACCATTGCTTACAATCTAATTGATCTGTCAGGTTGATCATTATATCATAAAAAAGAACATTAGAAGTAAGGTATATCAAAGACCAGACATTCTCAAAAACTTGAGCAAAATGACATGCACAATCTTTAGGAGAGCAATTTCTAACCAATAGGTGACTTGACTTTGTGCAACATAAAGTTATGCTGTGGTGTTGAGTCTGGAGGAGTGAGAAGTTTTTGCAGCCACCATATGTACCTGGCCTACGTGTTTCACAGAAGAAAGCTCTGGGATTGACTCTACGTGAGCAGCGTCTCTTTTCTTGGCAGGAAGATGCTAAGGAGTCTTTCTTTTTGAAGTGTGTGGACCACCCAGAAGGTGGATCTACTATCATTGCCAAGTTACAGATCATTTGTTTTCACAAAGGGTCCAACATGGAATAAAGTGCAAGGTTCGTTTGTACACATGATAAAGAATTATTGTACACATCTGCTGCCAGCATGTCCTCTCCCACTCAATTCCTCTTCCCCTCCTCCCCTCCTCCCTCCTTCCAATTCAGAGCACACCCAGGTTCAACTGAGAATGCTATGAGTACTTGGGTACCAACACAGGCAATGTTGATGCAATCTTGAGTTTCAGGCTTTACCATAGAAATGTGTATTTCTTTAACATAAACTGTATTTGAAATTTGAACTTTTAGAAAGAAATGTGTACAGCTGAAGGCAATCCCTTTCCAGGATTCAAGTGTAGCAGGAAAGTTGATGTGATTAAAAATCTGTTTAATTTTGTTCTGCCAAAGACGTGTTTGCATGGAAGTGCTGGTTCCTATATGCATAACATTCATCCATCCCATAAATATCTATTAAGTGCTGATGTGTTGCCTGTGGAAGACACTGTTGGGGATGTCATCATAACTTAATTGGTTTCTATGCCCTGAGAAGCTCATGTATCAGTAGAAGAGAAAGGACATTTGCATAAACCACTGTGATAGAACCTGTTCAGGACTCCATGAAATGAAGCATGACCAAAGAGATAGGAGGAGTCAGGGAGAGAAAGAGAGTACCTTCAGGAGTGGCATGATGGGATAGTGGAGGAGCTTGGGTTGTAAAGTTACCCAGATCCATGAGGGAAATTCAGATTTTCACTGCATGTGTAACCTTAGACAAGTTCCTTATACTTTCTGAGCATCTGTTTTCTCACCTTAAAAGATCATCTTGAGAATTCAGTGAGATCGTAGTTCTCCAATAATAATACAAAATCAATAACAACATATATATGGCTAAGTGACCAGCTAACCAGCTAGTAGCTATAATGTACAATGACCACCAGGGGGCAGAGTTCCAACCAATAGCCATGACACACTGACCACCAGGGGGCTGATGCTCAATGCCGGAGCTGCTGGGCTGCAGTGACTTGGCAGCTGCAGTTCTTGGGTAACATACCTGGAAGTAGAGAGGAGGGAGCCCAATTCTGGGATGCATCACCCGAAAAACCGTCCTCTCGCAATCCAGGACCCCTCAGGGGATGTTGGAGAGCCGGTTTCGGTCCAATCCTTACAGGCCAAGTGCACTGGACCTCTACAAATCTACACTAATAAAAGAGAAAATGTAAATTGACTGTCCCTCCACTATGCCCACTAGCCACTCAGGAGCGAGTATGCAAATTAATCCAACAAAAATGTTGGTTAATTTGCATATGCAGGCATAGAAGGAAGTCAAGCACTACAGAAGGGAGCAAAGCGGTGGAGAAAGGAGTGAAGCAGCCAAAAAGGGAGCGAAGCCCACCACTCTAGCCACGGAAGCCCTATTCTTACAGGAAGAGGCCCTAGGAAGCCTTATTCTTGCAGAAATCTTCCTGCAACAGATCTCTAGTATTATAATAGTTCTCAACCCTGGCTGCACATTAGACTCACCCAGATAATTTTTGATAACTTTAGTTCATACTCATGTCCAGGTACTACTTACAGAGATTCTGGGTTAAGTGGTGTGGGTAGGGCTCTAGAAATGTAGACTGTGGATGCTAGAGGGTTTGAATGCCAGGAGAGGCACTGGAGTTTATTTGTAGTCAAGGGAGAACAACCAAATAATGGGGGTTTTCAACATGCCCCCCCATAAGCCCAGCAGTCTATACTTGTCTTGCTCCATAACTATTTCAATCATTTTTATTATCAACATAAAAATCCCATAAGGGCCATATCTTGGACTTCCCTTGTGTCTCCCACAGTAAACAGAACATTACAGATGTTTCATCTCTGTTTTAAATTACTTTTTTCCAAGTAATAGGTTGATGTGATAATGAAAATCATCTGAGGCACTTGTTAGAAGCACACAGTCCCTAGTCTCTCTGCCAGAGCTTCTGTTCGTGATTCCAGACATCAAGAGTGGGTGGGAGTCTATGATCAGCAAGGACCCCAGGGGGTCCTTCGAATCAGACAGGTCTGAAAACATGGCACTCAGGGATTGATGGCAGTACTAGTTCTAATGGTCTCTCCAATGCTTTGACATTGAAGGCCCTACTGACCTGGATAATAAATAATCCATTGAAAACTCCTTACTTCATTTTAGCTTGCTTTTCTCCTAACTTGGGAAAACATGTTACTAATAATATAAAATAATATAATAACATCAAGTAATGCATGAAAATAATATATTCTTGAGCTTAAACATATAGTTTAACTTACTAAAACCAGACCAACGTAGTGGTCATTTTCTGTTCACTAGACCAATTGAACTTGAGAACTTGGAAGAAGTGAAGAACAGTGTTTTCTCCTTCTGTCTCATCCCTCTCTCCACATACTTTTTTCTTTCTTAGCGACTCTCGCCTTGGAGATCCCAGGACATGCGGGTTGAAGTGGGCTCTGGCCATCACTATCAACCATCTTGCCTATTGACCTCTGAAACATCTGGTGTCAGAGCTGTGTACAGCTGCTCCCAACTTCAGTGAAGAAGCCACGGGGTTACTTAGACACTCCTCTGAAAATAGGGGCAGTCTTCCTTGCCAGCCTGTCTTAGAGCAGTCTTCCTTGCCCAGCCTGTCTTAGATTTATTAGAAAGAGCTTTGCGAATGCAATATTTTGGGGTAAATATAAAATAATGTTATTAACGTCCATATCAACACTGTTTATAACGTTTAGAATATTCAGTATCTAAGTTCAGCACACCAGATGTCTCTGTTTAAAATTTATATAAACAGATACACACACAACTCTACCTTCCACTCACTCGTCCTAACCAAAGCTAAAAGTGAGCCTTTTTGAAAGCGAGCGTGAGTGTTAGATCACTCAAATCTATCTGATTATACAAGAAAAGCCTCATGAGGTTTGAAAAGCATGTACATTAAGCCATATTTTCTCATGCTTTGACTCAAAGAAAAGCATTCTGATCTTAGGATTTTAAAAATTAGATAGTACTGGTTTTTAATGAACTCTAGCTAAAGAAAATTAAAATTTTAAGATTATTTTTATCCCTACAAGTCACATCGGGGCTGGAAACGTGTTATTCTTCTAACAGTTCTGGGTTTGGGAGAATTTCTAAATGGAAACCATCTCTGAAATGCCTCTGAGATATCACATCCCCAATTGCCTTCACCCAGATCCCATCAACTATCCCTAATGGACAGTGGCCAGGACCACTGCAGCACCGTGATCACAGAGTTCACGGTCCCGCAAGCATCTCAGTGACGGAACTGAAGATCAAGGGCACATGGGGATTTACTATTTTAGCAGTTTTGCTTATTTAGATGAGTCTTGGATCTCCCTTAGAGCCACAAAGTGAAATAGAGTTAATAGGCAGACTTAAAAAATGCAGGGGGTAGGTGGGGCAATGGGCCAATGACTAAGCCTCAGGTAAAACATTAGGAACAGTCAAGTTTATTCCTGGAGCAGTTTCAGACTTAAGTCAAGTTCTATGTACCATATTTTTCGGCGTATAAGACGACTTTTGAAATGAAAAAAAGTCAACCGAAAATCGGGGGCAAAAGACCAAAATTGCACAAAAATTACCTGCAGATCTTGACGGCAAAGTAAGTCTTTTCTTTGAAGTGGGGGGTAGTCTTATACAGCGAATATCGGCCTAAACCTATGTTTTAACTGTAAAATTAGGGGGTCGTCTTATACGCCGGTGTGTATTATTCTGCTCTAAATAGTGGGACCTTGCAAATGTAACGATGATAGGTTGACGTGAATGGCACTAATCTTCAGGCACAAAAGAAAAAGAAACAAAGTATTACAGGTGTCCCCCTTTTTTCCCCATGGACCCCCTCCACCCGGCACCCACTCCTCCCAGGCCTTCGCCACATTGGAATCTGTGTCCATGGGCTATGCGTATATAAATATAAGTTCCCAGTTAATCTCTCCCCACCACACCTCACCCCCACCTTCCCTCTGAGATTCTGGGGTCGGCTCCCTGCTGCTGTGCCTCTGGATCTATTGGTGCATCCACTTATGTTGTCCAGTAGATTCCACAAGAGTGAGATCACATGATACCTATCTTCTCTGACTGGCTTATTTCACTTACATAATAAAATGTTGCATCTTATTAGTTGTTTTCTATTTGTCCCATCTGTTCTCCATTCATGAAGAAGAGACTGGATGGTTATAAACTTCCCCTGTGTCTGCAGTTCCCAGGGATTCTAGGCGCTCCATACTAACTCACACTCGGACTTTAGCAATGTGTTCATAATTTCACTTGACTTCTTCCTAACACTGGTATCATGGCCCCATCCCCTCCTTGCTCTGACTGCGGGTAGCCCATGCTTACAGTGTGCTTTCCTTGGAGGCACCTGTCTTTCCTAAAATTGCAGGCCAGTTGGTTGCCCTTAGCCCTCTGAAGAGTTCATAAAGGTTACCATTGGATTTATTATGTGGGTTATTCATATTAACTCCAAAGTGATTCTCTTTCCATTTCCACATCCCAAGTAACCCCTGAGTGAATCATAACTTACAGGGATGCTAAAGCCGTTTCAGTTCAAATACAAAATCCCCTAAATTCTGTAAAAGTTCTATTCCCAAATGGGTTGACAAAAGAAACCTAAAAGGAAAAACAAAACAAAAAAATTATATTTTGTTTAAAGCAAAGGAAATATGATTCAAACAGGGAGACAGGAAGGTGTTTTACAAAGAATAAGACATGTCATGGTGAATGAAATGCGGTTTGTAAGAAATAAAGTTGTTTCCCACGATGGGAAAAGAGAGCTAACACAATTGATCAATTCAGAGTTACTGTAAGTTAGAGTTAGGATTGCCTACCCAGGAAATCATTTCGAGTGTTTCCAAGCTAAAATACAGATGTCAGGCACAAAACTCAAGATTATCTGCACAATGCTGATTTTATGTTTTTAAGTGGCACCATGATTTCTTCCAGATCACTCCCGGGAGCAAGGCGGCAGCTGCCAACCTGTGTCCCGGGGACGTCATCCTGGCCATTGACGGCTTCGGCACGGAGTCCATGACTCACGCGGACGCACAGGACAGGATCAAAGCGGCGGCACACCAGCTGTGCCTCAAGATTGACAGGTGCTCTTTGATGACCGAGGGCGCTCAAATGTGATCTGTGTGGCAGGAGAGCCTGAACCAAAACGATAATGACGTCATGCTCCCTGCAAGAAGGGTGTCACGGAAACTAGGCGTCTGACTGGCTTTTTCATAGGTTAGCCACTTTGGCCTGCTGTCCCCTGACATCCGTACGTCTAGTCGTTGTTAACAAACCATTTCTAAAAGGAACTCCTCCGGATGTCAGGATAGTGAAAGAGGCTAATGGAATTTTTTTCCTGGACTGATCTAGTTCATTGACAGTGGAAAAAAGAACCATAAAAGGTATTGGCCACAGGAACACGACATAGCATGGCCAGCTGCCTGCTGTTCTAAATGTGGTAGAAAATGGAATTCAAAAATCCTCCTAAAAGAATCTCTTGGCTTGACAAAATAGGATCATGTGAAAAATGGATTGCTGATATGCTGCAGGCCATTGGCTGTTTTGTACAGAATTCAGCCCAGAAGAATCTCGCAAGGTGTGAGAGTGTGTGTGCATGAGTGCGTTAGATGATGAGCCATTTCTGACCAAAAACAGGATTAGGTCATTGAACCTGATATGAGACAACGGTGGGAATAATGTTTTGTGACAGTGGTTGTTAGTGTGTTGATCTGGCTGATGTGGGATTCACCATCTCCCCTGCTGGTACAGAAGGCATGCAGTTGATCTGCCATTTGATGGGGTGAAACGGGCGCCTTCCCTGTCTGTGCATAACCCGTGTACCTGCCAAGCACACGGTCCCAGACAGATCCATAAAAAGGATTGCACAAAGCGCAGATCCTTGATGCCAACAGCAAATCCACCTTGCCAGTCACTCCCCTTCTCCTTTGGTGGCCTGAGTAGGCTAGCAGGGAGCTAGAGGGGACCTGGAAGCTTGCCCTGAGTCATGTACAGGAGGTCCCTGCAGAAACCCCCTCCTCTACTGTTTTCTGTGTGCACTGGACACCTACTTTCTCCAGAAATTACACAATGTCTTTGCCTCAGTCAGTTTGGGTCACTATACCAGAAATACCACGGAATGACTCAGTGGCTTAAATACCAAGCACTGATTTCTCATGGTTCCGGAGACTGCGAGTCTGAGATAAGGATGCCAGCATGCTCAGGTTCTCTGTGAGAGTCCTCTTCCTGGCTGTCCCAAAAACACACACAGATTTTGTGTCTCTCCCTCTTTTTAGAAGGGCATGAATTCCACTATACTCATAAACTAACCTAACCCTAATTTCCCTCCAAAGGCCCCAACTCCAATTACCATCACGCTGGGGATTAGGGTTTCAACATATGATATGGGGAGGGGAGTAGGGATGGGGCAAATTACAAACAGTCCATAGCAGCCCATCTTGATCCGTTCAAGTTTCCCCCAAAGTACACTAAATATGTAAAACTAATTAGATGGAAGAATGCAGAATAGTGAACCAGGAATATTGCTTTTGCTTAAATTATTAAATTATTGTGGAATAATAGTATTTTCACAAATGTCATAGGAAATTGTAGGGTGCTAAAACCGGAAGTATATTAGAAGTTGGAATTTATTAACTTATTTTATTTACAGGGCGGAAACTCGCTTATGGTCTCCACAGGTAACTGAAGATGGGAGGGCTCATCCTTTCAAAATCAACTTAGAATCGGAACCACAGGTATGACTTTCAGAGTGAATGATACTCACTCTACACCTTCTTTTAACTGATGTGGGTAACTTCCAAGAGGAAGAAGTGGCAAATATCAACAAAAAAAAAAAAACTGGGAGAAGTCACCTGAGGAGGCAGCTGTCTGCCTTTACTCTCTCTGAGGTTAATTTAGACTACCCATGTTCACTTACACCAAGAAAACAAAGATGGATGCCCAGGCAAACATCTTGTCAAAAGACAAACATGGTCTCAGCAGGAAAAATTTGCCTATATTTGCACACAGTCCACTTCTTTTTTTTCTTCTTTTTTCTCATTTTTATGATGGATTTCTGCCAATTGACCATGAGGTAATCCAAGAAGTTTAGGATGTTAAAACAAAGCAAAAATGGGATGGGCAACCATTTGCAACAAATATCTCTGATCTGTTAGAGGGAACTTCAATCCTCACCCACATCTTATTTTATATCCTCCTTTAATTCTCAAGTCTGGCCTTCTGTAATTTAGTTTACTCTAGGAAAAATCTTGCATTATGTAATCATGGTGATAGTCTGCTCAGGTAGTTGAATTACAAAGACAAAGGACTTTTCTCATGGGGCAACTCTGTCTATTGAGCTAAATTCATTTAATAATCTGATGCTTATCTGACCATGTCTACTCTCAAAGGCCCCAAAAATCTGAAAGTAAACCAATTCCCAATGGCACTATATGGAAAATGTAATTATTGATAAGAAAAGGATTTTAAAATCTCTACTTAGAAGCTCCCCAAATTTAGAGAGACAGATATACAAAGTCAATATCCCTTCTAAAACAAGTATTCCTACTGAACTGAGGAGACGGTCCAAGATGTAGTTCTCCTAGGTCACATGTGTCAAACACAAGGCCCGCGGGCCAAATCCGTCCCGCCAGGCCTTGCAATGTGGCCTGCACCGTGCTGTCATCACTGCACTCCGCTGCGTTTCCATCACAATGACAGTTTATGACTGTTCAGTAAACCATTCGGCCCGCGATTTAGGCTGGATTTTACATTTTGGCCCCTTCTCTGATTGAGTTCGACACCCCTATCCTAGGTAGATCATGAAAATGCACTGCAGGCATCTTTGTAATGCATGCTTCAGCACAGTTTCCCTTCGGGATCCTCAAGGATCCTCAACTCCAAGTTTGCCCGGCAGGTTCCCCACTTGCCTCTGCCAGCCTCCATTTCCTGCTACATGCAGAGAAGCATAGGTACATGGATCTCACAGGGCTTCTCAAAGATGTGAGTAAAGTTTGAGTAAGTAAAGTAAAATAACTTGGCACATCAAATTGTTCATAAAGATGTTGAGTTGGAGCTCTTGTAATTATCGGTACAGGAGCCCCTCCCACCAGGCTGTAGTCAGAAGGCCCCCTGGCCAATTCCCCCCAGTGAGACAGGAAGCTGCCACTGTGACAGGGCTTCCTGGAGACACGATGCCTTCCTCTTCACCGTCACAAGGCCCATCACAGATTCCTTTAGATTCAAACATGAAAGGAATGGGAGAGTCCAAAGAAAAGTTGCATTTTCTAACATTGTTCAGGACCAGTCTTGAGAACCAATCAATTCTCAGCACAGTGCTCTTGCCCACCTCCATCCCACCCCATCCCAAACCCCTGTTGTTGCAGTTAAAAGTGACTGTGCAAGGCGAGGGAGTGCTTAGGTCAGATGAGGATAAGCAAAAAATGGGTAAGACAGGCAATAAAGGTGGTGGGAAGAGATCTGAATGCACCCAGGTAGGTGGGTGAGTAATAATACCACTAATCAATGCTATAGTTGATAGGGGAAAAAAAGACTGAAAGAAGAAAAAATGGAGTTCTTGATGCAGAGCTGTCCCTCGTAGATAGCTAAGCCCACTGGCTTCTTCCTACCCTATCAATTCATCACTTAGAGGCAACACTCTAGAAAAAGAGATCATGTGGTGCTTTATAAAAAAAATAATAATAATAAAAAATAAAAAGAAAATTTGAGGCTCAGATACATGCATTTCCTGACCCCGATCTCATTATCACCAGGACAAACTGGATAGAATTCTGAATTGCCTCTTCCACATATAGCACACACCCAAAATTGTACTGCATCCTTCTGCGAATTTTTTTTTCTTTCACAATCTCTCCTGATTTTTTAAACTCAAGTTCATCAACGTGAGATGCCAAGTTAGGGGGCCAATTAGACAAATTTGACCCAACTCCCAGAGCCTCAGTGATCCCTGATCAGGTCACAGAGCCCCCCTGTGGAGTGTGGGTGACTGACTCAGCAACTACGGTACTTTCGAAGCTCAGGGGGCACTTTGGCTAATGGTCCCCTGTGATTTGCGAACATTTCTCTCCGGAATGGAGTTTAAGAACAATTGTCTGAGTTTTAATGCTAGAAGAGGTCCTTTTTGTAAACTATGAGCATGAATTTATGACTATGTTGATAATTTATGACTCAGCTATTCCAAGAACTGAATTTTAAACCATAACCCTAATTTGAAATACTCTGCCCTCTCAACAATCATGGGTTAGCGCATGTGTCCTGTATTTTGGGGGTTAGACAATAGGAACATTGATCATACCAAGCATGAGGGAAAGATGGAGAGGGAAGTAGGGTTTTAAAAAGAAAGGTGAAGATTGAGTTAAGGGCTCAGGAGCCAGTCAGATGGAACCTCTGAACATTCCTTTAGTTTGAGTCATGAGTACTTCTTACTCACACCCTCTCTGAGAGGCCTGTGTGCGAAGGGCTCTGAGATAAGAAGCACTTGGATTCCTTTCCTGATGGACCAGCAGATTCTTTCTCCTGACATCCTCAAGCTAGATTTCTGTGAGACCAGCACTTGAGAACAGACATTTCCCTCCACAACACAGCTCACTTCACAGCCTCTGCTGCCTGAATGCCCATAGTACACACAGAACAGAACCCAGTGATAAAACTAAGCAGTGCGTGCCACCTGTAGAATGAGACTGGAGGAAGCTAAACTGAGGTCATGTTTATATTCTTTTTTATTTTTTAATAAGCACAACGCTATGCAAAGAGTTGCCTTCCCTACACCCACCCCTCATAGCCCAAATGAGAACTCTGCAAACTCTGGACAACAAAAGTGTGTTCGCCTGAGAAGCCAATGCCATTAGCACAGCATGCTTCAGGATGCCACACAAGTGAGCAGGGAAACGCCTTTGAGCAATACCCAGTGTGGGTTCTTGTTTCACAGCTGCAGTCAAGCATTTATTGTGAGTTGTGTGGCCTTTGCTCTTGGAATAAAATACTCTTCTTCATTTTAAAAGTAGCATATGTTTAATGGAGGAAAAACCCACTACTATACAGTATATCCAATATCTAAGCACAGCCACAAATAATATCTTTTGTATATTTATTTCCAGTTTTTTTCCATGTGCATAGCGTTGGCTTTAGAGACTTTTTCATACACAATCATAGTAATAGTTGATACAAACATTTAATATATAATTTTTTTCACTTTTCTATGCCATTATGAAGTAGTTAAATTTTGTTTTTATGAATTTAGACTTGAAACTTCAGTGGTTATTTAGATTAACTCTAGTCATTGCATACATGCCTTTCATTCAGCCCTGGGCCTGGCCAATAGCACAGGCCTGCGTTTTTCTCTATAAAACACTGTTCTACACTAAAGGCAGGCTAAAACATCGTTCTAGACTAAGAGCATTCTAGACTAACGACGTAGAGTTCTATGACATTCTCCAAAGCCTACATTCTTAAACAGAACATTACGCTCATGTTTGTTTAATGTGAGCTGAGGGTGTAGCTTTCACAAGACAAAAGAGAGGCTTCCCAAAACAAACAAAAAAAATGGTTCTTTTCTAAATGATAAGAGGGCTGTTTCCACTTCCATGAAAAGGACCGAATCCTGGTCATAGAAGATTTGCTAATGAGGATGTACTACATGTACAGTTAAATAGGATAAGGTCTGGAGTTCTTTCTATGTTCATAAAATAACCTTGTTCTCCAATATTTTGATAACTGATGGCAGCCTACACAAAGCAAGTTTTCACAATCCCATGTCCCCAAATTCTTCCCCAGTGAGAAATAAAAAAAAACGTGAAACTTCCTGCAGTAATAAAGTGAGGGTGACTTTACTTTTCATTTGTGGGGTGAGGATGAGTCTGGTGAAGTGAATGTTCATAAATTTCAGGCATAAAATATAATCATTTAGTCAGTGTGGCTTGATCAAATGTATGATCCCCTGATATCATTTTTTCCTTATTCCCCACCATTTTTCCTTATAAATTATGCGTATGTTACACACATGTTGTTCATTGGAGGTGACAACTGCCCCCGTTCTCAGAGTCAATCTTCACCTGTGACAACTTGTCCACGTGAGACACTGAGAGGGAAACTGCCTCTGAGTGCTGTCACTGCCGATGCTGTCACTGCTGAGGTCACTCGGGGACTTGGGAGACGGGTGTCCAGAGCTGCTTTCTCCCAATGTCAGCAGATCTCTGCTTTCACAGACAGCCCTAGCATCTCATTAACTCAAAATACCATTCCTTAATGGAAGCTCCTAACGTTTAAGAATAATGTTTAAAATGTTAATTAACTGCAATGGTAATTTATTGACTGCCTAAGAGATAAGAATCCTGTGGATGCTTTTGTCTGGGTAGAATAAACACGAGAGCTGGACTCGATTCACTGCCATATAAAGTCTTTACCAGTATTTTCCATTACGAATGGCTTTCCACTATAAAATTAAAAGGAAATTAAAGTGGAATGGCAGGCTTCCAGTTGGGTTGGTCTCTCCGCCCCGTTTGACCACCAGCGGCGAGGTGAGAGAGACGGAAGGTGGCCTCCGTGCTGTCTTCCCTCTGTTGTTTACCTTTGGCGGACACATGTCATGGCGCTGCTTTTGGAATGACTAGCAACCCATGAACTAACGCTTTGCAGAGCCTAAATACGGATGTTTGAAGCCTGTTGGAAAAACTTTTTATGATCTGACTAGAAACTAAAGGCATTGTTTTTTTCCTAACAAATTACACATCTGAGTTGTGCAACATATAACCAACACTGAACATGGCAAAGGAAGGCGTGAAGCTGACTAACCTGTGTGCTGCCATTTGGATGCACCGCTAACGATGACAAGTGCACAGACCTTTTCAGAAAGCTTCCTCCCTTAAAAGACAATCGCCGTCCATGTTTATTTACCAATTTCAGACTATGAAGATAAAATAATGGCAGAATATGTTCCCTATAAAGCCATCAGACTATGTAAACTAGTTTTTATAAGTTCAATTGTATTTACCAAATATTTAAAGCGTATCTTACTTTGTGTGTGTGTTTTTTAAAAGCTAAGTTCCAAATAGTGTGAGCCCTTCAGTCCTGCCTGATTCACTTTTAATTAGCCTGAGAGATTTATAATCCACCAAAACGAAATTAGGCAATTAAGCAATTAGCCTTCTGTCTTTTTTCATATTGAAAAGAGTATCAAAGGCTTGAGTCATGGCCACTGTCGTTACTTAAAATTATTTCCAGTTCACAATTTCATGGCATAATAATGGCTAATCAAAATGGTTAATCATAACACTCAGCCCTAAAAAAAAGGGAGATAATCTCTTTTCTAATTTAAAAAAAACACACACACACACACAAAAGAACTATCCCACAACTTTCTCGTCTGTAATGAAAAGAAAGAAAAAAAATGACATGAATAAGAATATTATAAGATCTTTTTATTTTTTAATAAAATTTCTCTTTCCGGTAACATTCCAAATAATCATAAATGTTTGTATTACTTGAAATTTGTGTGTGACACTGGTGACACATTCGCAAAAACAAATGAAGCTGATGTGCACGTGTGAGTGGTAATACTGCTGCAAAGACTTATCTTACTAAGTCTGCCAAATTAAAAGATGTGGGAAGAGAATCAGCTTGTGTGGATTGCAGTGTTCACTTTTGGTTTTCTTTTTCGGCTTAGAAAATAACTAATAATTTTATGGCATTATAGATCTACACAAAAATTAGAAAACATGGTTCTGACATTAACATAATAATAAAGTTTCAGATCATGCGGGCATATTTCCAATTTAGAGTTTAGGACCCTTTTCCCTGAATAATAAAGTGAAAATCCTTTTGGGAATTACACGCATTAGCTATCTCTACATTACTGACTGTAATCTTTCTGGAACTAGAGTAAATATGGAGAGTTTTTTAAATACATAGCAGTGAAATCATCACAATAAAAGCAAAGGAGGTTTTATATAAATGCTATTCCCACTTTGATCAGAAATAAGAGTCTTTTCATTACTACTATTTTTTCTAAACTTAAGGTATAACTGAATCCACATTAAAGATTTTGATTTTTTGTTATAGGTTTTAAGAAAAAGCAGGGGGTGTCAATCAGGGAGGAAGGAGACATATGAAATACTTTAAACAATAAAAAAAGGAAAAAGCAAAAGCAGAACTTTTCCTTAGGTTAGTTAAAATGATTTAGTTATTCACAAATGCTCACTCTCTTTCTGGCCATTTTATTCCTTCATTTCCTAAAATGGGGAAATTTTAAGATATTATTGTAATAGAAGATAAAGCAAATGTAAGTTCTACTTAAGAAAATGTTAAGTAGTATAGCTTTTTAAGCTAACAATTTCATTTCTAACACAAAAATTTCTCTATCCAAATGAGAATTTTCTAAAAGCTATGGATCTAGAAGTCCACAGGGGATAGACAAAAGATACAGTGTTTGAATTCTTGTATAACAGTGGTCTGCAAACTGCGGCTTGCGAGCCACATGCGGCTCTTTGGCCCCTTGAGTGTGGCTCTTCCACAAAATACCACAGCCTGGGCAAGTCTATTTTGAAGAAGTGGCATTAGAAGAAGTTTAAGTTTAAAAAATCTGGCTCTCAAAAGAAATGTCAATCATTGTACTGTTGATACTTGGCTCTGCTGACTAATGAGTTTGCCGACCACTGGTTTATAATATTACAAATAAGGTCAGTTCCTTTGCACCTGAACATCTGGTGGATGCAGACAGCTCAGGTCAAGTTCATGGAAAACGCAGAAAGGTTTATGCCCGACTCCCCCTTTAACCTTGCATTAACCTTGTTTTGGGTAAGAAGCCTTGTTTAACCGTCGCGGTTGCTGTTGGTTTGCTCATTGACGGCTCTGTTGTGCCCTCTGTGGCTCTGTGTATTTTGTCTGCCATTGTACAGGAGTTCAAACCCATTGGTACCTCGCACAACAGAAGGGCCCAGCCTTTTGTTGCAGCAGCAAACATTGATGACAAAAGACAGGTAGTGAGCGCTTCCTATAACTCACCCATTGGGCTCTATTCAACTAGCAATATCCAAGACGCGCTCCACGGACAGCTGCGGGGTCTCATTCCCAGTTCACCTCAAAAGTAAGTACCGGCCTCCGCCTCCGGCCACCGCGTTCCTGAGGGCAATAGCCCAGTTTCTCTTCCTTTCCCAAAGTCCAGCTCTTGCTGTTTTACTTTCCTGACCTAAAGACAAGCATCTCTAGACCGTCGTTCCAATCTGCCAGCCCTGGAACGTTTAGTGAGTCGATGGTTTAAAAGGAAGAAACCACTCATGTCAATATTTGGTGGTAAATAACCGGCTCTGTCCAGTTACTGTTGGCTTGATTTTATCTGAAGTCACAGATTAGTCTTCCACTGAGGGACTGTTTAACCCTTTGTTTCCGCAGGATGTGAACTACTTTGAACACAAGCACAATATTCGGCCCAAACCTTTCATTATCCCAGGCCGAAGCAGGTCATAAGCTTTGAGACTGTGAGATGTGGAGTGCATGCTTCTTTAATGAATCCTTACTAATCTCCCAGAAGAGTAACTTCTGAGGTGTTTGGAGTGGCTATTTTTTTTTTTTTTCTTTCCATTTGGAAGCTTCTTTCAAAAGCAAAGGAAACAAGCTCAGCGGAGTAGAGAGCCAACTAAGCTCCTCCATTTCCAGGAGTAAATACTGACTGGATTACAGAGCTTCAAATGCTATGCCATCATCACGTATATTTATAACTAACACCCCCGGCATCCCAACAGGACTCACTGACCTCTGAGGCAGGCAGATGTCCCAACGGCAGCTCAGGAAGGCCCAGCCAGCAGGAGCAAAAGTGGAAACCAGCCCTCCCATCAGGAGGAAGGAAGGGGGGCCACAGGTGGGATGCAGGGAGCTGCTTATGTTAGGCCCTCATCATCCCCACCTCGGCACCTGCTCCTCCAGCACCATCAGAGCAGCTGGGCATCCCCACTCCTTCCAGCCCTGACATAAACATCTATTTGCATTCCTAGGGATACCTGCAAAGGAAGAGAGGGGATTGAAAAGGAACTTTTCCACCTGAAGGAAAATAAGTAATTAAGACAGAGTTGGGCCCTCACCGGTTTGGCTCAGTGGATAGAGCGTCAGTCTGCGGACTGAAAGGTCGCACGTTCGATTCCATTCAAGAGCATGTACCTTGGTTGCGGGCACATTCCCAGTAGGAGGTGTGCAGGAGGCAGCCAGTCGATATTTCTCTCTCATCGATGTTTCTAACTCTCTATCCCTCTCCCTTCCTCTCTGTAAAAATATCAATAAAAATCAATAAAACTAGTAGTATGGTCAGGCCGCATGGATCCTAGCAGGTTAGGATCATTGGCTGAGGATCTATATCAGGTTTCCCAAACTAGTGAGCTGCAGGTGGATCCATTCACAGGTAGTGCTTTATTTAGCCCTTTGATTATTCAAATGAATTTAGGTAAGTGCCTTTAAGATGGAACAGCTACTCTCTAGCTGCCCAAATACATGCCCATCACTCCTAAGTGTATGATTCCTGGCCCATTTTCCTATAGACGTGACCCTCCTGGCCCTTGGAGACACCTTAGGTTATGGTGCCAGCTGCGGATGGTCAGTCATCACTTATATGGGATGTACATGTGCAGACCTCAGAAGCAGGAGCAGGGGATTCCTCAAAATAAGCCAGACACTTATGTGGTGTCACCTGGAAGAGCAGGAGGAAGATGCTCACAAGGCAATTATGACAAAATACATCTTCCCTCACTAGAATGGAAGCGCAGGACTATATCCACCACCTACAAGTGCAGCTGGCACAAAGTACACACCCAGTAAATGTCATCAGATAGAGGAACACAACCCAAAGAGAGCCTAGTATTTCCTCAGAGGCAAGAAGAACCAGGACCTATGATCCCTCCCTCACACTGTCTGCTCTGCACAGTCCTTTTTCACTTCTGTTTGTCCCCTTGTTCCCATTCCATTTTCTTCTGCATCTTTTCCCTATTTCACCACATCCAACAGCTTCCCAACCCCTCCTGACACTATAACAATACTCAATTAAATGTTAAAATGCTAATTTAGTATTGAATAGATATATAGATATATAGATATATATAGATATATAGATATATATAGATATATAGATATATATAGATATATAGATATATAGATATATATAGATATATAGATATATAGATATATAGATATATAGATATATAGATATATAGATATATAGATATATAGATATATAGATATAAGAGCAAGACATCAATGGGACACCTCCTGCACACCCATTGAGCCCGAAACCCAAGCATACACCCTAAGTTGAACCATCAACCTTTCAGTTCATGGGACAACAACCAACCAACTGAGCCACACCAGGAAAAAACATTTTTTTAAAGCATCAGGTCAAGAGGTCTTTTTAAATAGTCCCAAAAATGTGTAAGAAAACTAATGCTAGTTTGCTTAGAGTTTATTTCTTATCTATTCAATAGACAGGGTCCCCTCAATAGAACGATAAGGAAATTAAAAGATAGAACATAATTTTTATTAAATAAAGTTATATACACAAACATGCATGTATAAAGAACACTAACAACGGAAAGGGATTATTCATTACAACTATAAAAAAGAGGAATACCTGTAAATTCTGAATTGATCCTAGTTCATCCACTAGCATGATGCCTGGCCCACAGTAAGATCAGAGTAGTTACAATACTTGTGGGGAAGGCTCACGATTTTAGGCCCGGGTTTCCTAAGATTTAACTCAAGTCTTTCAAATCCCAAACATACAATTTAATAAGCTTCACTTAGATCAAATCAATAGGATCCTGACTAAATGGCATTACAACTGAAATGTCCCTTCTGTTCTTTTACCCACTAAAGTCACTTTCAGGAGCCAGTGTAGCATTGAGCCTATGGAAACAGTGAATAAGGCACTGTTTTTGGTATGTGATCGACCAATTCACAGACTGAGTTTTAAACAGGTTCTCAAGCCAAGGAGTTGACAAGACCACCTATAAAGGTGATGATCCACCCTGCCTCATTTAGGCTCTGTGGGTGGTTGAATTGGATAACACAAGACACAAAAACAACAACGTTTCATCCCTTTAGTGGCATGGGTTGTCCAGACTAATCAGTCAACAACATCAAGGCCCCCAAATCCTCTTGGTTTGTGCTCTCTGTGTGGGGCTGAGGTTAACATGAGCAGCTCTAGAGAGTAAATGCAGAGATGGATCAAAGCTGAGCCCTCAGAGAGCACCGACATTGAGATGAACACACCATATGAATCGTCTGTCTTGAGTTTGCAGCAACACTAATCTGCAGGCATAATGGAGGTGACAGTAATACTAATGTTTCCTTTGGCTTTGTCTTAAATGACTGTGCTTCTAAAAAATCTCAGTATATTTTATTTTCATATAATGCATTTCTCATGCTGCATAAAATGCATGGAGAGGCATGACAGTTTAGTCCTTGGCATGTCAGTTGTGACCAGCCTTCTACCTAGCTTCATAGAGAACATGTGCTCTCTCCCAGCTGTCCTGAGAATTGCATGACTGGCCACTCTGGTGTTTTAATAACAACTCCCTTCTTGTCTGTAAAAAAAAAAAAAAAAAAAAAAAAAAAAAAAAGGATAAGTATGCATGAATATACGTGTGTTTTCAAAAGTTTGCATGAAATAGCAATGTATAAAAGAAATAGACCTCAGCTCTACAGAGCCTTTGAAGAGTTCAAGATCACCATATGTGCTCTCTAATCATTAATTTCAAGGTGACAAGCATTTGTTGGCTGTTCTAGAGCCTGTATTAAATTCTGGACAGTTTTTAGAAGCAATTCCTCACCAAATTAAAGAGTGACCCAAAAAACGTTAAAATAGTCCAGATAAAATGTTTACAACATAGCCTTGAAACATAATCTGTATCACAGAACCAACACGTTTCTAGGTATGATTCAATTAAACTCAACTGCATTTCTGAGACGCCCTTATTTGGAAATGTCTAGCCTAAAAATTTCATTAGACCTTCATGTGGCCTAGTCAGTCACTATTTGCATGGACCATTCCTTAATTGTTTCATTTTAAATATTGCACCTCAGAAATGTAAAAGGGTACCCAGCCAATGTGATTTCCCTGCACCCTCTATCTGTGATCTTATCAAGTTTAAAATGACCTGGCCTATGTTTAAAAAGCGAGTAGGGTCTCACCTTTTCCACTTTCTACATACAACCTGTTTATGTGTGACCTTCAACTTGCATATCACCTGGTAGAACAGAGCCAGAAAATGCATTGTCACCTGTACCTTTCAACTGTGTGCAACTTTTTACGACCACGAATTTTTAAATGTCCTTTCCAGTTAAAATAAATGGTAGCCAGAAATCCACACTCTGTTTTCATTTGATTTGATTCACCTCTCACTTTTTTGTCTTCAATCCCTGTTAACCTCTCTGTCCTTGTTCTCTGTGTCCCTCTGTCTGGCGTCTCTGGTCCCGTGTCCCCTCCGTGTCACGTGGTCATTAACACAGTGGATGCAGCACTCCGTCCGGTATTGACGGTAGCAGTGGACGTAGCACCCCTTCCTCCATCAGCACTGTTAGCACTATTTGCCCCGGTGACTTGAAAGTTGCTGCTAAGATGGCCCCTAACATTCCTTTGGAAATGGAGCTTCCCGGTGTGAAGATTGTACATGCTCAGTTTAATACTCCCATGCAGTTGTATTCAGATGACAATATTATGGAAACACTGCAGGGTCAGGTTTCCACAGCGCTAGGGGAAGCACCCGCCATGAGGTAATGTGAGTCATTCTGAACCGTGGGCATACTAACTAAACACGTGGGCAATGTCAGCTTTCAGGGGTCTTTTAACACGGTCTTAGCTGAAAGGAAGCTGGGTGAGACGCTTTAAGGAGGAAATGCTAAGGATTTATTGCAAATGTCTAGGTCTAATGATAACAGTGATTTGAAGAATGAAATAGAGCTTTATGCGACCCATTTAGTTTAATAAACTAAAATCATGGGAGGGCCAAATGTATATGTGTTCTGAAAAGCTACAGTGAACTTTACAAGTTATGGTACAATACCTCTCAAACAGGATCAATAATCTAGCATACTCTATGTTTCTCCTTGGGGGGTCAAAAATTGAGGAGGGATGAGAGGTCCAGAGGAGTTTTAAAAGAAATGATATTTCTCCCTTCCAATGGCATCTTGTGTCATTATTTTCCATTTAAAATTTCTGCCATGAATAAGGGGTTAGAAGTGAATATCTTAAACTGCTAATGTAGATATTTAATTTCCAATGGTCTCTATTTTGATTACTTTTTTCTTTATTATAAACATTTGTTTAAAGTACTTTTGCCATCAGTTTTTTTTTTCAATTAAAATTTATTATAAGAAAAATCTTATTATTTTTAATATTACAGAACCACTTTTTATAAATTAAAATAGTATCATTCCTAAGTGCACTATGTAACAATATGCCAAAGCTATTTCCTGGAATGAATACAATAAGATAATAATAGCATAATGTATCTCAAAGCCAATTTGCAAAGAAATTCAAATATCAATTGTCTTCACAAATGATATAGGTAGTAAAATTATGTGTGGATAGTAGCTACCTTTTCTAGGCAATGTCATGAAATGGCATAAGCTAATAAAGCACGTAGTGCCTGATGTGTAGTTTTATTGTGGCATTTTTTATTGTTCATCGTAAATATGTTTGTAAGAAGTTTATTAAAATAAAGCTTCTGCTGTTGTAAATGAATTTTAATGTGGCTATTTAGGAAAAGTAGTGTAGTCGATGTAACTCACCTTATACGTGAAAGTTTCTACCTTAGGAGCTTCCAACCACTGGCAGTATGAATTCCTTCCATTTGCAAGCAAAACGGTACCTTTGTGGTTTCCAGGAATTAACAAAGCAAATTAATCCTAAAAACACCATTAAACCACATCCTTTCAGTTTAGCATCAGAAGGGAATCTGAACGTAAGGACAATCGGATGACTGAGCGTCATCGCAACGGGCTCACTCCCGCACTGCCTAGCATGTGTATGCTGTCTCTTCTTTTTCTGAGAAACGGTTTATCTTGGTCCCATTTATAATTATCCATTCATAAAGACACAGGTCTGTTTTTGAATTACTATTTCCTCACCATCGCCTCTTAGTGGCCCTCCCTGGTATGTGGCCAAACAGAGATGGGCCGGGGGGAGCCTGAGGTTATTGAATGACATGTCTGAGCAGCCGCGTGAAGAGACGCTCTTTGGGAGCTGTAGCAGGGATGAGCCTGAGAATGCTGAGTCTCCGAGCAGGGGTCACTGCAGGTGTAGCGATGACCGTGTACTGCTGTCTGTGGTGAATAGATGCTCTTTGGGAGCCGTAGCAGGAATGGGCCTGAGAGTACAGGATCTCTGTGCAGGGGTCACTGCAGGTGTAGGGAGGACTGTGGACGGCTGTCTGTGGCTATTTAGGAAAAGTAGTGTAGTCGATATAACGGGCGCCTCCTGCTGCCCGCACACCCCTGACACTGCCTCGCCCCCGCCGTGCCGTTTCAGTGAACCCACAGCCTCGGTGCCCCCCCAGTCGGACGTGTACCGGATGCTCCACAACAGTCGGGAGGAGCCCTCCCAGCCTCGCCAGTCGGGCTCCTTCCGGGTGCTCCAGGAGCTCGTGAACGACGGTGAGTGTGGGCGCCGGTGCCAGGGGTGGGCAGAGCCTGTTGGCAGGCCAGGGGCGGGGAGGGTGGCAGACAGACTGGGATGGAAGGCTGAGCATGCATTGTGTTCGGAAATCAAATGAGTCTGTGCCCAGAGGCTTCGGCGGTGCCTGGGTCAGGAGCGGTGCTCCCAGAACGAGTCCCCTGGTAAAAAGGCACCAATGCAAATTCCATTCATGGTGCCCGAGAGACGGCTGGGCTTCCATACTGTAAGCAGAGTTGTAAGTGGATGTGGCAAGATATTCTCAGCCTCCCATCCTCCAGAGCAGGCGTCTTCAAACTACGGCCCGCGGGCCACATGCGGCCCGCAGAGGAGTCTGATCCGGCCCGCCAGGTTTTTTGGGCAGTGAGCGCAGCCGAGGTGTTACAGTAGGAATTAGTAGTTCATATAGTCCGGCCCTCCAGCTCTCTGAGGGACCGTGATCTGGCCCCCACTTTAAAAAGTTTGAGGATGCCTGCTCCAGAGTATCGTCATCAAAATCTAAAATGTGACAAACCTGTGGTGTGTTCCCAATTCTACGCTAAGCCCTTGGCCCACATGACCATTTCCCGCTCACAGTGTCTGCGAGCAAGCAGCTATTGCCACGGAGAGGGTGGGTTTGTGCAAAGCCACACAGCCAGGAAGAAGCAGAGCTGTGTCCGCAGCCCACTCCCTCTGTCCTCAGGGCACACACGCTTACCAATATGTTCCCACCTCCAAAAGGTAGATCCTGTCCCTTCCAAGTTGCACAAGAATGCATACTGCCCCCTGAGGAATGCTATTCTCAGAAATACAGGGACAATAACAAGTACTGTGAGGATGTGGAGAAATGAGGGCCCTTGTGGATGGCTGATGGTCCCGCCAGTGATGGCACTTCCTGAAAAAATGAAACATAGCGTCACCTCATGATCCAGCAATTCTACTCCTACATATGCACTCAAGGGAGGCAGGGACTGAGACAGATACTGGTCCACCAATGCTCCTAGCAGCGTTAGTCACAAAAGCCAAATGATGGGGATAATACAGATGTCTGCCGATGAAGAATAAATAAAATGTGGTATATGCATAAGATGGAATACTATTCAGTCTTAAAAAGGAGTGAAATTCTGGCATTCCACAACAGGGATGCAACTTTAAAACAGTGGTTCTCCACCTTTCTAATCCCTCGATCCTTTAATACAGTTCCTCGTGTGGTAGTGACCCCCAACCATAAAATTATCTTCGTTGCTACTTCATAACTGCCATTTTCCTACTGTTGTGAATCGTAAAGTAAATATCTGTGTCTTCCGATGGTCTTAGGCGACCCACAGGTTGAGAACCGCTAGCAGGGTCGCCTAAAGCCATCAGAAAACACAGATATTTACATTACGATGCATAACAGTAGCAAAATAATGTTATGGTTGGGGTCACCACAACATGAGGAACTGTATTAAAGGGTCTCGGCACTAGAAAGGTTGAGAACCACTGCTTTAAAACATCCTACTAAGTGAAGTCAGCTCAACAAACGGACAAATATTGTAGGATTGTAGTTGTGTGAGTAAGGGGTACCTACAACAGACAAGTCATGGAGACAGAAAGCACAGCAGAGGTTACCATGTTCTGGGAGGAGAGTTATTGCTTACTAGGTAAAGAGTTTCTGTTTGAGATGATAAAATATTTCTAAAAATAGATACAGGCAACAATTTCATAATGTTTGTGAACGCACTTAATGCCACTGACAACATTAAGATGGTTAATTTTATATTAAGTATATTTTACCACGATAAAAAAAAAATGCAAAATCTCTGCTCCTCTGAGCACTTTGTAGCAGCTTCCTGCCACAACAAACTGCTCCCTGACCGTTCGGCAGGCCTGTTTGGCGCAGGGTGAGCTTGAGCTAGCCCCTCTCCTTCGGAAAGGAGGCTGCAGCGCCTTGGGAATTCCTCCGGGTCAAGTGCACGCCTTAAAATAGACGCCAAGGACGCCCGCAGCCCGCTGTGCCTTTGCCATAAAAGGCGCCCTTTGCTTTTCAGACGACCGTCCCTCCGGCACGCGCAGTGTGAGGGCGCCCGTCACCAAAGCCCCGGGCGGCGCGGGCGGCGCGCAGAGGATGCCGCTGTGTGACAAGTGCGGGAGCGGCATCGTGTGAGTGTCCCGTACCTGGGGCGGGGGGGTCCCGTCAACCGTGGGAGCAGCTCTCCGTCTCCGCTCATTGGCTGGAAATGCAACGTCCACCACACGTCTCTCCTTCCACCAGAACACCTTAGCTGGCCCTCCTGCGGGCGCATACTGAGTCAGCACATCTCCACTGACCATTTCAGAGGATCCTCATGGAAAGAAAATTTTCCCAGAGTGTATTTAAAAAGTCATTTCCAAGAATCAAAACTTCCCTTCAAAGAGCCCTCCCCACCTTTGTGAAGGTACCAACTTCGAGGTTTTCCTCTTGTGTCTAAACCCAGGGAAACACACACACACACACACACACACACACACACACATACACACATACACACATATATATTCATACATACACACACCACACACATACACACATGCACACACTACATGCGCACCACCACACAACCACATACACACATATATACACATATACGTATATACATACACATACACAGCACATACACACAGCACATGCACACATACATACATACACACATATATATTCATACATACACACACCACACACATACACACATGCACACACTACATGTGCACCACCATACACATATATACACATATGCGTATGTACATACACATGTATACACATACACAGCACATACACACACACCACACACACACACACACACACACACACACACACGGCAGCCACTGGGTTGTTGTTGACGACATTCTCTTTCCCCAGTTTCTTAAGTGGCACAAATAGTCAAACACGATTGTTAAAAACAGAGTCCCAGCTCCCCCATCCAGGGCCTTGATGTCTGAACCCCCACATCTTCACGGGAACCAGGTCTTCTCACTCTCCCCCCGCAAACAGCCCACAGCCACTCCTCCATCCGGTGTGTCCTGCTGCAGCGGCCACACGGAGGCCCCGCACGGCCAGGGGCCGTCCCAGGAGGCGAGGCGGTGGGGGCAGGCCTGGTCAGAGCAGCGCGGCTGGGAGGAGCCCGGTCTGCGTGGCTCAGTGGTTGAGCGTCAACCTAGGAACCAAGAGGTCACGGTTCGATTCCCCATCGGGGCACCGGGTTGCAGGCTCCATCCCCAGTGCTGGAGGCAGCCGATCAATTATTCTTTTTTTTTTTTTAATATATTTTATTGAGGAAGGGAGAGGGATAGAGAACTAGAAACATCGATAAGAGAGAAACATCAACCAGCTGCCTCTTGCACACCCCCTACTGGGGATGTGCCTGCAACCAAGGTACATGCCCTTGACCGGAATCGAACCTGGGACCTTTCAGTCCACAGGCCGATGCTCTAACCACTGAGCCAAACTGGTTTCAGCCAATCAATTATTCTTTCTTGTCATTGATGTTTCTGGCTCTCTCTCCCTCTCTCTTCGTCTCTGAAATCCATAAAAATATAATTTTTTAAAGGGGGGCAGGGCAGGGGAAGCAGGCAAGACAGGACGCTCAGGAGCAGAGCGGATCTCAGCAGGGAGCTGTGACCTCAGCAAAAGCAATGGCTGCTCCTAAATGGCAGCGAACTGTTTGCCAGGAGAGGCAAGCCCCCTCTTCTCCCTCCCTCTCCCCCCACCCCTGTGGGAACTCCTCTCTGCCCGTGGTCCGTGTTCTCTGAGCTGCCCAGAGCAGAGCAGGGGCTGGGCCAGCGCCCTAGAGAGCCGTGACAGGGCGTTCAGCTGTGTAGGCAACGGCCTTGGCCAAGGTCGGAACCCTCTGCAGAATGGCGCCTCCCTCTTTCAGAGAAGCCACGGGGAGGGACACCTGATTAAGGGACACCTGATCATTTCCATGGCAAGGACGTGTGTGCAAATCTGAAAAGCAGCCATATCCGAGGGAGACGCCCGATGGCCTGTCCTGGCCGTCATGCATCACACACACACACACACACACACACACACGTACATCCGTGCGGCCGCTGTGCCCTGCGTGCCACCAGCGCCTCTGGCGTCGGATGTGGCGCAGACACCGCCGGCCTCCCGGCCCCGGGCCCCGGTGAGCCAGGGCTGGCCCCCGGGGCTCTGACCCGTCTCCTTCCCTCCGCAGCGGGGCCGTGGTGAAGGCGCGGGACAAGTACCGCCACCCCGAGTGCTTCGTGTGCGCCGACTGCAGCCTCAACCTCAAGCAGCAGGGCTACTTCTTCGTGGAGGGCGAGCTGTACTGCGAGGCCCACGCCCGCGCCCGCACGCGGCCGCCCGAGGGCTACGACACCGTCACGCTGTACCCCAAGGCCTAAGCCCCCGGGCCCACAGCACGCGCACGCAGTCACATGGGACGACGGTCATGACTTCGGGCAGGGGTCGAGCAAACTGTCGAGTCCAAAACTAACAACACCCGGCTGCCCGCCGGCTGCAGCCCAGACACGCCTGTTGGTGTGCGCGCAGCTCTCTCTCTCTCTCTCTCTCTCTCTTTGGGGTCGGCAGTGACTTCGGACAGGTACACCGAGCATTTTTCCTTTTTGTATGTCCAACTCCACCATTTGCATTTATATTAAGACCATCAATCACTGTAAACCTCCAGCGAGCGGGGGGAGACTGATGGTCTCTCCTTGCCACGCTGGCTGGGCGGTGCCGTAAGCACCGAAGGATGGCCTTGTATTCTAGCACAGCCCGCAGTTGTATGGTCCCTGCTTCAGCCATGAACGTCCATGCCGGGGAAGGCCCTGGGTTCCTCTGGTGTCCTCTGCAACCATCCCACCACGGGATGTGCACACATACGCACGTAAGGACCACGTGGAACATCGGGCGTGTGCCTAGAGGCGGCGCTCCATGGAGGCAGCGGGCACCCACGCTCCCGCGAGGGGGCCGCTCCGATGGGCAGCGCGGCCGCTTTAGGAAAACGTGGCTTCCCTGGCGTGTATTGCTCACTTGCTCTTTCTTAGGAGCCCCCTGGTCTCTGCCGACAGGAGAGGCGCTGGCGTCGGCTAGTTAGAGGGGACGCCGCTCAGATTAAACCCGTTTCTTTGGCTTTGAAATCGTCTCTCTCATTTCAAATGTCTCTTTCACGTCGATGTTCAATCAAATCCAAGGTGCAGACCCCATGGAGGTTACTCTCCACTTCCTCCTCCTTCCCAAGGCAACACCTCCAAGAGGAGACAGTGGGAGGTGGTGGGGGAGAAAAAGGGGGTTGCTGGTCCCCTGGGCCCTGCCGGCAGTCCCTGGTTTGCCTCCTGGGCTGTTTTTCTCAGCAGAGTTGGGTCTAGGCCCGTGGTCAGCAAACTGCAGCTCACAAGCCACATTCGGCCCTGGGCAAACAGGGGAGGGGACTGAGGCTTGTAGCGAGCCCTTTTCTCAGGACTCTTTCATTCGCACTTCATCGAACCCTTTATAGCGGGCTACACGTGCTTTCCACTGGGCTTCCTGCGTCCAGCTCAGAGATGCTGTTCACCCTCCCCGCAGACGACCCAGCAGGCGGGGAAGTGCCCGGGGCGTGTGACAGTGTGGGGGGCAGTGGGGACACCTGGGGGGTTTGGTGCTTCTCCAACAGCTGCCACTGGCGTCCGCGTGTAGGAACCCCGCCTTCACCCTCTAGTCCCACGGTCGGCAAACGGCGGCTCGAGAGCCACATGCGGCTCGTTGGCCCCTTGCGTGTGGCTCTTCCACAAAAATGCCACAGCCTGGGCGAGTCTATGTTGAAGAAGTGGCACTAGAAGAAGTTTAAGTTTTAAAAAAAAATTGGCTTTCCAAAGAAACGTCCATCGTTGTCCTGTTGATGTTTGGCTCCGCGGACTCATGAGTTTGCCGACCACTGGCCTAGAGAAGTGGGCTCCCTGAATCTCTGGACCCACGGCTTTTTATTTGCTGGGAAACACATTGGCCCTTTAGGGACACAAACAGGTAAGTTTGATGAACAGGAAAAGAGGTGCTCCAGCTGCTCTGCATTTTCACCTCCTCTAGTCCACCATAACGGTGCTGCCGGCTCCCACGCCTCCCCAGGCTGGATGATGGGGTCAGGGGAGACTCCCTCAGCTGTTCAGCAGCAGGTACTCACATGCAGATTTTCAGCCCTGCTGAAGCCCCAAGGTCCACCGGCCTCCTGCACCATCAGCAGGTGCGATCACCCCTCATGGCTTCTCCACCTCTCCCTGCTCCTGAGGGGCAATCGGGATGGCAGCCACCTCTTGCACCCACTGCGGGGGAACAGCCCTAATTACGGTGGAATGGCATTACTTAACAGCCCTGCTTGCACCTGCTGCTGCTGGCGACAGCCCCAATCACTCCACAACATCAGCAGGTGTGAGCAGGGCTGGTGCAGTCAGCACATGGTGGTGGGACCAGGGCTGCTGGCAGACAAGGGACCAGGGGCTGCAGTGGGAGAGGCTGAGCAGGGGCACAGAGGATGGACCGAGACCCACCCCGGTGCCTTACGGCAGCCTCACGGCCCACAGTTCCTTTGAAGGTGCATGAATTCGTGCACTGGGCCCCTAGTAAATACATAAAGGATAAGGAAGTCAACTTTCTCACTGTTGGTAAATTACAAACATAGAAATGGAGAAAATGAGAAAGACCACTGTGATGTTAAACCAGGCATATTGTGAACACATGGGACTCAATATAGATGATAGATAGACAGACATAGAAACAATAAATAATACAGGTGTGTGTGTGTGTGTGTGTGTGTGTGTGTGTGTGAATGTAAATACACGTGCACACAGACATTGCCTAGCTCTGTCCACTGAGATGGCCGGAAGCAGCGATGCCTGGGTAGCCACGTGCATGCTTAGCACTCACATCCTGGCTGTTGAACACCATTCTCCTCTCCAAGAGGCAAAGGCTCCTTGGAGAAATGGCTGGCTCCCAGGCTGGGCAGGCAGAGGACAGGCGGAGCCTGGGAGATCCAGTCCGTGAAGAACAGGGAGTGGGACTCCGGAAATGAGGGGGGGGGGGGGTGTCAGAAGCACACAGAAGCCAGCTAGAGAGACTCCCAAGGGTCCAGTGAGGGACACGGAAACAGCATGGACACCAGGTTCACTACCAATGAGGACCCGCTCCCGCCCCCTGAATGAAAAGGAGATGCCGAGGCCACGGGACCCGAGTGAAGAGACGTGACATGACAGCCGCATGTACACAAGATGCTGGACAAGACCCTTTACTGTTACAAAGGGTGTCATCTGGAGAGCAGGTGGAATCTGCGTGGGGTCTGATGACAGAGGGTAAGCATGCATCAATGCTAATTTCCAAATTGCAAATGCTCTATTTGGCCCACATTGACAGGTGTCCTTGTAAGAGAGGCATCCATGGGCCTGACTGGTTTGGCTCAGTAGATAGAGCTAGACCGTCTGCCTGCAGACTCAAGGGCCCCAGGTTAAATTCCGGAAAAGGGCATGTACTGGGTTGTAGGCACATCCCTAGTAGGGGGCATGCAGGAGGCAGCTGATCGATGTTTGGCTCTCATTGATGTTTTTAACTCTCTCTCCCACTCCCTCTGTGTAAAAAATCAATTAAAAACATATATTTTTTAAAGAGATAGATCCATGTAGTCGGGAGTATTGAGACATTGTGTAGGGCGGGTATTTTGGGTCTACATTTCCCCTTCAAAATCCATAATGGATGTTGTTGCAAAATTAATATCTCCTCATGTAAAGCGTTTGCTTGAAGAACACCATGTTCTGAGTAGGACAAAGCGGATGGTGGGCCCTCAGTTGACCACACCCGCCTCCAAGGCCAGTGCCTCAGCGATGGCCACAGCTTTAACGTGTCTATTGTGATGCTTCGCTATTTTAAGTTCATCGTTGGAAACAGGTATCTTCTCTTGACCTCAGCACACGAAAACCCTTTACAATGCTGGTCTGGGGCCGCTCAAACCGCCACAGCTGGAGCTGCTCTGCTGAAAGGGTGGAAATTAGAGGAACAACACAACGTAGAGCAAACAAACAATGAAACCGAGATCAGAGAAAAGGCAAAAGCCCCAAGTGTCTGCCTGTCTCCACACAGTCCCTTTTCTCAGCTTTGGACCAGCAAGTCCTGGGCCCGCAGGAAGACAAGCCGCCCTAGGGAGCCGGCCCCCCGGTTGGGGGCACAGCAAAGGGGACCTTCTCACCTGCAGTGTCCCCGGTGCACCTGAGGGTGCAGGGTGCGGAGTGGGGGGCTTTCCGGGCCCAGGATCCCGGACCCCGGACCCCGGACCCCAGACCCCAGCGCGCGCCTTCTCCCTCCCCCCACCCCCACCCGTGCTTGCGCCCACGTGCGCCTGTGGCGACCCAACCATCCCGTTACCAGGCAACGGGCTGCCCCGGCGGGAAGCCACTGAGCGGAATGCAGGGGAGCAGGCAGTTGGGAAGAAAAGAGAGCTTGAGCAGCAGCAATGAGCCCGGGTGAGAGCCTGGGCGGGATCAGTCCCTAGAGGGGAGCTGTGGACAGTGGATGGAGGGGTGGGGGTGTGGTGGAGGGGGCCGCCTCCCTGGGCCTGGTCCCTTCATCCCCATCCCATCCAGACCATCCGGTCTTCTCGACTAGCCTCACACTCCATCCCTCCCTCACCCTTCTCGCACCCCCGGCTCACCCCAGAACAGCGCTACCTCCATCCCTGCCTCCATCCCTCCAGCCTCCCAGCCGCCTGGTCCAGCAGCCGCCCCTGCGTGGCCCCAGCGCGCCCTCTGGTGGCCGCTCAGGGCATCGGCGCCCCGAGCCCCCGCGCCCGCCCCGCCTCCCTGCTCCCACCGCCCCCAAAAGCGACGTCTGGTTCTTCTGTTACAGAAAAGCTTCCTCAGGAAAGGGATGAAGTTGACTGCGTCCTCCTTTCGGCGTCCAAGATCCTAAACTCCTCTGAGGGGGCGAAGGAAGGCGGAGGCCGTGAGACAGGTAAACCCCCGGGGGATCACAGCCCCCGGGGCAGGGCCAGGGCGTGGTGGACCTGTCCGCCTTTGGACTGCAGGTGCCTGGTCCCTGGCTCACATCCACCGGCGCAATGCTGTGTCCCCAGCACATGCGTGCTCCCAGGAACTAGCATGCGGCACAGATTAAGAGCAGCTAACACAGCGCATCCCTCTGAGCCAGATGCTGTTCAGAGCATTTATTTTTTTTTAATATATTTTATTGATTTTTCACAGAGAAGAAGGGAGAGAGACAGAGAGCCAGAAACACCAATGAGAGAGAAACATCGACTAGCTGCCTCCTGCACACCCCCCACCGGGGATGTGCCCACAACCAAGGCACATGCCCCTGACAGGAATCGAACTTGGGACCTTTCAGTCTGCAGACCGACGCTCTATCCACTGAGCCAAACCGGTTTCAGCTGTTCAGAGCATTTCAATGCATCCACTCATTGATCTCACAACAGCCCTATGAAGTAGGCACTCCCATCGTCCCCACATTAGGAGTGAGGAAACTGAGGCAGGGGAGGTCCACACACCCCCACGGTCACACAGGTAGCAAGGAACAGAGCCCAGTGTCCAGTGGGGCCGGCCCAGATCCAGGCCTTGAACACCACACTGTATTCTCCTGGTTCTCTCAACACCAACCAGGAGCTGTGGATTTTTTTAAATATAATTTAATTTTATTTTATTTTTTGAGACGCCGGAAAGACATATCCTTTTTCCAAAAGCAATGCTTCTTATAGTAAATATTTATGGGCGAATGGTGAGGGTATTCTGGGGGAGGGTGTTTGAAATGACCACAGAGCTCCATGGACAAGCTCCAGCTAAGGGTGCCGAGGGCGTGTGTGGACAGCCAGCCCGCAGGGCAGCCGGAACATTGGAGTCCCTTGCCGAGGCTGCAGGCCTCTCGGAGGGCCTGGGGGTCAGCGTGACGGCCAGGGAGGAAGCAGAGCACCCTGGTGGAAGCCGCTATCTGGCTGATGGGCCAGGCTCAGACCCCCAGGGGCACATAACTGCATGTGGAATGTGGGTAACCCAGGCACAGAGGTGTTGAGAGAAGGGGTGACCCTGAGAGCTGAGACCAGCACGGGATCCCCCACCCAAGACTTCCTGTGTGCCCTGAGTGTGGCCTAATCTCCCGCAAGCTTCAGAGTAAATCCCCAGACCTTCACTTAACCCCCTCAACGCCATTCCACCGCAATTATCTTGTTTTTTCACTTCTGCCACTTCCAGAAGAGAATTTACTGCTAGCGAATTTACATCTAAGGTGGTGTGAACCTCAGTCCGGGGCTGGGCCCTGAGCCTCTCGGTGGTCTGCACCCCAACCCCCATACTGTGCCTGCCGCAGGGACCCAAATGGCCTTCAGATTGTGTTCGCCCTCCTGTGCTTCTGCGCTACTTTCTCTTCCGATTCCAGAATTCCAGAACTCTCTGTGGCTTTTTTTTAAGAATTTCTTCCCTTTGGAAATAAACAGGGGCCATAAGAAACTCCTGAAAAGAACAAAAACTTATTTGAATAGCTTTAAAGAAAAAAAAGAAAAATCCGCCCCTCTGCCTGCTCTGTGCTGTCACCGAGTCCCCAGAGCATTGCTGGGAAAACTTCACTCTGAGTCACACCACGCAGCTCAGTGCTGTTGGGGAAGCTTATTTATCTCCCAGAAAATGCTTTTCCAAACCCTCTCCAAGATGACTATTCCCTCTCTGTGTGTCCGCGTCTCTCGCCACGCCCTCTCAACCAATCACAGGGTCTCACAGTGCAGGGAAAAAACAGAAGCAGGCAGACCCAAACTCCTTCACTTCGGCTTTCAAATCTGCCAGCTACCTAGCTGGGCACCCCTACCCTCTGCCTTCCCGTTGCAATCAGAGGTCACGGCCTGCGAGTCCTCTCTCTGCTGCAGTTCTCACTCTGCTTCCACAGTCAGCCTCCCTCTTCTCCGAATCTCCTCCCCTCCCTGTCTCCTATGGGGCTCCAGCAGCCAGCAGGCCCACTAGATGCTCCCAGGCTTGAAAAATCCTCCTTGAGGGGAGAGATCATCACATCTCTCCCCTCACGGACCCTGTCCCATTAGGCTCCTATCCGCTTCCAAAGTAAAACCCCGTGCTGGACAGACCTTCAGTCCGCTCCCTTCTCAAGACACTTCCTTTGGGCCCTGTGCCCGTCACTGCACAGAAGCTGCCCTCGGCCCAACCAGCGTGGCTCAGTGGTTGAGCATCGACCTATGAACCAGGAGGTCACAGTTCGATTCCCAGCCAGGGCATATGCCCGGGTCGCGGGCTCTGTCCCCAGTAGGCTGCGTGCATGAGGCAGTTGATCAAGGATTCTCTCTCATCATTGCTGTTTCTATCTCTCCCTCTCCCTTCCTCTCTCTGCAATCAATAAAAGCATATTTAAAAAAAAAAAAAAAGTATTTCCTGTGGAAACAGGATGTACCTCCCACCGGATTGCTAACAAGAGTCTCAGGGACCAACACAACAGCAGAGATCAGGTCCTCCACGAAGGCTCCACACGGATCCACATGGTCTCCCCTCCCCCAGGCACTCCCCAAATTATGAGGCCACAGAGAAGCGCAGAGGAAAGCACAGTGGCTCCAAAATGGTATCGCAGAGGGCTAGATCGACTGCAGGGCGATGTGAAATGAGAGAAGCTCCTAGCAGAGTTGCTCAGGGTGCCCGTGAGCCATCTGAAAAGAGCAGCGTGGGGTCTGCCAACACACCGTGGTCAGGAAAGAGGAGATGGAGGGAGGGGCCCTCGTTATAAGCGACATAAAATCTAGGCCAGTCTATAAACTCCATGTTCTTTCTCGACAAGCTTTTGTTTACTTAGCTAAGCCTTCAGATTTCTTTGGGCCCCACTGCTCTTACTTGGTTTTAGCAACAGAAGTCCTGCAGTCAGCCTTGAACTTGCGAGGCCTCCTAATGAGAGAAAGGGAGAAGAGGGAGGTGGCGGCTGCAGGTGCCGGAAGAAGATGGAATGGTGGGCAGTAAATCCATTAAGAACAAAGTTGGGCTGAAATTATTTGCAATAATAATATCCCAGCTGTGTGCTAAGCGGCTTTGCGGAAGTTATGGTTCCAGAACAAAATTAAACATCGTAAAACTTCACAGTGTGACAAACAACAGAACGAGCAAATATCAGAACAAGCGGGGAGCAGCTGTGGGAGGAAGTAGGATGCTCATTTTCTCATAACTGTGCTCTTGGCAGGGAGTAAGTCAACACCGAGTACAATAGAAATGCTTGTTATTAAAAAAAAAAAATTAAAATCCCAACCTCATAATCCTCTTCCTGATATATTTTCATTAGTTTAGAGTGATCTCAGAGGAAATAATCTCTCATGTGGTGAAAAAAGACCTGAATACTAACAATAATTTGTAGTTTTTATTCTATTAAACGTAAGTTTGATGCCATTTATTTCCCAGGAGCATGTGTAATATGACCCCACTGTTCTAAAATCATTCTGTTTTTGCCACATACATGCCTGGGGGGGGGGGCGGGGGGGGGGCTCGATAGGGTGGGTGAGTACTCATAGTTACTAACAACAGCCAGCTCTGGGTGGTGGGATTCTAGGATTTGCATTTTGATCTCTCCGAGTCCATCAGCAGAGGTTGTTTTAGGGTCTGAGGAACTTCAGGAAGCTTTGCCGCACTGGTCCAGACCTCCATCGAGTTCCTTTTCATCCAAGATCAACCTCTCAGGCTCCCATTTCTTCCCAGTCAGATGCAAAGCTGAGCATCTCCCCAATGGGCCTGCTTGCCGTGCCTGTCCCCCCTCCCCCCGCCCCCGACCCCACCCCATAAAGGTGGAATTCTTCAATTGGCTAAATGGCTCCAGCCTCTGGACCCCAGTTGCCCCCTCAGTGATGAGGGAGGGCCCGTGGGCAGGGAGGGGTCACACTTTGCTGCCAGCTTACGGAAGGTCGGGCAGTCCGGCAGACTGTCATGCCAAAGAAGACGTACTGACCTCTCTCACAACCTTCGCTTCGGGCCCTGGCCGGTTTGGCTCAGTGAAGAGAGCGTCGGCCTGCGGACTGAAGAGGCCCCGGTTCGATCCCAGTCAAGGGCTCGTACCTGGGTTGCAGGCTCCCTGGTCAGGGATATGCGGGAGGCAACCAATCAACGTGTCTCTCTCACATCGGTGTTTCCGTCTCTCCCTCTCCCTTCCGCTCTCTAAAAATCAATGGAAAAAATATATCCAGGTGAGGATTAAAAATAAATAAATAACAAAAGTAAATATTAAAAAAAAAAAAAAAGAAAAACCTTCACGTAGGGCAGAACTTGTCAGATTGGGGCAGTAGTCAGCAAACTGCGGCTCGCGAGCCACATACGGCTCTTTGGCCCCTTGACTATGGCTCTTCCACAAAATACAGTGCAATTGAAACTTCGTGGCCCATGCACAAAAGCCGGTTTTCGGCTCTCAAAAGAAATGTCAGTCGTTGTCCTGTTGATATTTGGCTCTGTGGATTAATGAGTGTGCCGACCACTGGCTTAGGGGCACATTTTCTCCTAGCTTTCCTTTCATTCAGGCCCTGCATTGTCTTTAAATTCTAAACATTTACAAAGTAAGGGAGTCGCCGGCCACTGGAGCCAAGGGGGCGTGTGTCGGGAAATGCATGTAGTCTCTCCCCTGACACAGCTCTGTAACCTCTTTTCTGGTGGGAACATGCGGATCTTTATGCACCTAAAAGCGTGGCAACACTCAGGCTCCGCTAACCCAACTTGCTTTCCATGATAAGGAGAAGGAATATTACATGGCTGTTTCGTGGATACTAAGGTTCATACAGTGGTTTGCCATGGGTCCCTCATAACATAAGGATTATTAGTATTTTTACCAAAAATATGTATATAGTGTATATCCCAGAAACAAACAAAAATAGTTGGCCCTAACCGGTTTGGCTCAGTGGATAGAGAGCATCGGCCAGTGAACTGAAAGATCCCAGGTTCGATTCCGGTCAAGGGCATGTACCTTGGTTGTGGGCACATCCCCAGTAAGAGGTGTGCAGGAGGCAGCATATTGATGTTTCTTTCTCATCGATGATTCTAACTCTCTGTCCCTCCCCCTTCCTCTCTAAAAAATCAATACAATACATTTTTTTTTAAATATCTGATTTTTTGGAAGTGTCAAGTTTGGTGTTACAAGTCAAACCACTTTTACAACCTCCACTAGAGACTTTAAGTGAAAACAGTTCTTTTTTAAACTTACTCTGTGACTGGCCTTGGGTTCTTCCTAATTGAACCTCAAATGCTCATTATCTCTTCGCCTCACCGTCCAGAACAAGAGACGGCTTCCCATGACAGTTGCCCAAAAACAAAACTTAGAAAAGAAACCACACGGTTGTTCCTTTTCTCTTTTTAGAATATGGCTGTGTAGCTGAATCAGAAAGTCAAGTCCAACCACAGTCAGCACTGAAGGTGAGTATGTTTTATTTTCTCCAAACATGTTTGTCAAAGGCTGATGGTTTTTATAAATAAATAATTCCTCAGTGCCCATGGGTTCTCCACAAGAATCTTCATGGGAGAGTTAGCAAGCATGGTGGAGAGGGTGCGTCACTGGCCTTCTGGGATCTCTCCTGCTGAATGGCATCTTGGGGGATAGTCACACAAAGTCACCACAATTCCAGCACAGGCCCACCTCCCTGAGACGCTCAGTCCCCTTGTTCCCTCTGTTACAGGCCCTTCAGCATCAGCTGGAGTCTTTCCAGGCTCTTCGCATGCAGACCCTGCAGAATGTCAGCATGGTACGTCCCCCTCCGTCTGCCCCCGGAAACATCCCAACAGAATTGATCGTCCACATTGATACCTGAGGACCCCGGGCCAACTGATCAGCTGACACAGAACGGAATATACCAGAGGCCACAACATTCCTAGGCTCAGCATTTGGGGGAAACTATATTCCGTTATATATACTCGGATATGAGACAAAAAGAAATAGCGCTCACTGGTTTGTTTGTTTGTTTGTTTGTTTGTTTGTTTAGACTGACTATATATAGTCTACAGACAGGGACTCTCATTATAAATGATACAAAATCTGCCTTAGCTGGTTTGGCTCAGTGGATTGAGCGTCAGCCTGTGGACGGAAGGGTCCTGGGTTTGATTCCGGTCAAGGGCACAGGCTGGTGTTGCAGGCTCCATCCCCAGTGGGAGGTGGGCAGCAGGCAGCCAGTCAATGATTCTCTGTCCTCATTGGTGTTTCTGTCTCTCTTCCTTCCTCTCTTAAGTCAATAAAAATATTTTTTTAATAATAATAACAGCCCTAACCGGTTTGGCTCAGTGGATAGAAGGTTGGCCTGAGGACTGAAGGGTCCCAAGTTCAATTCCCGTCAAGGGCATGCACCTTGGTTACAGGCACATCCCCAGTAGGGAGATCGATGTTTCTAACTCCTCTCTCTCTCCCTTCCTCTCTGTAAAAAATCAATAAAATATATATTTTTTTAAAATAATAATAAATGACACAAAATTTAACCCAAAATGACTAAGGGGGGAAGTGCACCAGCTGGGGTAACTGAAAACCTTAGGGATTTTCACTCGGGGAAGGCTGAAGTCACGTGACCAGGACTCAGCTCATGAAGGAGCTTATCATGCTCTATGTCTGCCTTGCACAGCAATGGATCCTCAGACTCCACGCAGTGATGGAGGGGCTGCTGGGCATCCCGCACCTTTCTCCCTCCAGACCCCAGGCAGACAGAGAGGGGACCACGCCTTTCCCTCTTCCCAGTTTCTACTGAGGTACCCCGGCCTGATTCTGATTGGCCCAGGTCCGGTCACAGGCGGGCCTGGAACCTATCACGTGCCAAGGAAGACAATGCCCCCACTGGTTAGCACTGAGTCACCTACCTACCGCCTGGAGCTTGAGGTGGGGTCAGTGTCACCAGCCCTGAATGGACTTGGCCCAGAAGGAGTGCAGGGTAGTGGGAAGAGGAGGCTTGGGTGTGAATATTGGGGCTGCAGAGCACAGCACTTATTCACTAAAGACTCAATATTCCTATACTGAAAGCAATTGCAGGGAAATGGGAAGAGAAGACAGAACTCCTGAGGGTGACAGACTAGATTCCATTCTGATGTCAGAGGTCAAAGGTCTCGGATGCGTTCAACAATGTAAAAGTCAAACATCTAAAACTATTTGAATATACTGCATATGATTTTATTTTTTTCCTAAGTTTAGTCTTTCTAATTTTATGATCTCATATTGAGGGGATCACTTTATTAAAGATATCTTTAATGATATAGATTACAATAAGTTAAGTTTAACTTATATTTTATGTGATGGGAAAGAATTTTTACATGTGGGAAATTAAGTTATCTGGACAATCATAAGTTTATAAACGTGAAGTCAAACTCTAACATTCTCAATTTATCTTTTTAAAGGTACAGTCTGAAATCAGTGAAATACTGAACAAAAGTATTATTGAAGTAGAAAACCCACAATTTAGCTCAGAAAAAAGTCTAGTATTCAACACACACCATGAAAAGGTATGTTATTCTGCACAAAAATCCTTCTATAGTTGGGTATTTCAAAAATGTTACCACAACCAGTTTATCTTCAACTTCTTCACAGGGCGACTGGATTGTCAGAGAGGAAAAGAAGGAAATTCCTGTCCTGAAAACCCTAAAAGGCGTGCGTTTACCCCCATACTTCTGCAACCTCCCATTTCCCTTAGGAGCGTGTGTGAAGGGCATTTAACTTAGTCCAGATGCCCAAAGATTCCCAAGCAAATGAAATGCCAGGCAGTTGTTATCGCCTATCTGTCCACTTTTGAGTTTCTCTACTTTAGGGTTGACCTAGACGCAGGGTGAATGCGCTAGGTCAGGTCCACATCACTGTCCCTGTGTCTATACTGATTAGCACTCACATTTTCAGGATACTCACAGCCCTAGAATCTTCTGGAACTAGGAATGCATAGCTGAGGGAGACAAATAGCCGAGAAGTGGAAATATCCATTTTTCTTTAAACTTCCATTTGGCCTGTTGCTTCTATCTTTCCCAGCCATCTGTGATGGTCTCTTGAGAGAGGTTAAATGTCTATTTCTGAAATTGAGGGGTTGGCCCATGTATCTCACCCCTGAAGGGTATACTCTCTAAGCAAATAGCAAAGACCAGAGTGACAGATCTCAACTGTTGTTAGATTTCCTGGAGGAAATGAATCACACTTGTTGGGCTTCTTTGCTGTCCATGTGATTAAGATGTCCGTTTGCTTGCAAAAACAAACCCTCCACAACATGTTGTCTTGGTATGTTGGACCATGTGGCAAATGACAACACATTTACAGCGTGCTTTTTATTGTTACTAGCCTACAGAGAATCAAGAAGAGATCCTCCCTGTGGAGAAAATTCATCATTTTGAGGACTCGAGGATGCTCCCTTCAAGGGAAGAGAAATTCAGTAGCGATAATGGCGACAGTCTCTCTCCACGTGTAAATATGCCACCCCCGATGCATTTCAAGGACATATTAGCTCTAAGAACTTCAATGGATAATTCAGCCTCCAACGCAATAATGAACACATCAGAAAATTCTGACATGTTGAAGAATTATAACATGTATAGCTTTCTAGCTGATGCACCTCAAAATGTTAGGCCTCAAGCTGACACGGTAATTCTGGGTAATTCCAAAGTTGCTGTGCCTTTCCCCCAGCAGGGATTTCGTGAGAATTTAGATGATATTTGCCATTCTATCAAGCAGATGAAGAAAGAGCTTCAAACGTCACACAACAGGGAACTGGCACTCACAAATGAACTGCAGACTTTGAAGATGGATACAGATGTTCAAAGTAATACTCCATATGACCTGTCCCCCATTCACAAAGACAAAAATAACTTTATTAAGAGCGAAAATATGGAAAGTAACTTGAATGAAGATATAAAATCAAAGCGAATTTTAGAATTGGAGGCATTAATAAGCAAATTACTCCCACTCAGGGAATCAGTGTCAAAATTCCATCTGAATTTTTGTAGAAAATGTAAAAAACTGTCTAGGAGTGAATCTCATAGGGGAAAGAGGAATGAGAAAAACAATAAAGAAATTCCTATCACTAACAAGAATACTGCAGATTTAAAATTCCATTCCAGACTCCCATGTACACCGTCATTCTTTGAATCAACAAAATGTGAAATGAACGATAGAGAAAGGCAACCACTTGTAGTAAAACGAGGACCAATCATATTTGAAAATGAGAAAACATCCAGAGTCAATTCCATGACTGAGCAGTGTGTTGCAAAAATTCAGTACTTACAGAATTACCTAAAGGAATCTCTGCAGATACAGAAAAAAGTAGCAGAGCTGGAGAATGAAAATCTAGCCCTTAAGACCAAAATAAAACCCCTGGTCTTTACCACACAATCTCTGATACAAAAAATTGAAATATATGAAAAGCAACTTAAGGATCTGGTTGAAGAAAAGAACACTATTCAGTCCCAATTAATTAAAACAGAAGAAGATGGCAAAGAACGTATTAAAGAATTGAAAAAAGTAATTAGTCAATATAATGTTCTCCAAGGACAAAATAAAACCCTAGAGGAAAAAAATAGTCAACTTTCTTTGGAGAAACAACAAATGACAGAAACATTAGATAAACTGAAAAGTAAAGAGCAGAAAACTCAAAATGATATGGCCATGGTCAATAATGAATATAATCGAATGAGCATAGAAATGGAATCAATGAAAACAAATATTCTGTTGATACAAGATGAAAGGGAAATGTTAGAGAAGAAAACCTACCAGCTCCTAACGGAAAAAAGCTCGCTTGAAAATGAACTGAAAGAAAACCAGCTAGAGATAGTGCAGCTGAAAGAGAGAGAGAGATTGGCAAAATCTGAGCAAGAGGCACTGCTTCAAATCATAGAAACGGTCAATAATGAAAAAGTTAGTCTTGCGACCACATTACAAGAATCTGCTGCTGCCAGGCAAATGATGGAAAGAGAAATTGAGAACATGCAAACATACCACTCTACTACCGAAGAGAATTTCCAGAATGAAATAAAAAGTGCAAAGTCAGAAGCAAGTATTTATAAGAACAGTTTATCCGAAATGGGCAACGAATGTGAGAGGTTATCAAAAATGGTCATGGAATTTAAAACAGATAACCAGATTCTAAAAGAAGAGCTAAAAAAACACAGTCAAGAAAATATAAAATTTGAAAGCAGCATCAGTCGGCTTGCAGAAGACAAAGTACTTTTAGAAAACTATGTGAGGAGTATTGAGAATGAGCGGGACACCTTGGAGTTTGAGATGCGGAACCTTCAGAGAGAATACTTAACTCTAACTCAAAAAATCTGCGGTCAGCATGGTGACCTATCAAAAATGGGTTACCTGTCAAGAAGAGAGAAATTCCATTTTGATAACTGTGATACTTACACAGACTCCGCTGGTCCCAGGAATAGGCCTGTAGCTCCTGAATTGAAAGGTATGTATATTGTGGTGGATTCGTATGAAGTCAGATTCCTTTAGCCTACTGGGCACTAGTCAGAGGACAGTAATAAGAAGGGGACTTTTTCACCTGGCCCATGTGGCTCAGTGGTTGAGCATCCTCCTATCTAATAAAAGAGTAATATGCAAATTGACCGTCACTCCAACACATAAGATAGCTACCCCCATATGGATACAAGATGGCCAGTGGGGAGGGAAGTTGGAAGAACCAGGCCTGCAGGGGAGGGCAGTTAGGGGTGCCCAGGCTGGCAGAGGAGGGAAGTTGGGGGCAATCAGGCTGGCAGGGAGTGGTTAGGGGATGATCAAGCTGGTAGGCAGAAGCAGTTAGGGGCAATCAGGAAGGCAGGCAGGCGAGCAGTTGGAAGCCAGCAGTCCTGGATTAAATGGGCAGTCAGACATTCCTTGAGGGGTCCCAGATTGGAGAGGGTGCAGGCTGGGCTAAAGGACACCACCCTCCTCAACCCCCAGTCACACACGAATTTCGTGCACTGGGCCTCTAGTTGAACTATAAAGCAGGTTCAGTATACTGTTCAGTTCCCTGTCGGGGCACATGCCTGGGTTGAGGGCTTGAGCCCAAGTGGGGGATGTGCAGGAGGCAGCCGATCAATGATTCTCTCTCATCATTGATGTTTCTCTCTTTCTCCCTTTCCCTTCCTCTCTGAAATCAATAAAAATATATTTTTAGCCAAAACCAGTTCAGCTCAGTAGATAGAGTATCAGCCTGCAGACTGAAGGGTCTCAGGTTCGATTCCGGTCAAGGGCATGTACCTTGGTTGTGGGCACATCCCCAGTAGGTGATGTGCAAGAGGCAGCTGATTGATGACTCTCTCTCTTCAATGTTTCTAACTCTCTATCTCTCTCCCTTCCTCTCTGTAAAAAAATCAATAACATACATATATATATGTTATTGATTTTATATATATATTTATTTATATATTTTTTATATATATATTTAAAAATAAAAAGGGAACTTTTTTTTTTTACATATTTTATTGATTTTCCCCCCTCCCTCCCTCCCTCGCATCCCCTCCCTCCCCAGAGTTTTATCTCCATTGGTTGTACTTATATGCATGGATACAAGTCAAGAAGGGAACTTTTAAGATGAATACAAATTAGTTTTGTAGGATTTGTATTCAATTTATTATATAGTAGAATTATTCAGAGGTTTTGCTCTTTTTTTATAAAATTCATGTTATTTTATTCATATTCTATGCATTGTCTACGCACAAAGCAACTTTGAGAGAGAGCAGGGGTTTTTTTTTATTTTTATTTTTTCTGAAGTATATGCAGCACTCCCACCTTAAAACAAATTCTTCTTTCTTCCCAGGAATTCCAAGTAAACTGTATCAATTGCTTCCATCCAAGAGATGTAAATAAATTTATAAAATCAATGTTTCAACATCCTTTGTGCAAGAACTTTTTGTCTACAAAATAATTTTAATTTGCTGTTATATATAACTACATTTACTCTGTAATTTATTACAGTAGACTAGTTTTTAATTAGAAATTGGAATTTTATATATGTTATACATTACATGTTATATATTATACATTGTATATTATATACTACATATTACATATATATTTCAGAACTGTAAACAGTATGAGGTGTCACCCAACTTGTAGCCTCACAGTTCCATGAGATCTAGTGGAATTCATGAGACACCTGCGTCAGAGCTAAAGGACATTTTGGTTTTTTGTTTGTTTGTTTTTTGTTTTGTTTTTTGTATTTTATTGATTTTTTTTACAGAGAGGAAGAAAGAGGGATAGAGAGTTAGAAATATTGATGAGAGAGAATCATCGATCAGCTGCTTCTTGCACACCCCTTACTGGGGATGTGGTCGCAACCAAGGTACATGCCCTTGACTGGAATCGAACCTGGGACCTTTCAGTCTGCAGGCCGACGCTCTATCCACTGAGCCAAACCGGTCTTGGCTAAAGGACATTTTGTTACAACAGCAGCAGTAGCTAGAATATTAGCTTTTTTTTTTTTGCACTGGTTCTCCAAGGCCCAATTCCTATAAACAGCATGAAAAGGACCACAGTCAGTTCTATTGCAAGAGAGAGCTCTGAGGTTAGGGAACCCAGATATATATAATATGAAGTGTCCCCTTAGGAGTTCAACCAGGAGACCGGGAGTTTGATCTCTCACTATGACACGCACTGACCACCAGGGGGTGGTAGAAAGAAGGCAGGCTCCCTGCCAGGCCTAGGGACCCTATTCCATGCATGAATTTCGTGCACTGGGCCTCTAGTATTGTATAAGTGCAGTCATCATGCCTGTCCTTTGCTCTAAACATTACATACAGGTCAGTTAGCATATCTGCCCCTGCTCCACGGAGTCACTAACTCTAGCTTCCAAGGCTGAAAGCAAACCTGCCCTTTGCTCCAGAGCAAGACAGTGTATCTCCCAAGACTACTTGCTACATAAACTTGTTGAATTTTACCAAGTGCTTTTCCTGCATTTATTGAAGTGTCTTTTTCCCCTTTGATCTGTGAATATGGTAATTCCATTGATTAATGTTGGAACATTATACTAACTTGGCATTGCTAGAATAAAGCCCACTAGGTCATGTATTATCCTTTTAATATCTCTTGGGTTCAATTTGATAATATTTGGTTAAGGATTTCTTGATGTTCAGAAAGATATTGGTCTCCATCTTTTTTTTCTTTTTTCTTTTAATGTCTTTATCTGGTTTGGTACCAAGGAAATCTGGCCTCATAAAACGTGTTCCCTTCTCCTCTGTTTTCTGAAAGGATTCATGTAGGGTTGGCATTATTGATGTTATCTCTTCCTTCAATGCATAACAGAATTCACCAAATGGCCTGCAGTCTCCCAAATGGGAAGGTTTACATTACAAAACAAATTTCATGATTAGGTATGGAACACTTCAGATTTTATATTCTTAAGCCAGCTTTGATTAAAAGTCAATGGTCATCACAAATAAATAACCCTCAAACAAAGTGTATGTATGTGTGTTCTTCCATCATCTTAAACATCTTAATTAGGAACAGATACCCACCTGTGAATGTTTCACAAAGTACACGTAGCTAGGAGAGGCACATTAATAAAAGCTATAGCTAATGAAGGCAGAGGTAAAGTGAGCAATTATTTAGGTCTTACTAATACCTGAAATTATAAGCCTCTCTCTCAAAAGAACATGTATGTAATACCTGTTGGATAAGATTTATCAATGTTCAACTGTATGAATTTTATGCAATTTATGCTCCTGTTAAACGACTCCCGTTCTGAAGACACACGTATTCCCCTTTGAGTTACATTTATACCCTTGATAATGTCTTAAGATGTTCAATCTGCATTATACTTTGGATAGGAAATGATTTTAAATATTCTTTTAGAAAAGAGTAAACAATTATGAGGCAAGACAATGCAAATGTGTACATTTGACAACAGGAGTTCTCTGTGCCATCTGCAATCCCTTTAAAAGCCAGATTTATACCTGGATTGACAGTTTCCCCACTGGGATAAAAAGGGGTCCAAATGAAGGGTACTGCAGCCTCTGTGCATTCTGACTTCCAGTTCTGAGAAACCTAGGATAGCAGAAGGACAAGCCTAAGAAAGCAGCGTGAACCAAAAATAATTTCCTGCCCGGCTGGTGTGCTCAGTGGTTGAAAGTTCAATTCCTGGTCAGGGCACATTCCCCAAGTTGCAGGCTGGATCTCCAGTAGGGGGCTTGCAGGAGGTAGCCGATCAATGATTCTCTCTCATTATTGATGTTTTTATCTCTCTCTCTCTCCCCCTCTCTGAAATAAAAATATATATTTTTAAAAAATAAACTTATGAACAAAATAGATTCAGAGACATAGAAACATGAAACAGACTGATAATCTCAGAGGGAAATATGCACATTTGCATAACCCATGGACACAGACAATAGTGTGGTGAAGGCCTGAGCCTGGGGGAGGGGGGGGAGGGTCAAGAGGGCCAAGGAGGGAAAGGGGACATCTACAATACTTTCAACAATAAAGATAAATTTTAAGCAGAAACCAGTTTGGCTCAGTGGATAGAGCGTCAGCCTGCGGATTGAAGGGTCCCAGGTTCCATTCTGGTCAAGGGCATTTACCTTGTTTGCGGGCACATCTCCAATAGGGGATGTGCAGAAGGCCGCTGACCAATGTTTCTCTCTCTTCAATGTTTCTAGCTCTCTTCCTCTCTCTATAAAAAAATTAAAAATAATAAATAAAAAATAAAAACCAATAAAATATATATTTTTTTAAATAAAAATTTTAAAAATAAAAAAGAAGGGATAAAGATCATTAGAAAAATAAAGAAAAAAAAACTTCCCCAATGCATTACATTAATAGATACTGTAAATCTCTCTTTTATATTACAAACACGACCACCGCCCCTAAAATCAATGAAGACTAATGATAAACCACATGGTGAGTTATAGTGATGTGTTTCAATTGTATCTTTTAACAACAGGTAGTTTGAAAAGCGAGTGCAGAAGAGAGAATTTGGAAACAAGAGGGCAAGACCTGGGGGGGGGGGGGCCAGGGGAGGCAGTTTGGACCACTGGCCAGGGGAGAGGCAGAGAGGACACCAAGGACCACCTCCATCCGCCTTGTCAGTCTGTCAGTTTTATAAAATAATGAAGTAAAAGTGTGTCCCCTGTTCTCCCTTCCCCCCACTCACCCTGGGGCCGCACTGGGTGATGCTTTAGAGGTCATGAATGGAAGGCATGGTGCCCCAGAAACGGAGACATCTGCCTCACTGTATAAAGCGCAAGTGACTCTATGAACTACGAATGGATCCCTAGTTATCTTGAATGGGAATGCTTTCATAGGCTGACACTTGATAGCTACCCATCCAGTTTTCACCTCCAAGTTAAGGATTTACTGTGTCCTTTGTCCCCCTCCTCGGCCTCCACATTCCCCTCCCCCACATCCCTTTCTCACATCAGGAGTATGGACTTTTGGTTGAGACACTACACTTCAAAACTGTACAAAAGTTCTAAACATTATATTCTCAAAAGCACATGCCAGCCCAGCTGGCCTTGGCTCAGTGGTTGAGTGTCAACCTATGAACCAGGAAGTCACAGTTCGATTCCAAGTCAGGGCACAGGCCCCAGCTGTAGGCTCCGTCCCCAGTGTGGGGCCTACAGGAGGCAGCTGCTTAATGATTCTCTCTCACCACGGATGTTTCTATCCCTCCCTCTCCCTTCCTCTCTGAAATCAATAAAAAATAAATTGGGGGGGGGGGGGGGAGAAACACACACCAGCAATCAAATTATCAGCAAATGATATTTATTCATTAATAGTACTTACTAAGACAAGAGTATTAGAGTGGTAGGATTAAATAACTTTCAAATGTTTGGGTTATCTATCCTACATCATCTTATATTTTTTCAAATAATTTGCACTTGATAATGAAAGCTACTTGTCTTCCACAGCCTAAAAGGATGGTATTGAAGTATTCTTGTAGTTCTTCATATTCAATGCCCTAAAATTAGAAAATAAACGTCCATTTAATTGTATAGGTACAGGTAATGTGTCTGTAGATTCTTATAAAAATGTTTTATAATTTAAAAAATGAACAATCCAAAACCACATTTCCTCACCAAATTAAAAAGCTTCACTTTAAATAAACCAAAAATATATTTTTTTTTTTAAAAATGTCATTTAGGAAGGAAAGATTGATTTATGGGACCAATTTTAAGCACTATGATCCAGAGATTTACTAGTTTTAAAATTAGGGTAAAAGGAGCTTAAACTTGATTTAAGGTAATATTTGGGATAAGGTAAAAGAAAGAGATCTCAGTAAACTCAAAATTACTAAACAGAAGATAAACTTCCGATTTTTCAAAGCAACATTCAGTTGCTTTTTTCTGTCCAAACATATTCGCTAGGACACACACAGGACTCTCTCAGGTCTGTGTTTTGGATAGAAAAGGACTCAGAAAACCCTCCTGTAGACACAGTTAAATTACATCAACGTGAAAGGGCAATTCTGTTTTTGTGATGTAATAATGTCGGTATCGCAATCACCGTCTACAAATGATAGGGTGTGCTTGCTCGTGTCTTTTATGAAAGAACATGAATTTGGTGTCCTTTATCTAATCCACCGCAGGATTGCATTGAAGTCAGAAATATGTGAATTCATTTCACTGGCATTAAAACATTTTCAGTGAACAGATAGAAATGAATTATTTCACTTCTTTATGATATTGCACACACACACACACACACAAATGAAACCCATTTTCTAATGTATGTTCTGAGCTCCTGAGAACTTCTCAATTTTCAGAGTGCTCAAAACCAGGATAACTTTGAAATTTTAAGATACTTTCGTAACATGCTTTTCCTCAAAGTTTTATCAAGTTGATGTCAATAGCATTTTTTTTTTTTAGGAAGAGGAGTATTTCCAGTTTTCATAAAATAGAGATTATTTCAAAGTTAATAATAGAAACATTAAGTGTCATCAGGATTCTTCTGAGAGCCTGTAACAAGGGTCAAAAACTCTCTCTGAGAACAGTGCTAACATGTGCAGCTAACTGGACAATAAATACCTAAGCAGTTTCCAGTGACTTATAAGAAGATGCTTCAGATTTGCTTTAAAAATTATGGACAGCCCTAACCGGTTTGGCTCAGTGGATAAAGCTTCGGCCTGCGGACTGAGGGATCCCAGGTTTGTGTGTGTGTGTGTGTATATATATATATATATATATATATATATATATATATATATATATACACATACCTTGGTTATGGGCACATTCCCAGTGTGGGGTGTGCAAGAGGCAGCTGATTGATGTTTCTCTTTCAACGATGTTTCTAACTCTCTATCCCTCTCCCTTCCTCTCTGTAAAAAATCAATGAAATATATTTTTTAAAAATAAAGTAGTAGATTTTTAAAAAATTATGGACAGAATAGTTTGGTACATAAATTAAGCTTTTTCAATTGGGAATTTCAGATGGGAAATAACTTCTACAAGGGAGGGAAGGTATGTGGAAAGAGCTGAGATTTCTAAAATCACCCAAATTTGTCATTTTTTAAAGTGTGTACAAATCAAAGACATGGTTTTGAGGAAATCTGAAAGTTGAAAACCATTGTTCTTGGTTGAGGAAGTAAATGTAACAGAATACTACCTTTTGACATTCAAAGTCATTATACTTTCGATTGGTCTGCTTTTTGGTCCTCCTGGAGGGTGGAAAACCTTAGCAATTTTGCTGGGTTTTTCCAATTTAGCCTTATATGGGTCAGTAGAATGTGTAGGGTAAGGGTCAAACGTTCCTGCCTTCATTCCGCCAGCCTGCAAATCAAAATGAGACCATTTTATGTGGTTTGGAAAAGGCTTCTTAAAAATATCCGATGGTGAAGTTTACACATATTTTTTATTGTCTATGGACTTGGTTTTACATTTAAAGAAAGTTGTCTATTTTAATAGCTTCATTCAGATACCAGCAAAAAGTCTCCCTACCAGCAATTTCATGGGGTTAAGACACTGTAATTCTAAAAGTTCTCTTATATTAAAATGCAAATGCTTAAGTTTGACTGCATCAAATTACTAAATTTCTGAATAGCACAAAATACCATAATCAAAGGAAAACATTTCTGAATAGCACAAAATACCATAATCAAAGGTAAATTTCTGAATAGCACAAAATACCATAATCAAAGGTAAACATATATATATATATATATACACACACACACATACAGATGAAAACAGGACAATATCTTTAGCATACAAAAAGATCTTACAAATATCCTTCTAGAAAATCTGCAGGAAAAGTAAACAGGCAATTCACAGAAGGAGGAAAATGTATAAACCAAGGTTTATAAATTAAAAGAAGCATTTACATTTTTATTCAAGCTTGTAAACTTCAGCAAAGTGAGAAAATTCATAAACTAAAAGATGGCCTGGCTTTTTATGATTTTGAGAAAAATTATAAGATCTAGAGAGGCCCTTAGAAAAATCAACTGTAAGCTCAACTATATGTGAACTGATTAATAATCATTGTAAGGGCTTCCTTATTCCCACACACTGGCCATACTTCATGGCTTTTCATAACTTTCTAAAAACTGGTTTCATGATTCTTGGCGTGACTACAAAACAAAAGTTTATTGTTTACTGGGGCAATAAAACAATTTGACAGCAAGAGGCACTATTTCTTTAAAATGCTTAATATTAAATAATAATAATAATAATAATAATAATAAACACTTAATATTTTTTCATTCTAAAACTCTTAACTTACCTTTTTACCAGGGGAAGAGGGCTTAAAAGGGCTTGGGACTACTTTCTTCTCTACTTTCTTAATGGGAGGTAAAGACATCTCAGAAAAATAAGGATTGGTATCAAAATATTCTTTTGGGTAAAGGTTTAACCTGAAAGGCCCCCCTTTGAGTAGACGATGGTGCTCTTCATTCTCTTTCTGTGAATCAAAGAGTTAGAAATATGTAGCATAAATTACTCCGACTGATAATAACGGAGAGTCGAATCTTCTTTCACATTTTAATAGAAACACATAGATTTTTAAAATAGACACTGCTAGGCTCACATTTGTCAAACATTCCTTTGTTGTGTTCTGTTTTTATGATAACTAAAGACATGTTTACTTATGAACAAAATCAATATATCAAGTTATTTGAGGTATAGAGACCTATTGGTCATCTGAGCAAATCTCTATTAACTCTCTGGGCGATATGATATGGTAACAAGAGATTGGTCTCCAGTTCAAACTCTAACTCCCTCTGGTTTTTCAGCATTTCTTGGGGACTCTGGGGCCTTTCAGTGCCATATTTTCAAGCCTAAATGAGGATAATACCCACCACCCACCCCCGCCCCCAGGCATGCTGTTGTAAAGATTGAGATTCTATGTCTAAAGTACCTGGCATATGGTAGGCTCTTCGTAAATGTCAGTTTTACTTCTGAGAATGAGGAATGCTTACTTTTTACATTATAACATGCTTATATTAAAATATTTTTAGCTACCTAGTACCCAAGCAAATCAGAGGGAGGGGAGGGAAGAGGGAGATGGGAAGGAGGGAAGAAGAGGAGAGGAGAAGAGAGGGGAGGGGAAGGGAGAGGGTGGAGGAGGAGAGGGGAAACAGCAAAAATATCTGCATAAATAATAACTGAAAATATCCTAAATTTAATGAGAACTATAAATCCACAGATCCAAGAAGCTCAATAAACCCCAAGCATAAGAAAATGAGAAAACTACACCAAGGCACATCATAATCAAATTGCCCCAACGAGTGATAAAGAAAATTTTAAATGTTACCAGAGGGAAAAGAGGCAGTACAAAGTAAACATGACAGCAGATACCTTGTCAGAAACAATTCAAACAAGAAAACAGTGGAGTAATCTCTAAAATTCTAAAAGAAAAAGCAATGGTACATTTTAAAAAATTATTTCCAGAATTAATTTTAGGAAATCCAAGATTTCTCACTTATAAATAATAAGTTATGAAAGTAAGAACAAAAGAGCTCCATCTACTGTGAGGAAAGAAAAGTATCTTATACCCATAAAGTTTAGGAGGAAGACTAATTACTGAGCCACATGTATTCATATATTATGCATTATTATTATTATTATTCCTACAGATGAAAAGCAGTTTATATGTAATTTTATATAAACTAAATAATCCATAAAATATGTTTTAAAAGTGTGTACAAATGTGTTCATCAAATTATGTTGATCATTATATCCCACAAATGAGTGGGATACATTTAAAAAACTATGGCACATTTAACTAATTTGACTTTTTGTTACTACTAGTTCTCTTTAAGTTATGTTGATATTGTTAAATTATGTTCATATTTTTCCAAAACGTATAAGGGTTCCTCCATTCATATGTAGGCGTTCTTCGCGGACATGAATATGTTTCATTACACGTCAAATATCGTATAAAGTGAGTGCAAAAGGCATATAACAGTTACGGTTCAGTGTTTATCTCTGCTCTTTAATGAAGTGAGGAGTTTTCCCCATTCTTTCACCCTCTCTTCTGTAGGCATGCATCCATTCTCTAGTTCCCCTTTCTGGATGTTCTCCATCGCTCCTCCATTCCATCACTCACCCCAATGGAGTGGTACTCCCACTACTTGGCTGTAGTGGGAACATGACTAAGGGCTAGGATATGGCTCCTTTACTCAAAATAGAAGGTATCTGATCAGGCTGAGTTAACAGACATCCCACAGCTAGTTAGAGAGAGCTGAGAGATATCAAAAATGAAATGTAAAAATGGAACCCCCCATTTGACCCAGTAATCCCACTTCTAGGACTATATCCCAAGACACCAGAAACACCAATCAGAAAGGACATATGCACTCCTATGTTCATAGCAGCACAATTCACCATAGCTAAGGTTTGGGAACGGCCTAAGTGGTCATCAGGAGATGAGTGGATTAGAAGACGGTGGTACATCTACACAATGGAATGCTAAGCTGCTATAAAAAAGAAGGAACTTTTACCATTTGCAACAGTATGGATGGAACTGGAGAGTGTTATGCTAAGTGAAATAAGCCAATTGGAGAAAGATAAATATCACATGATCTCACTCATTTGTAGGATATGATGATCAACATAAACTGATGAACAAGAATAGATCCAGAGACAAATGGCAGGGAGGTGGGGGTAGGGGGTGGTTAGAAAGCAACCGAAGGACTTGTCTGCATACATATAGCATATCCAATGGACACAGACACTGGGGCGGTGGGGGAATGGCTGGTGGGGGCGGGGGGACTAATGAGGGGGAAGGAGACATATGTAAAACTGTAGACAATTAAAAAAAAATGAAATGTAAAACTATCACAATTCATAAACATCAGCCTGCCTGCCATTGCCCAAGTAATACAAACATGGAAAACAAAACAAACCATCATTAGATCCCAAGTGAATTCTCTAAGACATCTAAATGAGAAAGGTTGGAAAAAAAAGCTGAGGTAGATTATTTTACCTTATAATTTAATTTTGCTGCATCATAGGCATCAGCAGAGTGTGTGAACTGTTTACCTATCGTAACATTGGCATAGCTAAGGAAAGAAAATGAGTAACGGTGACTTTAAAGTTCAGGAATTTTAAATTTTACCGTTTTAAGTTCAAAACAAATGATATAAGAGTATTGTATATATCTTACCCATATCCAGTTCCTTTCTTTCCGGGGCTTGTGTATAAATTCTTCCCAGGTGCCTCATATTTTTCTCTGGGTTTAGCCTGGGCACTGAAAAATGGGACTGGGCCACCTATGGTTCCGTAGTAGCTTCCTACTCCACATCTGACAGCCAAAAAACAAAACAAAACAAAACAAAACAAAACAAAACAAAACACAGAGCAGGTTAACGTGGCCAGTTGTATGTTATATATAGGTTAGCTCAATGTGTAAAAATGATTGAAAAAGGAGCAAAATACATGCAATGGAATTGAGTTGCTTAACTTTGGTAAGAAAAAAAAAACTTTTATTATAGTTTTTAAGCCAATTTTCTCCATGTTTCAGACAAATTTTGAGATGAATTTTTTATTGTTTATGCTGATTTTATTTTTTCTAAATATATTTTATTGATTTTTTACAGAGAGGAAGGGAGAGAGAGGGATAGAGAGTTAGAAACATCGATGAGAGAAACATCGATCAGCTGCCTCTTGCACACCCCCTACTGGAGATGTGCCTGCAACCAAGGTACATGCCCTTGACCAGAATCGAACCCGGGACCTCTCAGTCCGCAGGCAGACGCTCTATCCACTGAGCCAAACCGATTTCGGCTATGCTGATTTTAAATGTTCACATAAACAAAATTCATAACCTCTAGGAAGTTAAAATACTTTCTATTAACCTCATTAACCATAACAATAAATAGACTTTCTGGTGTGTTGAGGTGAGGTTAGGTACTCTGACAAAGTAGCTAATAAATGGCTGACTTCTGACCATCCACTCAATGGAAACTATACTTTCAAAACATATGAATATTGTTTCTGCTACTGGTGGCATAATGAATCTCATGACATTTTGCTAATTTTCTTCTTTTGGGCTCATACTGATTATTATAGAAAAAAAATTAACAAATTTTTAAAATTTTGATGTTAAATTTTCTGGACCCACAATATATATTTAATCATTAAGCTATTTACCACCCAATTCCTTATTTTAACAAATATTAACTTTAATAAAATTTTCACAATAAGATAACTAATGTTAGCAACAGTCATAGTCTCTACTTTCCAAGTTATCAATGAATTAAACAATGTTTAATAATCAGTAAATGGCATCCAAGACCAATGAAACCTTATTATCATCAAAACTTGACACTGGTTATACATTTGAATTAAAAATTTTTAAGTCTAGAAAGACATCAATATTGGTTACTTATTATCTCTGACCTACCAATAAAGGTTCCATTAGGAGAAAATACTCATTTTTATTAATTGATACTTCTGAATATATGTCATAAAATAAAATATAAGGAGACAAATCAATGCCATTGCAGATAAAAGGTCAGTTATCCACAAACATAATCTAAGTAGAATTCAATTTATTAATGCAAGCAATAAATATCAGTACATTTAAGATTTATTAAATGCCTGTGGTCCCATAATTTGGTGGTAAGTACCAGTAAAATAGCTTCTTATTTCTACTACCAATCTCTCTTTTTGAAAACTTTCTGTATCCACTAAATTACAGATTTTTTTTCTCCTACTTGGGAGATTTAAAAAGAAAAATTATTCTAACTGCAAAAATGTTATTTTTTGACTGACAAATGAATATTATAATACAACAATTTTCAAGTGGTGTACTGTATTTAGCACTAAAATATACAATCTGACTACTTAGACAGGAGCATTGATTTCTTTTCCCTCAGATTGTCAAATTAAAAAAAAGACATTTGGCCGGGACTGGTTTGGCTCAATGGATAGAGCGTCGGCTTGGGGACTGAAGGGTCCTGGGTTCGATTCCGGTCAAGGGCATGTACCTTGGTTGCGGGCATATCCCCGGTAGGGGATGTATAAGAGGCAGCTGATCGATGACTCTCTCATCGATGTTTCTAACTCTCTATCTCTCTCCCTTCCTCTCTGTATAAAATCAATAAAATATACATTTTTTTTAAAAAGACATTTGGCCAACACAATAATAGCCATCCAGTGTGAATGAATCAATATTATACCTATTTTGCCCTGGCCAGTGTCCCTCAGCCTGTGCACAGAAAGATCTGGGTTCGATTCCTGGTCAAGGGCACATACCTGGGTTGCAGGTCAATTCCCAGTAGTAGGTGACAAGGAGGGGGGGGGGCATGCCGGAGGCAACCAATCCACGTGTCCCTCTCACATCCATGTTTCTCCCTCCCCGTCCCTGTATCTGTCTCTAAAATCGATGGGGAAAATATCCTCAGGTGAGAATTAACAACACAAAAATTATACCTATTTATTTTTGTCAAACTGGCATAAAATATAATACTTTTTTCTGTTTGCAGAATTTTAGTAATTAGTTTATGTTTGCCATAAGATGAAAAAGATGGAAAATCGCAGTTATAATCTAATGGATCAAGGCAGCAATTTCCAATTAATACCACAAGAGGTCAACATTCATAGGAGAAACACTTAAAAATAGGAAAAAGTTATTTAAAGGGAAAAATAACCATATTACATGTAAAGGATTCTTAACATATCTTTGATGCTTTAACTTCTTTATTAAAAAAAAAGGGGGGGGGTTCTTCTACTTTCACTTTTTTATTAATACTTTATAAAAGTTTTTTTAAAAATAGAAGAAACAGCCAGGGCACAGATATGATGGCCCAAGGTGATATTTTTCCCTAACTATGTGCAGATTTTTCTATCAACTTTATTTTCATTATTTAGTTGGCCTTTATTAAATAAACTAATAGAGGACAGTAACATAAATAATCCCAAACTTAATGTGATAAAGACAATCAATTTAGCAAAAAATACCTGCCAACTTAAATCTTCCAATATAACTATCCCCAGTTAAGACAAAATAACCAAAGCATCATTCTATAAAAAGTGAGTCATAGCCCTAACCGGTTTGGCTCAGTGGTAGAGCGTCGGTCTGCGGAATGAAAGGTCCCAGGTTCCATTCCGGTCAAGGGCATGTACCTTGGTTGCGGGCATCCCTAGTTGGAGGTGTACAAGAGGCAGCTGGTTGATGTTTCTCTCTCATTGATGTTTCTAATACTCTTTCCCTCTCCCTTCCTCTCTGTAAAAAAAATCAATATATTTATATTAAAGTGAATCATATATATGTAAGTCCTGTGGAAAAATAAACTCTTAACTTCAGTTAGAGAAAAGTTGCAGGTGTATTCAAGAGTTTTCTCCCAAACACTTACGATTTTTTGTCTCCGCTACTAGGGAGGAAAGCTTTGCCTACATTTTTTTTTGATTCTTCCATCATACGCTTTCTTCTCAGTTGATTCATATTTGCGTAACCTTCACCTTCAAAAATCCTTACAAAACGGGGCTCAAAGTAGCCTGGCTGGAGGTCTGACATTTCTTTGGATCCCCCAGGTAGCATCTGTTTATTTTTGCTTGCAGCTTCATTAAATGGCCCTTTAAAAATAAATTAGGAAGATGGTGATTTTGAGCTCACTGGTAATAAAAGAACATGAAAAATAACTAAAGGAAAGTTTCAAAATGTGACATGGGCCAATGTCTTGAGGCCTAAAACTGGTTTCAAATGTCCACTGAGAGTCTGTGCGAAAGGCTGTGGAGACAATAAGACCTGAGAGGGTTACGTTGTAGACTGTGAATTTCAGAACCGGAAGAGACCTTAGAGATTATCTAATCCAATGCTTCCCCATCTACATAACTGAGAAACAGTATGTGTGAAATGTCAATAACTGTGTGTGTGCGTGTGTGTGTGCATGTGTGTGTGGTGTGTGTGAGTGTGTGTGTGAGTGTGTGTGTGTGTGTGTGTGAGAGAGAGTGTGTGTGAGTGTGTGTGTGTGTGTGTGTGTGTGTGTGTGTGTGTGAGAGAGAGAGAGAGAGAGAGAGAGAGAGAGAGAGTATGTGTGTGTGTGTGTGTGTGTGTGTGTGTGTGTAGGTTAAAGTGGAGAATGTTCGCCACTCACACTGAAGCAATTTCCATCCTGGGTATATACTCAAGACACATGAGTGCCGTTATGCACTAAAAGACATAAACAAGAATGTTCATAGCAATTCAGTCATAATAAAACCGAGAAACAGTTCTGCCCTAGTTGGTTTGGCTCAGTGGATTGAGCATCACGTTGTAGGCTCGATCCTCAGTATAAGGCAGCCAATCAATGATTCTCTCTCCTCATTGATGTTTCTCTCTCTCTCCCTCTCCTTTCCCCTCTGAAATCAATAAAAATATGTATTTTTAAAAAACAAGAAATAGTTCAAATATCCATCATTAGAACAAATTAAATAAACAATAACCCTGAAATTTCTTAAAAGACTTTTTATAAATATTTGGAACTTCTTTTATAATTTGGATTAATTATAGAAGTCCTTTCATGATGTAAAGTATTGTATTTTTTGAAGTGCAAACAATCCGTAAATCAACTGGTTATTTCAATGTGAATTTGTATTACTGATTTTTTGCCTTACATTTTTGAAAAGTAATATATTGTACAAATATTTATACTATTGCATAAATATTCCAAATGCAATAGTATAAATATTTGTACAATAAATCTTCCCCCACACTTAGCCACTCAGTTCCTCTCCCACAGGCAATCATGATATTAAATTTGTTTCCCGCAGAAACCGGTTTGGCTCAGTGAATAGAGCGTGGGCCTGCAAACTGAAAGGTCCCAGGTTGGATTCTGGTCAAGGGCATGTACCTTGGTTGCAGGCACATCCCCAGTAGGAGGTGTGCAAGAGGCAGCTGATCAATGATTCTCTCTCATCGATGTTTCTAACTCTCTATCCCTCTCTCTTCCTCTCTGTTAAAAATCAATAAAATATATATTTTTTAAAAATTTGTTTCCCAAAGAAGTAAGTATTGGGCATGTTCCAATACATATTTTCGTATATTTTCCTCTCTATTTTTAGCGTTCAGCATACCATATACACTATTCTGCACCTTAATTTCTATTTTATTTAATAACATACCTTGGTAGATGTTTCATATCAATGTATTCTTTTTTTTTTTTTTTTTTTTTTTTTAATAAGTTTTTATTGTTCATATTATTACAAATGTTCCTTTCCCCCCACCCACCATTGCTCTCCTCCACCAGGTTCCCATCCCACCCTCTGCCCTTTCCCCTCTCCCCATTGTCCTCATCCATAGGTGCACAGTTTATGTTCAGTCTCTTCCCACGCCCCCCTCTCCCCTTTACCCCAAGAATCGTCAGTTCACTCCCCTTCCATACCTCTGATTCTATTATATTCAACAGTTAATATTGTTCATCAGATTTTTTTAATTTCCTTGGTTTTTAGATTCACTTGTTGATAGTTATGTATTTGTTGTTCATAATTTTTATCTTTGTTTACTTTCTCTTCTGAAAGAACCCCCTTCAGCAATTCATATAATTCTGGTTTGGTGGTGATGAACTCCTTTAGCTTTTTTTTATTAGTGAAGCTCTTTATCTGGCCTTCGATTCTGAGTGATAGCTTTGCTGGGTAGATTATTTTTGGCTGTAGGTTCTTGCTATTCATCACCTTGAATATTTCTTGCCATTCCCTTCTGGCCTGCATGGTTTCTGTTGAGAAGTCAGCTGACAATCGTATAGGTGCTCCTTTGTAGGTTACTACCTTCTTTGCTCTTGCTTCTTTTAATATTCTCTCTTTGTCTTTTGCTCTTGGAATTTTAATAATGATGTGTCTCGGTGTGGTCCTCTTTGGATTCCTTTTGTTTGGAGTTCTGTGCGCTTCCTGGACTTGTAAGTCTAATTCTTTCACCAGGTAGGGGAAGTTTTCTGTCACTATTTCTTTCAGTATGTTTTCCATATCTTGCTCTCTCTCATCTTCTGGGACCCCCATAATTCTGATGTTGGTTCGCTTGAAGTTGTCCCAGAGGTTTCTTACATTATCTTCAATTTTCTGGATTCTCTTGCCTTCTAGCTTCTGTGGAGGAGTGTCTTCTGGCTCTTTATGTTCCAAATCTTTGACTTGATTCTTGCGATCTTCCTTTCTGTTTTTAGGACTCAGTAAAATATTTTTTATTTCAGACAATGTATTCTTTATTTCTTGTTGACTCCTTATTAATTCTAGTTGATCTCTTTTCATATCCTCGTAGCCCTTATCCATCTTTTCTAAGAAATTCTTGAAAAAACTTATAAGGGTAGATTTGAACTCTATATCCAGACGCTTTTTGTCCTCCATTTCTTTCGTTTGTGATCTATTTTGTTGTCGCATTTCGCAGTTACAGATGGGACGGGGTTTCAGGGTGGAGCCTGCAGCTTTGGCTTCTGTCAGCCCCGCCCTATGCGGGTCCTTCAGTGCTTGCTGCTGCCAGCGCCTCTGAGAGAAAGGTGCCCTCGAGTTTCGCCTGCTGTCAAACAGTCTATGCTCTCCCACAATGAGCCCGGTATTGGGGTTCAGTTCAGTTGGAAGTGGAGTTGGAGGTGGCGTTCAGAGCAGTCTGGAGCCCCAGTCTCCTTCCCGTCAGGGCGATCCCGCGGCCCAGCCGACCGTCCCTTCTCTGCGCGCAATGTGCGCGCCTCCGGGACCTCCTTTCGCCTCTCCCCGGGGTTCCGCCTTACAGCCCAGCTCCCTATGGCTGAGCCTGAGTCCCCGGGGTCTGGCCCAGAACCGGGGATCAGAGCAGTCGGGGGCCCAGCACAGTCGGAGCTTTTCTCTCCTTTCCGCTCAGGAACGCCCGCCAGGCACTCGGCCTCCCTCCTCTCCGGCTCCGTCCTCTCCGCGCGCCGCGTCTCCGCGTCTCCGTACCTTGGCTTTTCCAGCTCTTCCGCACCTCCTTCTGGTTTTCTCCTTGCTTCTCGCTGTAGAATTTCCAGTCAGTCAACCTTCCTGTAGTTCTGGGCAATGTCCGTTTTATATTTTAGTTGTATTTTATTGAAATTGTTGTGTGCGGCTGCGGCTAGGTGTTCACCTGGGCGCAGCCATCTTGGATCCTCCTCAATGTATTCTTTTTTATTGCCACTTAGAGGTCATTCAATAGCCAACAATTTAACAGACATTTTAAATGATTATTTACTTTAGCTTTTATTTATAACTCTTCTTAAAAAAAAAAAACCTGGGCTATTCATTTAGCATTTTATTTTTCAAGAAGGAACAGTAGATGGCCTTTTCAAGTACAAATGTAAACACTATTGCATACTAGACTGTCCCATTTAAGGGGGGGAAAAAGCTAAAAACAACATATCCTGGGAGAAAACTGCCATGAACTCTTGGAAAGAAACAAAATTGCTTACGAGGAGAATACTTAAAGATAGGGTAGTGCAAAAAAAAAAAAAAAAAAAAATTCTCTTAACTCTATTGCAATTTCTCGAGTTTATTCAACTTTAGAACTAATACTTTAAAATATGGACCACTAAAAATATCATTTGGGCCCTACCAGGATAGCTAAGTTGGTGAGGGCATCATCCCAATATGCTAAGGTTACAGGTTCAATGGCAGGTCAGGGCACATACAAGAATCCACCAATGAATGCGTGAATAAATGGAATAAGAAATGGATGTGTTCGTGTTTCTCTGGATAAACAAATAAATTTAAATGTCATTTAACCAAATCTCCATACGGAAAATGCCCACGCTTAGGCTGTAGAGGAAACCAAGTCTACTTACGATCAAATGGTGACACGTATTTGTCACCAACAGTTATATATTCCATCTCACTGAAGAGGCCAATCCTCTCCATATCCGATTTCCCGCCTTCGGCAGGCATTGTGGCGTCTCCTGGAGGCGTTGCCTGTGTCAGTAACCTTAAAAGGTTCCTTTGGGCTACTTCTTTGACAGCTCAAGCTTACCCTGCAATGAAACATACAGGAGGGAATGTTCAGGAAAATGGTGATTACTAAATTTCAGTCTCAATGACCTTCAGTCTGAAAGTGGATGTTCTCTACAAAGCAGTAGGCCCAATCTAAGTGGGCAAAGAACCTGTTGAGTGGGGCGAAGGGGCTGGTGGTATTCAAAAGCCCTCCCTTTGCCTTTCCGGGTGAAATATCCATAAATTACAGCGTGTGTCTGATGGCCTTGTTGCATTGCCAGTCAGCTTCTGTAAATGATAAAAGTAAGACTGTAATAATTTCTAGTGAGGTATAAACACTGTGCAAACAACACATCCTTCCTGTGAGTGCAAACTAGATTTAAAAGGCATAATTCACTAGGGAAGGTGTTTTCGGTTTGGGTCAGGGGTCAGGGGTCAGGGGCCGGCAAACGGAGGCTCACCAGCCACATGTGACCGTCACCTCCACTTCTTCAAAATAGACTCGCCCAGGCCGAGTACCGACTTCTGTGCGTGGGCCACGAGGTTTCAGTCGCACTGTACGTGCACACCCGCACGTGGTATTCTGTGGAAGAGCCACACTCAAGGGGCCAAAGAGCCGCATGTGGCTCTCGAGCCGCTGTATGCCGACCATTGGTTTATATCAAATGACTTAAGGGTACTGCACTGTCCCTTATTCTGAAAATTAGAACTTCGTTTTTTCAGATTGCACAGTACATACGGGTATTACCCTCTAGGTCCTGCGTGTTTTTTTTCCAAATTTCATGGGGGGGTGGGGAGAGAACAATTTTCTAACCAAGATAAAAACAAAGAACAACAAAACAAACAAAAGTCCACACTTTGGGCAGGTTACTCGTACTTCACCGTGTCAAACCCTTTTGTTCCCGCAATTAACAATGAGCCTTTGTACTACTTAGTTCATTCATCGCTGTAATTCCTTCTATCGTAGCCACGTGTGCTTCTCTTCCCATGCCCTCATCATGGTTGCCTAATGGGTTATCATTTTACATCCACGTGTAGGGATCCTTTAACAATTGTCTTACCACACACTTGTTGGCTCTACAGAGGCAGGAATCAAGGCCTGAGCTTGGTTTTTATCTCAATACTAGAAGTCTGGTGCACCAGATTCATGCACTCAGAGGGGGTTCCCTCAGCCAGGCCCTCGCCCTCTCACAGCCTGGGACTCCTGGAGGGTGAGGAAAGATCCCGTCTGCTGGCTTAGGCCCGTAGGCCGGCAGGTGGACATCCCTCTCACAGTCCAGGATTCCTCACTCCCTACAGCCTGCCTGCAGTGGAAGCAGGAGAGGCTCCAGCCACCACTGTTGGGCTTGCCAGCTTTGAACCCAGCTTCTGGCTAAGCAGTACTCCCTGTGGGAGCACACTGACCACCAGGGGGCAGCTACATTGAGCATCTGCTCCCCTAGTGGTCAGTGTGCATCATAGCAACCGGTCATTCCTCTGTTCGGTCAATTTGCATATTAGGGTTTTATTATATAGGATTCCCAGTATCAGTGTCTGCACAGCCCCTGGTGCAACAAAGAGAAAACAGAAGTTCCTGCATTGAGTCTTTCCACGACTTAACTCTTCTTGAGCAACAGTTACAAAATCCTTTATTCGTTGGATTTAGCAAATTCATTGCAAACCCCTCTTCGGGGTAAGGCTCGTCGATAGGAGCTCAGAAAACTGAGATTTTTTAAAAGGCATAGATGCTGCGCCAGAGAGCTCCGCTGAACATAAGTAGAACGCAAGCAGAACGTGCCAAGCTCCCTCCGGAAGGATGGAGAAAGGTGCCTGGGGGTGGGGGTGGGGCGTGGGGAGGGGGTGGTGGAGGGGGTAGCAGAGGGTGGGGAGTTGCAGGAGAGGGTGGGGAGGGGGTGCGGAGGGGCTGAAAACTTCTGGCTAACGTGAGGAGGGGAAAGATTTCCCACGGAGGCTCAGAGTAGGTGGGTATCTAAAGGCCAACACCTGGCGGCTGCGAGGACCAAGTCACCTCTCAGAAGGGCACTCAGTCCGACCACCCAGACCAGATCGGCTCAGCTGCCGCAGAGCCCGGGGCTGCGAGCCGCCGGGAAGCACGCGATCGCCGCCCGAGACCTCGCCGCGCCGAGCAGCGCGCTGGGCGAACTGCGGGTGTTTATTGTGCCGCGTTGCCGGGGGGACGGGAGAATCCATTCCAAGGACGCTGCGGGGGACACGTAGAGACTTCGAAGCCTCATCGAGCTACACGCGGAAAGACTTAGGCATGGGTTGGGATACGGACGACTCAACCAATAAAGTATCCTTTTAGGTTACAATACGCTTTGTTGCACAATGAACTGCAACAAGACTTCCGCTTTCCGCCCTGTTATCTATCCTCCGGGAACTGTGGAATGGTACACACCCCTTGGACGCGTGCCGCGGGGCGTGCTGGGAGTTGTAGTCCTCGCTCCGAGCCCCCGCCCCTCGATAACGACACTTCCGGACCAGCCTCCTCCTGAGTCTCCGGGCGGTCGTCGGCGCCTCCGTCACCGCCACGTCGCAGCCATGGTGAGTACCTCTGCTCGCCTCCGACCCCTGGGACCTCGGCGGCCGCCACGCCTGCGGCCCCACGGCCCATGGAGGAGCCAGTCCCGCCGGGGCCCGCGATGGCAGCTGCGGGGGACTCCGTGGCTCGGGCCGCCCTGCCGGGTCCTCGGCCTCCCCGCTGGGGCCGGAAGGACCTTTTCCCCCAGCTCCGCCGGGTTTGGACCCGCGCTTCCGGCGCCTCCTCCCTGCGAATGCATTTTGCGAGGACGACGGATTATTCGGCGCTTTTGAAGGTTTCCAAGAAGGATTGCATCTTGGAAAGATGACCCAACTTTCTTCAAATCCTCGCTTCCCTTAGAAACAGTGATGTGACACTTCCGGTTTCCCTCGCGTGTGATTCCTCCGGGTCCTGCTGCCCCTGGTTCTGCAGGTGGCGGTGTCCGTCTGGGACCCGCTTCTCTTACCCCCCCCCCCCCCCCGTGCTTCCTCCCAGATGTGTGTCTCCAGCTTAACCCTTTATTCCGAGTTCCGTTTATTCCGTCTGCTGACCACAGCTCCACGTGGATAGCTCGTGTGTCTCAACCTCAGCAAGCTCTAAGCGGACGAATTTCCAGCTCACCTCTCTCTCCCCACGCCCGCTCCCACTCCAGGGACCCCACTTCCGTTACCTGTGCCACCCTGTCCTGCATCCAAAAACCTGGATGGCATCCCTGACATCTATCTCCCCTTTCTCAGCTCCTGAACAGTAATGAAGCTCTATGGAGTCCCATCTCCACGGCTGTCCATTCTCACTCTGGACTTTTGCCATCCTTGTCCTTGTCACCATCGTCTAACCGCCTGCCCAGTCTCTTACCTGGTCGTCTAAGCAGATCTTCCCCAACCTGGGCCGCGCCCCCCACCCCCACCCGCATCTCTCCTTTGGAATTGCTCATTCTCATTCCTGCCCATCCTGCAGATCTCAGCTTAAATCATATTTCTTCAGAAGTGTAGGGAGCATCTAGTGCTTTCACAGGTAACCCTTCATGGAATCTTCGCAGCCATCCCATGAAGTTGTAGAATTTTCCAGTTTTACCGAAGTCTTGAGTCGTTAGTTCAGTTGTGCAAAATCATACAGTAAGTCACCGAGTTAAATTTGCTCAAGCCTGTCTTTTTCACCTTTATCTCCTTCAGTATCTTTCTTTGTCATTAAACATTTTTTTGCTCAAATGGTTACGTCGTGTTTTGTAGGGTAGTATTGTCCTTTATTTAACAAGCCTCTTATTGATAGTTATTTAGGTGGATTTTTTTTGGGGGGAGGAACGTTGCTGTGATGAACAAGAGTATGATAAGTAGACAACATTGAAGCTAAATTTGCATAGAACTTCCTTGATTATTTTCTTAGAATAAATTCCCAGGAGTAGAATAGGGGTAAAGGTTATGACTTTTCAACAGGTTACAGTTTATGAAATAAATAAAAGCAGTTGCTCTTTTTAAAGTGTGATAAGAGATTTGTAAATGGCAAGAATAGTAATGGTGCCTACTTCATATTCTGAGGATCGGAGTTAATATATGTCCAATCATTCAGCACCGTGCCATTTACATTTTTTAAGAGCTCTGTAAATGTTTGTACTTATTCATTTATTTCAAAATAGGACTCTTACTACGTAGTGTGGTTTGTCAGCCTGATTGGGAAATGTTTTGAGACTCTGATGAACTCTTTGAAACCTCTTCCCCGAGATTCTCCTCCTCTCCCCAACAAAATGGCACATGTCATTGGTCATAAGTCTTCAGCTACCTTAGCTCAGCATATGGACCCAGATTAAGGACTGCTAATAGGTTCCACTTTACAAGTGCTTTTTCCCCTTTATAAGTTGCAAGTATTTACCTATGCTCTGAAATATTCTTCTAAAGCATGATTTTTTTCATGGCTGTATAATATTCATAATTTTTTAACCCGCCTGCCACTTTTGACATTTAGGTTAACATCCTTATACCTGAATCTTTGTTTTGCAGATTTCCTCAGACTAAATTTCTCAGTGCAGGCTCACTGCTCCATGAATGTTGGTTCTTATTGCCACATTGACTTAGGGAGAGTTCTAACCCGTACTCCCACCATTAGTGATGCCTTAGTTTCCTCTCATCATCTTGACTACCAAGTATTATTATATCAAGTTCAGTGTTTTTGTTCCTTTCTTAAACTTGTTCTTTACCATTGGTGTTTTCCTGTCATCCTTAAGCCCCTTGTTGACTATCATGTAGAAACGTGGTCTCTCAGCACTCGATACTAGCCGAGCTATCTGCATCCTGGCCTTGTGAAACAGGCTTGCGATGTGTTGTGATAACTGGGTTGAAGAAGTGCAATATTAAAACAAAAGCCGTGAGCTTTAAGCCCAGTGTGTAAAGACACACCCTGAGTTATAACTCAGTGGCACAACTGGAAAAAAGAAAAAGAAAAGAAGTAGAAATACGTCTTAAAGCAGTGGTCCTCAGCTTTTTCACAAGAGAATCACTGGTATGGGGAGCTTTTCAAATATTATGTCCAGACCCTCCCCAGACCAATTAATCAGTTTAAGTTCGTCAAGTGATTCTGGTGTGGGACAAAAGTTGAGAACCCCTGCTTTAGAATTTAGGGTGTTCTGTTTTCTTTTTCTTCATAAAAAGAAGAATTCGTGAAGACGGGGTTGATGAATGCCTTAAATTCAGACTTGGATTTATATAAGGATGAGTTTGTTTGTTTCACAATGGGACTTTTGCTTCATCTGCCTCAGGTGATTTCAGAGACGGTGGATATACTCTTCAGAATCAGAGGAGGCCTTGACCTAGCTTTCCAGCTAGCCACTGCGAATGGTAGGTCAGCCGAAAAGCTCTCCTTTTTCACTCTAAACTTGATGATGAACTAGACCGAGATTCTCACCAGTTTGCCCATGAAACTGTGCGGGAGGTAGGATGTATTGTCCAAGACCATGTAGTTAGTAAGTTATGTAACTTAGATTTAAACTTAAGACAGCGTGTTCCAACACCACCACCAACGGGACTCCTCTGTACAAATTCAAAACAGATGAGCTTAATAGATGAATCTTAACACTGTTGTGCTGAGTGGAAGAAGCCAGATACAAAAGGCCATGTAATACATGATTCCACTTATATGAAGTGTCCAAAATAGACAAACCTGTAAAGACAAAAAATAGATTAGCAATTGCCATTAATAAGTGTAGGGGGATGAGGAATGACCGCTGGTAGGTACAGAGTTTCTTTTGGGGTCATCAAGATCTTGTGGATTAGAGAGTGATGGTTATAAAACTTTGTGAATCCAGTAAAAGCACCTGAATTGTACTCATTCTAAGAACGAATCTTATGGCCTGTAAATTTTACCTCAGTTTTTTCAAAAGAAAGGCAACAATGTTGTATAATTATTGAATCTGGGGAATGGACATTTGGGAGCCAATTTGATTTCTACTTTTGTGTGTTTGGAAGCATTCACGTTGAAAAGCGTAAAACTTTTTCTCAGTAACTTCTTTTTACGTTCTTTTAATTTAGAAATTTTTGTCCAGAAGGCACTAAAACATGTGTTGTGTGACCTGTCAGCCAAGCTGTCCTCGAATGCACTGGTGTTCAGAATCCGCCACAGCTCGGTGTACGTGTGGCCTAACAGTGACACAAACACCATCCCAGGAGAACTGACGGATAGCTCTGCTTGCAAGACCCTGCTGCGCTTCGTCCAGTGAGTATGGTTGAAGATTGCTAGGAATGTTTCCAAAATGTCATTTCATATTCTAAGCATCTTTGTGTGTTAAACACTTAGATTTGAACAGGAAGAAGATACAAAACGAAAATTCATGAGGAAGAAAGACAAAAAGCTACCAGACGTGGTAAGCAAATCACCTGCCTTCCTCGTGGTAAACATTTTAAATCCTTGAATTTGGAGTTGAGATCTTAGGAATTATTTAAAAGATAAATGACATGCCAGGCATTATATCTCTTCTTTCATATCTAAACTTTGGTTCCATTATAATAGTTCTCTTCAGCTCTTTTGAATGTTTTCTTTATTCCCACAAAAACAAAACAGCTTAAACACATTTACAGATTTTTTAAAAGTAAATAAAAAGGACTCATTTTGAAACATGACAGTAACACATTATGCCATGTGAGATACTAGATAATTTACTTTTCTTCATACTGTTCTTAGTTCTGTTGATTTTTGAACCAATACTAATGACTACCTGCCTGCCATGTGCTACAAACTTTGTGTGATATTGGAGATTTTTTAAAAAATGGAGCTACTTGTGCAAGGCAGGAAGTCGTGTGAAATTAATTTACTGTCATGTTTCTCCAGGCCGGTAGAGGAAAATAGGGTGGACTGAGGTCGGTGAGGTGGGCCAGGGACACTTCAGGAGAAGCCGAACTACACTAGCAGCTAAGGCAATAGAGAGGAGGGAAAGACTAGAAGAGAATCTGGGGGATAACATAGATTACACTCGGAAACTAACTGGATATGGGATGACCATTTCTTGCTTGAGTAAAAATGGAAGTCGAGGTTGGTTTGGGTCATGTTTCAAATGCCAGTGAGGTGTCTACATGAGCTGTTGGTTTTACCAATCTGAAGTGTACACAGAAATCGTGGGCTGTAAGTAATTATTTGAGAATTACCGATATTTGGAGCTGGACATTTTGAGGAGTACTGGTCAGCTATTTTTTTTTAAATATATTTTATTAATTTTTTACAGAGAGGAAAGGAGAGGGACAGAGAGTTAGAAACATCGATGAGAGAGAAACATTGATCAGCTGCCTCCTGCACACCCCCTACTGGGGATATGCCTGCATCCAAGGTACATGCTCTTGACCGAAATTGAACCTGGGACCCTTCAGTCTGCAGGCCGACACTCTATCCACTGAGCCAAACCGGTTAGGGCTGGTCAGCTATTTTGTAGACTGTTTTAGTCTTCCTCCTGATTAAATGCAGGTTATCATTGTTGGAGGGAGTACCACATTGAATATTGAATATTGTGCTCTTCTTAGTACATCAGATTGAAGAGGTATGTGCTACCCTGGTGTTGGTGATAGTAACTTCAAACACTTAATGTGGCATCTGCAACTATTTTTCCCCTTATAATTAGGAAGTAGCTCGTGAGAAGATAATTCAAGACTATATATATGTCCTCTTCCTCATCAAATGCTACCTCTTCGAGCATCAGCTGATCATTTTTGCCAGAATCCAACATTAAGCTGATAGTTGCAAAGTGGCGCTTTTTCTGTCATTTCATATCCAAATGTTATATGTATTAGATGACAGGAAGACTATGAGGAGAGTTTTCCTTTTCCTTATTTATGGGTTATCTGCACAGAAGCATGGATTCTTATTTTATGAGTTATCATCTGTTACTGTTATTAGTTATTTGAGGCTCATTTTCCAAGATTTGACCAATAGAAACTTCTTCAAGAGAGCGCCAGCGGTTTTTGACACTATTTTTCAGAACCTCCTACCTTCTCCCACAAGCTGTTCAGGCACATCATGTGCTCTCCCTGATCCAACTCAGGAGTCAGCCATTCCTCCGAGGAGCATGCACATGCACAACCCATACTATTCATGTTCACACAGACACTCATGTTTATCTGTGTAAGTCATGTCTGTACCTCCAGTTCTGTTCCAGCCTCACACAGCTCCTAACCTTTTCCCTGTGAGAAGCCCGGCTTCCAGTAGCCTCGGCGTTTTTCTACATTTGTTCAATATACAAATGGTATTTTCATGCCAGACAGAACCAATCCTGGTAATAGAATTCAATATCTGTTTATAGTTCTCCATGTCTTTAGAGCAGGCATCCATAGTTTAAAAGTTCCTTCAGTGTGTGGTTATTGTGTCTTATTCATTGCATTTTTTTTAATTAAGTCCAGAGAATAATATAATGAACCCTGGTGAACCTATACCAGCTCTCATGTTTATCAGTACACAGTCAATCTGACTTCCTCTTAACTTCCCACTCACCCGTCACATCTCCTCAGGTTATTTTGAAGCAGAGAACAATTTTTTGTTAAGATTTGAGCGTTTAAACGACTTACTGTAGCTTCGGTCCTTAAAAAGTCCTTTTACTTAGCCCTTTTATAGTTAGTGTTCACTGTGCTGTAAGCTGACTGTGACTGTTTGTCTTTACAGCAGCAGGTGGTAAACATAGATCTCATGCTGGAGATGTCCACCTCCCAGACCGCCGTAACCCCCGTCATTGAGAGAGAAATTGGAGGACACCACTACGTCACCATGACGTTGCCGGTGGATGCCGTTGTGTCTGTTGCCCCCGAAGAAGCCTGGGGGAAGTAGGTATTCCAGAGTGCTCCTGCCCCAACGTGACAGAGGCCACTTCTGACTCTCATGTAGGCACATCCAGGGTGTGGTGGTAGTTTTCAGTGTGACTTCCTCCCTGCTTTTTAGTAAGAGACATCTGGTAATTAAGTATTTGGAGGAAATAGGGTTGTCTGTAACATGTATAAGGTTTTCCCTTTACCCAGAAGAAACGGAGTTTATTTAACCTTTTATAAGTTAGACTTCCTCTAATTAACGTGGCCCAGTCAAGTGAGGTTTTTGGTACCACATTAAGGATATATTAATTCCACATTCATTTCTCATTTATCAGAGCCGCTGTAACTTCTGTTAATGCACTTGTATGTTTTCCCCCACAGGGTTCGTAAACTTCTAGTGGATGCAATTCATAGTCAGCTGACTGATATGGAAAAGTGCATTTTGAAATATATGAAAGGAACCTCCATTGTGGTCCCTGAGCCGCTGCACTTTTTATTACCGGGGAGGAAAAACCTTGTAACAGTTTCATATCCATCGGGAATTCCGGACGGGCAGCTGCAGGCCTACAGAAAGGTGAGATCAGGTACTCTTAGAAAAAATAAGGCTGTCATCCATATCATAGTTAATTACATATTTCTAATCAAATTATTTTACGATTTACTAGTAATCTTAAAGTGTGAAGCCCGACTATTCATTTTACATATTATTTCATTTCTGTTCTCATGGAACTTATTTTAAGTATTTCGAGTGAAAAAGTATGTGAAACCCATATGTAACATTTGAATTTTATATGCTGAGTGTGGTTCATATGTCCTATGAAACTATTCAGTTTTCCATAATGAAATGAAGAATTGAAATGTGCTTCCATCCCTAGAGAATGTGATGAGTGTTAATAAATTCCTTTCCCTTTCATTCCTCCAAGAATTGTGAGAGATTACAGTTAGGGGAGGGCAGTCAGGATCCATGCTGACCCTAGTTAGGAGTGACAGTAATACTCACCCCCACCCCACCCCCACGCCCCCGGCTTCTTTGGTTTTATTAGAGGCCTTTGAAGAAAGCACAATCAGCACTCAAAGCCATGAGGCTTACTGACAAAGTGGCTGGCTTTAGCCATTGTCCGGCCACATCAGAGTCTCTTCCTGAGATGCCCTCTCGTGTCCCTGAGATACGGAACCCTCTGCCCACCTCTGGGCTAGGGGAAGTGATTTGTAGAGGCCACAGCTTCCTGAGCTAATGATCCCCTCACACTGCCAGAGCACACAGAAGATGTGAGGAAGAAAATGTCCAACTTTTCAAAGTAACTGTTACACATTTTTATAATGGGAATGTTTTTGCATTTTAAACGTGTGTATTTTTATTTCAGTGCCGTATAGGTTGGTTTCATAACCACCAATTTCTACTCTGAAATTTAATCACTACCCCTTATATTTGTTAAGTACTCTAAGCATGACTTTTTAAAATAAGTATATTATTGTTAGTTACAGTTTACTCACAAGGCTGTTTCAAAACCAGTCTTTATCAGGATGTAATTTAACAGACTGTGTTACAACAGGTAGTTAATGTTAAATGATCTCAGTGCTCTCACACTTGACAAGTTATTTTCATTTTTCTGTGTTCTCTCCGTTTCTACCCACATACATAGCTAGGCAAAAATAATCTTGTTTGGTTTTAGTTTGTTCTCACACTCTTTGACCTTAGAGAATTAAATCATAAGTGTATTTGATAATTTTCACAACTGATATATAATTTTCTGTCTTATATCTTTAGTTTGACTTTATTGACTAGAAATTTAAATCGTTTAACTGTTTTTCCCCATTGATTCTGACTTCCTTTAGGAGTTACACGATCTCTTCAATCTGCCTCATGACAGACCTTATTTCAAAAGGTCTAATGCTTATCACTTTCCAGATGAACCATACAAAGATGGTTACATTAGAAACCCACACGCTTATCTCAGTCCACCCAACATGGAGACTGGTATGGTGAGTTTAATAATTCCTTACGAGAGTCAGCTGATCACCATTGTCAATCGTTTTTTGTTTGTAAGGATTGATTCACAATGTATGTCACTCCTAAAATGTAATTTATCATCCATTTCTTTTAATAATCAAGTGCTTCAGATAGCAGCAATTCACAGTGGTCTAAAAGGTTAGGAATATCTAGCATGGACTACATTTCTCTGCCTAAAATCCCTTCCCCCTACTTCTTTATAAGCTTGTCCAATTTTATTTCCGTTCTGAACCTGAGAAATCATGCTAATTAAGGACATATTCTATCCAAACTACGCTGTAGCAGAAGTCTAATAAGACCCTACAATGTTTTTCTGTGCAGCATGTACCTGCTTGCAAAGCGTAGATTTTCCTGAAGCTGCTGAAATGAGCGAGGGGAAGGTCCCTTTAATTAGAAAAGACCTTGTGATGTCCAAGATAGGCGTGTTTGCACAGCTGGCCGCCCAGCACAGAGCCGCTGCCTCAGTCCCAGGCCCACATGGACTCCGTGGTGACCTCTCCGCTGCTCGCTCTGCTGTTCCAACTGTGTGCCTTCTCTCCACTCTGTCTTTTCTCAGCCTCGGAGCTGCTGTTTCCTCATTGTTGCTTCTTATTGTAGCTTTTCCTCCTGCCTTGTCGCTACTTACAGTGTGCATTGTTTCAGCTTCACACCCTGCTCCTTTCTGCCCGATTCACTCTGCACCTTCAGATCCCCACGGCAGAAAAGTCGATTGGCATTCTGCTGTGGCATTTGTCCAGTACCTGCTGAGTCCCAGGTGCTCTGTAAGGAAATCTTAAGTAAAAATGAACATATGACTCTGTGTCTGCCCTACAGGAGTTAGGGGCCCATTGCTAGGCCTGGCCAGCAGAGTGCGCTTGGGACAGCTGTTCCACCTGCTTCCCATAGAGTAGGGGTGTCGAACTCAATCAGAGAAGGGGCCAAAATCTAAAATCCAGCCTAAATCTCGGGCCGAATGGTTTACTGAACAGTCATAAACTGTCATTGTGATGGAAACGCAGCGGAGTGCAGTGATGACAGCGCGGTGCGGGCCACATTGCAAGGCCTGGCGGGACGGATTTGGCCCGCGGGCCTTGTGTTTGACACATGTGCCATAGAGACTCGGCGGGGCACTCACACTTGCTTGCATACAAGTTCACCTGTAGTCAGCATGTCAGTGATCCGATTTCCTTTATTGTGCTTCTATAGGAAATCTTGAGACACTTAAGTTAAAAGTCTTACTCTAGGGGTGTCGAACTCAATCAGAGAAGGGGCCAAAATCTAAAATCCAGCCTAAATCGCGGGCCGAATGGTTTACTGAACAGTCATAAACTGTCATTGTGATGGAAACGCAGCGGAGTGCAGTGATGACAGCGCGGTGCGGGCCACATTGCAAGGCCTGGCGGGACGGATTTGGCCCGCGGGCCTTGTGTTTGACATATGTGTCTTACTCTGTGAGGCATAGAATCGCAGAAGAGGAAATACAAAACTGAGAGTCTCAAGCAGTACCTCTTGATGGTTTTCTAGTAGGTTATTACCATAAACGTTTTCTCTCTCTCAGACTCTATTCTCTTTATACAGGTTTATGTGGTCCAGGGCCTGTATGGTTACCATCATTACATGCAGGACCGGATGGATGACAACGGCTGGGGCTGCGCCTACCGGTCACTGCAGACCATCTGCTCTTGGTTCAAACATCAGGGGTACACAGAGAGGCCCGTTCCCACACACAGAGAAATCCAGCAGGTACAGAGCATGCCCTTTTACATGACGAGCACGTGTACATTTCAGTAGCCCTTAATGTACCATTAATTATTATTAACTCATAGTACAGACTGATTTCTGTTTTGAAGGAAAAATGTGTCCTGCTAATCAGGGAAAAGGCCCTACCTATAATTTTAATAACTGTCTTGTGTATGGATCTCTTTGTATTTTCAATACAAAAAGGCTCTCGTTGATGCCGGGGACAAACCAGCAACCTTTGTGGGATCGCGGCAGTGGATTGGATCTATCGAGGTACAGCTGGTACTGAACCAACTGATTGGCATAACTTCAAAAATACTGTTCGTCAGGTAAGGACACTGAGAAAGAAAGAACATCATTTCAAATTGAGACTATCGTTTCATTAAAATAACAGAAAATTTATGTCTTTCCCCATTTGTTTTCACTCCTTTCTCTTCCTCCACATTGTCTGATTATTTTGTAAATATCACTTTTTAACTCTAATTTTTTTATTAAGTTAATCTTCAGAAGACTGGAGTTTATGATATATAATACATACTTATATGGTTGAGGCCTAATTTTAGCTGAAAGGAGAAAAACTTGGATATATGTCAACTTTGAGTGTAGTTAAAGAAAATCAAGTTTTTTTGTGCTCAAGTTTTTAAAAAGTCTTGAAAGGAGAAAATCAAGTGTTGATCTACAACTGACCTTTTTGTTTACCTCTTGCACTTTTTCTCCTTAAGATGTTAATAAAGGAATTATGTGGCTGAATAGTCATTTCACTTTTTCCAGTATAGCTTAACCATAATCCCAACATTAAGCTATGAGCAAATCTAAATTAAATACTATTGATTTCTTTTTTATATATATATATTTTTTATTGATTTCAGAGAGGAAGGGAGAGGTAGAAAGAGAGAGAAACAATACTGAGAGGGAATCATTGATTGGCTGCCCCTTGCACGCCCCCTACTGAGCTTCAAGCCCACAGCCCGGGCATGTGCCCTCAACCGGAATAGAACCTGAGACTTTTTGGTCTGCAGGCCGACACTCTATCCACTGAGCCAAACCAGGCAGGGCAATACTATTGATTTCTGGGACAATAACTAGCTTCTTCCTTTGTGATCTTATGTTTTAAATACACTTTCTATTATCACTACCTTGTAAATATAGTAACTTTATTCTCATTTAGCCAAGTACTCTAATACATCTGCTTTCACTATTGCAGTTTGGATTGGCTGTGGAAATCAGTGCCAACAAATAAATGATAGGTTAAGTAGTGAAGTATAGCTGATTAAAAGTTGAAAAGTGGAGGTTTTGGCACATTAAAACATAAGGTCCTTACTAGGCAAGGGCTAAGGTTTAACACCACCTGACACCTCAATTCAAAAAAGTCTTCATCTGGCCGTCTTTGTCTTCTCAACAGTACAAATTGTATAGAACATTGTAATATTCCCTAAACACATTATGTTGTTGCCCTGGCCGGGTAGCTCAGTTGGTTAAAGTGTTGTCCTGATACACTAAGGTTCTGGGTTCAATCCCTGGTCAGGGCACATACAAGAAACCACCAATGAATGTATAAATAAGTGGAACAACAAATTGATGTTTCTCTCTCTCTCTCTCTCTCTCTCTCTCTCTCTCTCTCTCTCCTTGCTCTCTAAAATCAATTCAAATAATAAAAATAATATGTTGTATTTGAAAACATGTTTTACCTTTCACACTGGCTTCACAGACATTGTCTGTTTTAGTCCTGGACTTCCTGTCCTGTAGACAGGGCAGATATTAAGCTCCCAATTTAAGATGAGGAAATACAGACTCAGAGTCTTAGCATGAAGACAAGCACCCAGTATTTAAAACTGGTTCTCCTGAAATAAATCCACCCATAAGGCCCCCTGGGTATCCAGGTGACCACTTTCAATCTCAGGTTAAAAACCCAGACCTCCTTTGTGCAGTTCAGACATGAAGCACCAATGTAGTCTTGCTTCTTTCCTGGCGTATCTAATGGCCTTAAATGTTTAGAAAGGTTATAGTGCTTTAACTTGCTCAGTAAGTTCCTTACCACTTAGCTGCATTTAAAATCATATGGGTGGGGTTTTGTGTGTTATTTTTTAATGTTTTTATTGATTTCAGAGAGAGGGGGGAAGGGGAAGGGATAGAGACAGAAACATCCATGAGAGAGAACTCTCAGTTGGCTGCCTCCTACACGCCCCCCACTGGGAATCAAGCCTTGACCAGGAATCCAACTGGTGACCTCTAGATTCATGGGTTGATGCTCAACCACTGAGCCACACAGGCTGGGCTTTATGGTTTTGTGTGTTTTTTAACCAAGAAAGAAAGCAAAAGTGGCTCCATTTGTATGAACTCAGTGTCAGAGATGATTCGTCTGATAGAAAACGGTTTCTTTCCAGCCAGGGTTCGGAGATGGCTGCTCAGGGACGGGCCCTGGCCAATCACTTCCAGAGCGAAGGCACTCCGGTGATGATCGGTACGGGTTTGGGACATCCTGGGCTCTTAGGTGGCATGGAGAGAATGTAAAACTTGCCGTTAGTATAAGTATTTACAGTCACGTAAAATCAGTAATTTTAAACCACTTTAAAATGAGCTTTTACACCATACACACTGACCTCCAAATTCCTTTGGAGATTTTTAAATGCGCAAGGCATTTAAAGTTATAACCAGAAGAAAATGCTAAGGAGATAAATGATAAAGGTGTGCATATAGATAGAGGAGTTGAAAGCTTCATGAAAAAGAGGCCTGAGCATCGTAAGTCTCAGGTCTGTCACTAACTTGGCCCGCTACTGCAGATTCCATTGCTGCAGATTGCTTATCTGGGCTTTATGCATAAAATAAGAGGACTGATTTGTTCATCTAAAGATTCATATTCTGTGAGGGACAAGATGGATCCTGTGATGGCAGGGGAGAGCTCAAATGGGCGTGGAGGAAGGAGAGGAAGGCAGACTTCAGCAGAATAGCAGGAAGCACTGAATGAGTGGAGGCTGTCTCCTCGGAGACAGCACGCCCTCTGCTGAGTGGAACACAGCAGTGGCTGTTTCTCTGGTGGGAGGAGTTTTTTTGTGTGTTTTTTTTTTAATATATTTTTATTGATTTTTTTACAGAGGAAGAGAGAGGGATAGAGAGTCAGAAACATCGATGAGAGAGAATCATTGATCAGCTGCCTCTTGCACACCCCCTACTGGGGATGTGCCTGCAACCAAGGTACATACCCTTGACTGGAATCGAAACCAGGACCTTTCAGTCCCCATGCTGACGCTCTATCCATTGAGCAAAACCGGTTTCAGCCTGCTGGGAGTTGTTTACCAGTAGACCCTCTGTGGCCCTTTCTAAACCCAGTTTAGGTAATTCCATGGATATGGCAGTGGAACATAAGCCTTCTGATTATAGATATGATTGAATCTTTTCTGTCTTGAAGATGTAATTTTATCTTTCCAGAGTGTATTTGACATTGTGGCCTTTTACAATGTAGGCTAGAAAATTTTAATGCTGTTGAATAAATTAACAGGCAAAGCAATCTTTTAAAATTGAAAAGGAAGTTGAGATTAATGTATGCTTCTCATATTTCATATTTCCTCTTCTCCAGGGGGAGGAGTTTTGGCCCACACGATACTGGGAGTCGCGTGGAATGAGATTACAGGGCAGATAAAATTTCTGATTTTAGATCCACATTATACTGGCGCTGAAGATCTGCAGGTTATTTTGGAAAAGGTACGTATCTGTTTAACACAAATTTAGATGCAAAGACAAAGAAGCCAGAGCCAGAGGAGAGCGCAGTGGCTGTTAACAGGACGGATAATAACCGAGGGCAGTGACCCTCATTCTAAGGAGGCATCTGGGCTGTGGTGAATGACTGTCCCTCTGCTAGGACGATAAGAGGGAAATAAAGTAAATTGAAAAGAACCATTTGGGTTAGGTTTATAAAAATGTTCTCAGTTACTGAACTTAATAACGGAGCACAAAGCTCATATATGGATTCTTTGGGAGATTTTTCAGTTTTGCACAAACAAATGTACTGAGGTCTATCAGTGCCTTGAAGTAGGAGAGTATAAAACCTTTTATCATTTTAGAATTAACCAATAATAGCTAAGCAGGACGCTGGACCTTGTGGAGGCCTGACTACTTTTCAGCTGTTTACATATAACTTAATCTCATGCTGTGAAGGATTTGGACAGAATAATGGGTTTGCTATGTTAGTGCATATAAGAAACCATGAAGCCAAGGCCTGGCCATCAGTGCAGAAATATTGACTCTTATTTGATTCAAGAATCTAAGGCACTGAGTCCGCTTGGGCTGCTACACAGAATACCACAGACTGGGTAACTTATAAACATCTGACATTTATTTCTCCCGGTGCTGGGGGCTGGGGCATCCAAGATCAAGGCGCCAGCAGATAAGCTGTCCATTGAGGCCCACTTCCTAGTTCACAGGCAGCTGTCGTTTTCCCCGTGTTCACAGGTAGGAGAGATGAGGGACCTTTCTGGGGCCTCTTTAAAGAGGGCACTAACCCATTTGTGAGGGCTCCACCCTCCAGAGGCCTCACCTCCAACTATTGCATTGGGATTAGGTTTCAACCCATGAATTTTGAAGGGACACAATCAGTCTATAGCAGGGCCACGGGGAAGGTCTGCCTCTGCCGCTTTAACCTCTTGTGGAGCTTTCCTGCTTGACATTCCCGGCCAGTCCCCTCAAAGGAGAGCACGGCTCCCCCTCCACTCCCATCAGTCTCTGGTTTGGGCACCCTCTCTGCCCACGTCCCTTAAAAAAAACAGCCTGGTTACCTGGAGAAGACCTGCATGTGTGAAAGGAACACAGGAAGATTAAACGGAGATAGTATACGCTCTCCTTCCTATTTATCGTTAAGAACACAGGTGTTAGGACATTAAAATTATTAGAGGAAGTTTTGCTGAAAATAGTAGATAATAAAAAGAAGCTTATTGTGTATAGCAACATGTCTCAAACAAACCAAAGTTAAAAATATATATATTCTTACTGATTTCATAGAGGGAGGAGGGAAACATCAATGATGAGAGAATATTGATTCCTGCATGCCCCCTACTAGGGATCGAGCCTACAACCAAGAAATGTGCCCCGACCGGGAATCGAACCATAGCCTCCTGGTTCATAGGTTGATGTCAACCACTGAGCTACACCAGCCGAGCCACAAACCAAATTTAACAGCTGGGGGCAGGGGCAGTAGGACTGACTTGGGGGTGGGGGAGGGGGCATTTAATGTTTTACTTTCATGTGATTTGAACTTTTATAATGTTTATCTTATTTTTTGCAATCAAAAACAGAAAAACACTAAAGAGCATCTCTGGCCTCCACACTAAAGGGTCCGCTAACACACTCTTTTGGAGGAGGTCTGCTCTTTGACCTTAGGCCTGACAGCACCCTGCAGCCTCCGAGTCAGGCAGGGAGGGAGGGAGGGAGACCAGGCTTGTCCCACACTCGGTGGTACTTTAAGAGTCCTAGCTAGCCTCCTCACACGTATTTATCAAACAAAGCTTTTCATTTCATAGTCATAGAACACAGACAAGATGTTAGCTGGGTCTTTAAGAAAATAAATCAATGGCCCTAGAAGAAATTCGATAAATTTTTATATTCACAATGAGATTTTGTTTGAGAGTAATTTTCTCTGCTGGAGAAAAGGATGAATGCTGACATGAATAGAAAGTGGAAATGATTACAGCCTGAGGGAAATGAATGCCACTCAAAGGGCGAGCTCAGATTTCTCTCGACCATATTTCCTCAGCTATGATGCCTCTGCATGGTGCACAGCAGTCTTTTATGGACTGCTGAGGAAAACAGACTGCCACTTAGATTGTCCCAGGCCTCTGCCTGCCAGAATGGCAAAACTGTACATCTTAGCATCAATAAAATGTGGACTTTGAAGCCATAGTTACCATAGGAAGCTTCTCTTTATTTTACTGATTTATGATGAAACACAGTATAATTAATTTTTTTTTTATCTATCTGAAAGGGATCCAAATAAATTATTTTCTATGCTTTATACAAATTAGGATCCTTGAGTTAGATAGGTACTTAAGAGTCTTATTCCAAGATCCTATTGGAGCAGGATGGTAAAATTTTATAATTTTGGTCCTATAGTCTTGTACCTTTGTAAAATGTTTTCCTTTCCCTTTTCCCAATCTAGGGCTGGTGTGGATGGAAAGGTCCAGACTTTTGGAATAAGGATGCGTACTATAACTTATGTCTTCCTCAGCGACCAAGCATTATTTAAAACTAGAGGCCCAGTGCACGAAATGCGTGCTGACAGGGTGGAGCAGAGGAGTCCCTCAGCCCTCTCCCAGTCTGGGAACCTCATGATCAATCACCCCGAAGAGGTAGGCCCTGCACACCCGCTGCTGTCCACTGGTCCGTGGCCTGGGCCTCCCTCTGTGGGTGACCCATCACATCGCACCTGCCTTGGCTGGCCTGGTGCCAGTGGCTGTCATAGCGTGGTTGTCCAGACGATTCTGCTGCTCGGTCGATTTGCATATTACACTTTTATTATTATAGATATCTTGGACTCAAAGACTGTAAAGTTTATTATAAATTTATTAATAAAAAATAAGTTTAATTTTTCAAATGAATCCTGGTGTGTAGTTGGATGGTTTAACCTTGATTTTTCCCAAAGGTTATAAATTCCACACAAAAAAAGAATTTAGTCTTTAGACATTCCTTTCAGAACTCAATAGACAAAGCATGTGCAACCACAATAGTGTCGGCATGTAAATACATGTATTCATAAATGTTCTCTTCACTTAGAAGAAAGTTCTCCTCCTTCTCAGAAGGACTTTAGATGCCCGAGGAGCAAAAGCCATGGCTTGATGCTGAGCGGCAGATCTGCCTCGTCACACCTCCTCAGACCCAAGTCGTCTGTTAAAAACACGTTCACATTAAAGTCTCTCTTAACAGGTTATCTCCCCAACCTTCTCTGCAGACAATCTTTGTCTTTTCTAGAATCTACTAGTAGTTACTAGAACCGATCTTAAAACGTGTTAATGAGAATGAAAAAGACACACGAAATAAGACTGCCAATATTTAAATGAAATAATAATTTCTGTGCCAAATAAGAGACCCTTGAGGAAGGAAGAACAAAGAAGCTGAGTTACTTACGGACACTTCCTTTTCCCACTTGTATTTCCTGCACTCGCAGAACTTCGTTTCTGCCTGAGCACCGGCACACAGGGGTCTCTGTGGGACGGTTCTCCTGGGTGTTCTGTCTGCATACGTTTAATCGCTGTGAGGAACTTGGCACATTCAGGAAATCCACACAACCAAGCAAGATCTTCAGCTGTTTGCCCATTCTTATTACATAAGCTGAATTTAAAATAAAAACCGAGTTAAGTAAAGCTTGACAAGTGTTTAGCCTTTTTAAGAAAAATATATGTGTATATATATATATATCTTTCTAACAAAGGAGCTTTGGGTTCATACAAATGTTGGCTGCAGAATAGCAGAGGTGAAGGAAGCGCAGAGAAATTCCACTTTTGTTCGCTCTGGTGTTCTCAGGGGCTAGCACAGTCCAGCACAGAGTGGGCATTTCAGTTTTGAATGAATGAAAGAGCATCTTGTGTTCGAATAAGGGGTAAGTACCCAAGAAAATCCATGAGAACTTGGACAGAATGGATTTTCCTAAACCAATACTAAGGTGTACTTCTGCCACCTCTGATTGCTCAGGATCCACTTTTCACTTCTTCAAAGTGAGCAGTATCGGATATTAGCAGCCTGAGTTAACATTTAAATGATAACACCAAATTATCAATTAGACAAGCATCTTTTTCAAAATATATTTTTATTGATTTCAGAGAGGAAGGATAGGGGGAGAGAGAATCATCAATGATGAGAGAGAATCACTGATTGGTTGCCTCCTGTACACTTCCTTCCCCCACTGGAGATCAAGCCCATAACCCAGGCATGTGCCCTTGATCGGAATCGAACCTGGGACCTGTCAGTCGGCAGGCAGATGCTCTATCCACTGAGCCAAACCGGCTAAGGCAGTGGTTGGCAAACTCATTAGCCAAAATAGCCAAATATCAACAGTACGACTGAAATTTCTTTTGAGAGCCAAATTTTTTAAACTTAAGCTTCTTCTAACTCCACTTCAAAATAGACTCGCCCAGGCCGTGGTATTTTGTGGAGGAGTCTCAGTTTGCCGAGCACGGGGCTAGGGCAACAAGCATCTTTTTAAAAAGCACATGTAATGAAGCTTCAGAAGTCTGATTCACTTAATCCAACTTAAAGCCACCGAGTTTAACACTTACTCAATCTGGGCATCACTGGCTACAAGCAGGCTAAGGCATTCCAGGCTTCCCACTCTGGCTGCCTTGTGGAGTGGAGCTTCGCCAAAAACATCCTTAAACATAAGACAACACATGTCAGTCTCCCCATGATGAAGTCTAATTATCGTTTGAGGAACCGATGTGAGGAAGATAGCTGGACCTGACTGTACTGGGCTGAATTTTTTCAAGTTTTGTTTTTTAAATAAGGGCCTGCAGGAAGCAACCAATGGGTATGTTTCTCCCGGTCTCTCCCCCTCTCTTCCACTCTCTAAAACTCAAAGGAAAACATACCCCAGGTGAGGAATAACAAAAAGTTACCTAGAAAACTTAACAGTTGTGAGCATGCCTCACCAATATTTCAGTTGCTATACTGAGACTTCATTTGATAACACAGGAAGTGTTCCTTTTGAAATTGCAGACCTGTATGTGCCGTCCAATGTAGGAGCCAGTAGGCATATATGTGGCTCATGAGCACTTGAAATATGGTTTGCCTGAAATGAAATGTGCTGTAAATATAAAATACACATCGGATTGAAAAGACATACGAAAATGTAAATTATCTCAGTAATGTTTTATACTGAGATGTTAATGTGGATAAATTGGTTTAAATTATAAATTTCATGTTTCGTTTTTACTTCATTATTGTGGCTCTTACAAAAAAATTTAATCACATACGTGTCTCGTGTATTTCTCTATTGGACATCGCTACACAGACCTGTTTCTAACAACTGAACTGAAAGCCCCGGAGACTAAGAAACGTGTGTGTGTGTGGGTTTGGGGTGGGGCGGAGGGTTGCGCACAGTAACCGTTACCCGGTTACCTGCTGGTTGAGGTCCGCGCCGGTCTGCAGCTGCCAGAGAAGAAACCAGGCCCGGCCGCCGCCCGCGGCCAAGTGCACAGGCGACTGCTCGCAGGGGTCCGGGGGTGCGTTGACCGAGGCCCCGGCCGCCAGCAGAGGCGTCAGACTCCCCACCTGCAGGAGGAGAGCAGCTCCAGCACCCCTCTCGCCTGTCCAGCCCCAGCCCTCCGGGGGCTGAACACCCCCCAGCCCTGCAGAGGCGGCAGCGCCCGGCGCTCACTGCACAGTCACCCCCGCTAAGCGCGCCCCAGAAGACGGACACCTGGAAGCTTCCGCCTGCGGGACACAAAGGGTCTGCGTCTCACCTCTGAGTTGCAATCAAGCAGCAGCATCTTCCGCCTGAAGCCGAGCGCCGGAGTCGCCGGGCTTGCAGAGCAGCAGAGTGGCCGGTAAGTGTGCACCAGCCGCCCCAGCGCGGGGGAATTTAAAGTCGGCGGGATGGGGTGGGGAGCCGGCCCTCGCCGCCGCGCCCCAGCTCCCGCCGCGCCCCGGCAGCCTGACCCTTGGCTGCACCGCCCGGCCCGCCCCGCGGCCGCGGCACGTACGCAAACACACACACGTGCAACCCGGGCCCGGGAGGAGGGAGGAGGGGGAGGGACCGGCGCGGGCCCGCCAGCCGATTGGCCACGGGGAGGTGCCGGGCACGCCCACCTGGGGGCGGGGCCCTGGGCTGCCCCGCGGAGCGCCAGTGCGCGTGCGCCGTGGGGGGCGGTGTCGGAGCTGCGCGTGCGCGGCGTCCTTGCGGCGCCCGGGTGACGGCACGTCCCGCGCCGGCGCGGCCCGCCCTCGGTCCCGCAGGGGAAGCGGGAGGCGCGGGGAGCCCGCGGTGTCTGCCGGCGCGCACGTAGCCAGGAAGCGGGGAGCTATTAGCAGCCCCGCGGCCCCGCCCGTGCCAGCCAGGGCCCCGCGGGAGCTGGCGCCGCGCCGCCCGCGCCCCCAGCGCCGGGGGGGACTGAGGTCCCAATGCCTTCAGTTCAAAGTCGCCCCCTCCGTCCCCCTCCCCCAGGGCGGGAAGGATAAGCGGGTGGGGTGGGTGGGGTGAGATGTGTCCTGTGGCCTAAGGGGGTGGGTTTTCCCGCAGGACTGCCCTACCGGCCCTCCAAATTAAATGATTTTTCGAGCCCGGCCCGCTGGCCTCGTGGGGGTCTGTGCAAGCAGCTGCCATCGGGACGAGCGCCCTCCCGGCCGCCGGGCTGGGCCCCCGGGGAGGTGCGGGGTCCCAGCAGGCAGCCGGGCTGGTCCCCCGGGGGGGGGGTGCGGGGTCCCAGCAGGCAGGCGGGGCTGGTGGGGAGGGGGCCGGCCGGGGAGGGACGAGCCCGCCCTGACAGCGGGGACAGAGGGGATAGGTGAAGGGGCCGGGCCTGGAGGGCTATGCCCCACGGGCAGCGCCCGCACAGTCTCAGCTGGTCCCCGGGGAGAGGGGGCTGTGGACTCAGCTCTGCTGAAGCTCTTTACACTTAAGTTTATAAACAAACTGTTAGCTCAGGACTCATTCCTTTTTTAAAAAAAATTAATTTCTTTATTAAATTAAGGTATCACATATTTGTCCTCAACCCCCCCATTCCAATCCCGCACCCCCCTCTATTGTCCTTGACCACTGGTTAGGCTCATATGAGTGCACATAAGTCCTTTGGTTGATCTCTCCCTTTTATCCCCACCCTCCCTCTGAGGTCCAGCAGTCTGACCCATGGCGCCTTGTCTCCTCAATCCTTAAAAAAAAAAAAAAAAAATCGTCAGAAACAGACTTCCTGGCTTCAAACTAGCCGTTGAGCCCCTATACTGTATAACCTCTTATATATGCGCCCAGTGTGAAATGGATTGTTATCTTTTCCTAGGCACTTTTTGTTTTCAGGTTGATCTACAATAGCTAAAAGCTAAAGCTCCAGCCGTGTTTCCCTTCCCTAAAAAAGCCTTGAGTGAGTCCTTCCTCTGTACGGATCCCTCTGAAAGCAGGACTGAACAACAGGTAGGGTTGTTGTTATGCTTCCAAGGACCAGCTCATTGCCCTTGTGGTTACAACTTTGGTGGCGGCAGAGCGTTTATTTTGTAATAAGCCATAAAATGACTTTTGCAGTAATACATTTATATTACTATTCTGATAACATGAATAAACATGTTATAAACATACTATTCTGATAACATGAATAAACATGAATAAACATGTTTAAATCTACCAAGGGGTAGATTTAAACATGTTTATTCCTATGTGTACCGGGACATAAATGTGGGTATATATTTATGTTCAAACACCTACATAAGCCATGCTTTCGTTCTGTATGTTTTGTACTTAAGCAATTCACAGTACCTTTTGATGCTGTTTCAAGAATGTCACTGCAAAGATACTGCTGTTCAGTGAGAACAGGAGTCCCTATTGCCAATGGCAAATTGGCAATAGGGACAGGTGTTTGTCAATTAGGTAAGCACTTTTTTAAAGCGTATAATTGAGCTTCAGGGTTGCGCAGATACTCCCTTTCAGGAATTCCCTACTAATGCGAGGGATTAGCAGAGACGTACTTAGAATTCTGAACGTGTGCATGGTGAGGCTCAGGCAGGCCACATAGCCATCTCCGGCAGTGAATAAAGACAAACTGACTTTATTTAAGGAAAGGGGTCTGGGGATGGGGATAGCCAAAGGGAAGGGCGACACAGCACTGAGCCAAAGGCATTGGGTCCATGATGGCAGCAAAAAACGTGCTTAGGATAGTGCAACGTGGAAGGGCATGGGGGAAGCAACAGGAGAGCCTGGGCTGGGCTGCTCTGGCTCCCTGGGAAGTCAGAGAAAGGGGGGCCTCGGAGGCAGGTTCAGGGGGTGAGCCCAGGACGAGCTGCCAATGCCCATTGCTCCCCTGGTTGCAAGTCTCATGGGGGTGGGGAACACGGGCAAGGAGAAGTGGGGGGAGGGAATTGCACAGGCGTGTTCTGTGGAGGGAGAGCAAGAGCTGGGTCCTTTTCCTTGAACTGATTTCTCTCTCCCTTGCAGGTGGAAATCTTAGGAGAGGGTTCAGGGAGGGTCTTAAAGGAATATCAGCTTTCCAGGTGTGCTCTTTCAGGGTCCTGGTCTCCACTGTAGCTGGTCCTGAGGCAGCCAGGGTGTCACTTGGTGCCACTTACCTGGTTTTGCTGCTTTCCTGGGCCTGGAGCTGAAATACAGTGGAGCCCTAGATGTTATCTTCGGGGAGGCAAAGGTCAGGGGGTCTAAACCGCGTGACCAGTGACAGGCTAGGGAGCAGAGGTTACCCTGGAGACAAGGTTCTTGTTTTCCCAGGTTTGCCCCTTGCTAGGCACCCAGGGCTTTCTGCCCGGTGAGTTTCTCTTCCTGGCCCATCGTCCTTGCTCTGCTGGTGTCTGTCTAACAACATGGACTGCAGTTAACATAGGATAGGATGTTTGTGTGTTAAATGTGCCTCCTGTTACATCCTTTTCCTTTAAAACATGCATTAATTCTGGTAATTATATATTAACTTCCTGGTACATAGGGGAGCCTTACAAGGAAAGGGAATTTTGTGAGTAGTTTTTAAAGCTTTTCTCCCTTTACTCACTGTGTGTGTCTCTATTGCTCACATAGTTTCAGAAAAAAAATATTTGTCTGGATGGCTTACCCTTAGTAATGGAGCCAAAAGGTTTCCAAAAACTGAACAAAGCTGGTGGAGCAGAATCAGTTCGTGAGGACAGTGTCTTATTGGCAAGTAACTGGAGTTTTTAGTAAACGTGCAACCGATGGGATCAATTTTCTTAAAAGGAAATTGGTCTAAGATGCATATTCTCAACAGGCATTCTTCTTAGCAGTGATAGTTTCACTTAAGTTTGATTTGCGGGTAAATATGTTTCCAGAAGGAGGATGTCATTTAGAGTGAGAGTTCAAAAAAATAGATTAAATGCTGACTAAGTGACCACATGGACTGTCTTGAAGACTGAGGAAGCCTTTGAGAGGTTGTCCAGGAAGGTCAAAGGGACACAGAAGTCAACCTAAAAGAGCCCCCATTGGCCAAAGCAGTGGTCGGCAAACTGCAGCTCATGAGCCACATGCAGCTCTTTGGCCCCTTGAGTGTTTAGCAAAGGTCAGCTTAGGAGTGCCCTAATTAAGTTAATAACAATGTACCTACTTATACAGTTTAAGTTTAAAAAATTTGGCTCTCAAAAGAAATGTCAATCGTACTGTTGATATTTGGCTCTGTGGACTCATGAGTTTGCCGACCACTGGGCCAAAGCATCTTGGAAGACACGATAATGTACTGTTGGGTTATAAATCAATAAAATAAAATAGATATCCTTAAGTCCATACTGATATAAATGATTGAATCGATACAGAAATGAGAGCGAAAAGATCACCCTTCCTCACAAAAGAATTCCAAACTCTTCATGTGGACACTCCCGCTCCAGGAAGTGGGGAGACTCCTCTCCCACCCTGCCCTCTGGAGTGCGGTGACAATGACTTGCTCCTGAAGAGCCGAGTAGGGGGAGGGGAAAAATAGTTTTATGGTGGAGAAACCTAGGAAACACTGCCTCGGCCAGATCATTGTGAACATCATCGGTGATGAGTCATGTTAAGAGCATGCACCGCTGACATGAAGTGGTGAGAAGGTCACTTCCCCTCTTGCTCTTCTTTCCTACAGAATTTTACACATCTAGGAATAGACATTTTGAAACCCTCCACTTCCAACTCCTGATAATCCACACTACAGGTGAGGAAATTGCCTCCTAAAAATATTAAGTGACTATTCCAAAATCACAGATACTTAATTACTTCTCCCCCTAGTATACTGAATGGTCTCCCTTTCCTGCACGTCATTCTCATTAATGAAGCGATTTATCATCCAACACAGCGTCCTATCATCATGTAAATGGAGCTTTCCAAGCACACCCAAGGGTTGCTGAGTGTTCTTCACCACCAATCAGGGACCTCCCCTGGAAGCTTGTTCCTGATTGGTGAAGGCCCTGTGTAACCATAGAATGCAGAGGAATAAACAGAAAGCATAGCAACAACTGAGTTTGCTGTCTCACTATCCTCAGCCTAGGCCAACCTGGACTTCTTCATCCCAGATGAGGTGGCCCCTACATTTTATATGAAGGCTCTGATTTTCCGTTTAACCGTGACCCGTCTGAGAGCATGGCAATCCAATACAGGCAGGAAGATGAAACTGAGCAACACAGCTAAAATAAAGCGAATACCCAGGTAGAGCAGACGCATGCTTTGGTGTGAAAAGGATTACGGGCCTGGGGAGATTCAGATACAGGGCCACAGGAAGTGACTAGAGCACAGAACTGTATCTATGGGCAGTGTCACCAAATTCTACAATACTAGTGGCAGCAGCTGTGGCGGGTGAGGTGGCCCACGGCAGCATGTAAATTCATAGAGAGGATGTGCAGAGAGCTCTCCTCATTAACCCCACGCTGTGGAGTTGGGCATGGAGGATGGTTGGGCTGCTTCCCCTAGCTCCGAGGGGCCCTGGTTCCCTCAGAAGGAATGTGCACCACCAGGGCTGGTAGTTTGGTGCCCTATCCCTAGACAACATGGGGAGGTTGCTTTTCATGAGTGCCACGTGGGGATGGAGTGTCTTCTCAAATTTCTCTGGAGGAAGATACTTCTATCTTATTTTTTATGTTCCTTTACAGAATACACGTGGAAACAGGATGCAGTTGACCTATGAAAAATTGCCCAAGGACCCCATTTATGCCTCTATATCCCATTTGACCGTCAAGAACTCCAAATTCTCCCAGTGGCAAAAGGACAAAACTGGTACAAATTCTGATAGTACTTTCACTAAAAGTTAATCCGTACACCCGAGGGAAAAAAAAAAAAAAGAGAGACAAGAAATATGAATCTTATTGCTGTCGAGTAGGTGGTTAACTTGAGCCTTTTCTAGCTTTCCTATAGGAATCCGTGAAATTGCGATTTCACGCATCTGGCAGCAAATCACCAGTGGGGAAGTTTCAAAGAGCCCGATCCTGAGTTTACATCCGGGGTGTAGGACCCTCTTCTGGAAAAGGGAAGCCTGGTGGCTTGTCTGTTAAAGAGGACAATGTCATACTTTACTGTAAACTGGCCTTTAAAGCTACCTTTTTTTTTTCCTGTAGTCTTTTAAAAAATTAAATTGGGGATGGCTAGTGTTATGTCCAGATTTCAAGATCCCCAAGGACCACCAGGGAGCCGAGTACGATGCAAAAGCAAAAGAGCTTTTATTCAAACTCGAGTCTGGTCTCCCTGCCTCTACCGACGCAGCGGCAGGATGCAGAGAGCCCCGAGCTCTGGAAGTGTGGTCTTTTTATAGGGCTTAGGGTTGGGTGGTGGGGTGATGCTCGGACCACTGAGTTGGCTGGTTCTGATTAGTGGGGTGAGGCCAGGGTCCGGTTACACTGGGTTACTTCCCTCTGTATTTCTCTTGGCTGATTTAAGGGTGGGTTGGGTAATTGACACATTTTGTGGTCTTTCTCAGAAAGGGGTTATGTCGGAGACATAGTTATACAAGACATAGTTACACAGTACAAAACGGAGTCAGTCCTGCTCTGCCCTTGAAAGAAGGCCTACGTGCTGGGAAGGGGCCATGAGGCTGTATCTCAAGGCCTGGCCTGGTAACTCTATAGTCCACGGCCTCTCCGGAAGCATGCTCCAACCTTCTCACTCTCTTACAGCTAGCTCCTTTGGTTAGAGTAGCTCTAATTAAGCCTCACATGAAGAATTTCACTCGCCCGTGGATGGCTTTGCCTAAAGAATGGCACGTAGACTGCTTGCTCCTCCTCGTAGTGAACTGGGTTACTTTGAAAACCAAACCACGAATATTTCTCGTGACAATACCTTCTCCATTAGCCAAAGTGGAATGAGAACTAGGAAGGAAACCGGTGTAAAATGTCAGATGAATTCTGTATAATTGGTGGCTTGAAGAGAGAAGATTCATGTTGTGTTTAAAGTTGCAATTCCTTACCTTTCTTAAAATAGACTATTACAGCCATGCTAATCTGGTGGATAAGGCATTGAAGCTCTTGAAGGAAAGAATAATAAGAGGGGATGCCACGGCATATTTCCTGCGAGGTCAACTCTATTTTGAAGAGGTATCAGTCTTTGTTTATTTATTTATTTTTAATATATTTTATTGATTTTTTTTTACAGAGAGGAAGGGAGAGGAATAGAAAGCCAGAAACATCGATGAGAGAGTAACATCGATCAGCTGCCTCTTGCACACCCTCTATTGGGGACGTGCCCGCAACCCAGGTACATGCCCTTGACCAGAATCGAACCTGGGACCCTTGTGTCCACGGGCTAACGCTCTGTCCGGTTTCAGCCAGTCTTTATTTGTTTTCATTTCATTGAATACTGCTGTTAGATCCTCATAGCAAAATGTCTCCTTAAGTGATATTTAATATCAGGGAAATTCTGTCAAACTCCACAGATTATGGTTGTGGCTTCAAGTGTGATACAGGTATCAGCTTAAGGAGCTACCTGGCCTTTCTCCATTACAGTTATTCTAATGAAAGTCATTTATAGGAGACATCCTGATTTTGGCCCCTTCTCTGATTGAGTTCGACACCCCTATCCTATATAATAAAAGGGTAATATGCAAATCGACCAAACAGCCGAACGATTGGTTGCTATGACACGCACTGACCACAAGGGGGCAGACGCTCAGCACAGGAGCTGCCCCCAGCCCACAGGATTGGGGCCTGCTAGCCAACCTCTTGGTCCCTTCCCAGGGCGAGCAGACTCCAATCGCCCAATGGTGAACAGCAATCCAGGGCCCGCTGCCAGCAGCTGGGAAAGATGGCCCCGATCACAGGCCAGGCCTAGGGGTCGTACCTGTGCACAAATTTCGTGTGCCAGGCATCTAGTTTTGGTATAAAATTAAAAATCTAATGTTTATATTTTTGCCCAAAATATTTATCATCTAAAGTATTTTCACTCCAATGTCAGTAATACAGCTTCAGTTCTTCACTGAACCCGAGGGAAGACGTGAAAAGGACCAGCTGTCCCTACTGTGTTTCCCCGAAAATAAGACATCCTCCAAAAATAAGACCTACTTATAGGTTTCCTTCTGAGTGAAATATAAGGCATCCCCCTGAAAATAAGGCCCCCCTAGGCTAAACATGAGAGATTTGGTCCACTGATTCTAAAAGAAATGGAGTCACAAGAAATTCACCAGGAAATTCAGGAATTGGATTGTTATGATGATGTTCCAGATGATGATGACATGATTGTCATTGAATAAATGAGTAAATTCTTGATAATGTAAGATTCACAGTTTGTCTGGTTTGTGTTGACAACTACCGTACTACCGTACCGTATACAGGTAATAAATTTCCTTTATTTTCATTTAACAATAAATGTGTATCATATTCTTCTTCATGGAAAAATAAGACATCCCCTGAAAATAAGACCTAGCGCATCTTTGGGAGCAAAAATTAATATAAGACACTGTCTTATTTTTGGGGAAACAGGGTAATCCCTCACCATCCATTGAATATTTGGGCAGCTGCTCACCTATACCCCACTTACTCTCTAATCTTTTGATGGCTCCTTCATTCATTCTGGCAACAAAAGTATTTGTTGAGGACCAGTCATGCCCCTGTCACTGTGAGGATAGCACAACATAACGCTTAATTAAAGAATCTCTTAGCTTTGCACATGGGTTTGAACATGGCCCTATTGCTTTTAAATGCTTATCTGTGGGCACAAATACTTAACCTCTTGGTGCCTCAATTTTCTCACCTATAAAAGGGGGGCAATAATGCTGTTTCATTGAGCTATGGTGAGGGTGTATTAATTATAAAACAGGGCCTGGCACCTAATACGTGCTTTATAAGGCTTCACTATTATGTGCTATAAAATGAAGAGGGACTCAGAATGGTCCCCATTTCACAAAGGTTACAGTCCAGTCGGGGAAGACAATAAACATGTATAATTAACAATAAGGAAAAGTACTAGGAAAGGAATTAACTGCACACGACGATAGAGAATAACATAGGGATAGGGTGGAAAGACCTGTTGTGGAAACTAACATTTGCAGAAAAGGAAACACAACGCAGACAGCCAGCGAAGTGCGTTCCAGAGGGAGAACAAAGAAAACGTTTCGTCGATGACAGAGTTCTGAGACCTCAAAGAGACCAATGTGGAATAAGGCAGAGGTGGCTCTAGGTGAGCTTTGCTTAACATGTAGTAAGAAGCCATCGAAGGGTATTGAGTCTGTGATGAAGGCAAGCATAGAACCAATACCAGTTCGGGGGGAAATTTCACTAGTTCAAGCAAGAGAGGTTAGTAATCTTGACCAAAGTTGTAGCAGTGGAGCTGGGTCCTAGATTTATTCTGGAGACACAGACAGTGGTATAATGGACTGAAAAATAGAGGCTGGCCAGAAAGGAAAATTAATGTTAACTACTTAGTCATTTACTCATTGATATGTGGTCTTTAAAATAAGTAAATATTTGTTAGGATTTTGATGTAGTTTTTGTTAATTTTTATCAATTTGTTGATTAGTTATAGTTTATGAAAAGAGAAATTTAATTATTTTTCTGTTTTCCAAAAGTTGTTTTTCTCTAGCCTGCTCTTCCTAACAATGACCTTCCAAGTCAGTAAAAGACCCTTTCTACCACTACCAACGATTCATTCTTTAGTGTGAGGCATTTTCATGGCCGATTGAAATATAAAGTCCCTATTAGTCCTTTACACCATAGCATGTTTGTTACCAGACTGTCTAACTGCTGAGGAGCCTTTAACGTGATAACACATAACATGTAGGTTTTTATAGGAAGTTGGGAGAAAATTAATTTTAGAGAAACACACACTTGCTTTTCCATGTCTTCTCAGCTGGAAAACTGCAAAAACTGAAGGACACAAGCCATAATAGTAGTGGATGCTTAATAATAGTGAGTGTCCTTCATAAGGATATTCACTACTATTAAGAAAATAGATGAAGCCAAAACCGGTTTGGCTCAGTGGAGAGCGTTGGCCTGCGAACTACAATAGAAGGTCCCAGGTTTGATTCCGGTCAAGGGCATGTACATTGGTTGCAGGCGCATCTCCAGTAGGGGGCATGCAGGAGGCAGCTGGTCGATGTTTCTCATCGATGTTTCTAGCTCTCTATCCCTCTCCCTTCCTCTCTGTTAAAAAATCAATAAAATATATATATTTTTAAATAGATGAAGCCAATGTAGCAAAATGGGATTACTAAGAATTTATATGGTAGTTATGCAGGTAGTTATTTTTATTGTCTAGTCTACAGGTGATAGATAGCTTGTACAGTACCTTCTTGACCTGCCCGCAGGGTATGTCAGCAAAATGTGGGCAGAGGGCAGTTCCCTCCTTACTCTGTGTAGAGCAGCGGTCGCCAACATTTCGGACTTCATGAACCACTGGTTGGCGACCTCTGGTGTAGAGGAACATATAAGCTACCCTTTAAGTACAAGGTAGGAATCAAGGCCTTCACCAAAACCGGTTTGGCTCAGTGGATAGAGTGTCGGACTGTGGCCTGAAGTGTCCCAGGTTTGATTCTGGTACATTGGCTGATACATCTCTCTCATTGATGTTTCTATTAATAGCTCTCTATCCCTCTCCCTTCCTCTCTGTAAAAAATCAATAAAATATATATTTTTTAAAAATCAGGGTCTTTAATTACTATGAACATGAAAATATTTTATAGATGACATTAAATATTTTGGGCAAAAATATAAACAGATTTTTAATTTATTGTGCAAGAATGGATTTTATACTGCAGTATCTCACATCTTTTCTGAGGCGTTGGTCCCAGCTCTGAAATTTCTCAGACTTCAGGAGTGGCAGGGAGGTGGCAGGCTAGATTGAGCAGCCAGCTAAGCCGTCATTTCAAGAGAGGATTGGCAAGAGAGGATTTCAGGAGAGTAAGAGTGAAAGCCAAAGAGAATCTCACCTAAATTCCTGCAGTCCCTTCCCTCAGTGGCCACGTTTAGGTCTATTTAATTCACTTTATAGTGTGTTGACTGTTGTCAGTGACTTAACTTGCAAATTCCATAAATCTGTGGCTGTCTTTTCTAGGTTTATTTGGTGCTACTGGTGAGATTTGGGTGGGAATTAAATAACTGGGATTACTTTAAGATAATAATAATTCAGTATTTCCTGTGAGCTGGCAGGGATGGTATGAAGAAGCATTGGAACAGTTTGAAGAAATCAAGGAACAAGATCATCAAGCAACTTACCAGCTGGGCGTAATGTATTATGATGGGCTGGGGACCGCTGAAAACGCTGTAAGCTATTGATTTGTTCACAGTGTTTAAGATCTCATTTTCAATGGATTATCTGATACAATTGAAATTATTCACATTTTAATTTTACATTTCTATCCTTATAGTTCAGTAATCTCTAACTTTTTGCATTCAAAGGATATAGCATTAGTCATTTTTCGTTTGTGTGAAAAACAAATTTTCTTTTTTGCTCTTTCTCCTTGCTACCATTAGATGCCAATAATTTTCCCTTTTAATATGCTTTCCTGTGTTTTTTAAAGTTATTTCAAAGCTATATAAAGATGGAGGGGAAAAAACTAGAAAATAAGCAAAAATTAGGATCATTCCAAATTCTGCCATTAAATATAAACATTGTTATTATTTTAAAGTATGTGCTTTCATGAATTTATATATATATATTTATATATATATAAATTTTGTATAACATTTAGAAGTGACAAATCTGGTATTTGTGCAGAAGAACTTCTCTTGTAAAGCATAATGAAATATTTAGGTGTGAACTGTACTAATATTTACATCTGCAAATGACTTGAAACAAAGCAAAAAAAAATAGAGGAAGCAAATATAGCAAAATATTACTGAGAATTTATATGGTACTTATACTAGATATTTTATTGTATATTTTTTCTACTTTTCTGCATGATTAAAATTTTATATAAAAAGAAAAAACTCAAAGAAACTCATAATTATTGCAGCAATCAGACAAATGTAATTAATCTAAATTTCCTTGTTAAAAGAGAGTAAATATGTACTTAAGAAAATGACATGTATTTTTTAGTGCATCAACAAAGCTGTTCAAAGAAGCATAGAAACAATTTAAAACTTGATGTAGAAATTATAGTCCAATAGCAATAAAGCTCTGTTTAATATGAAAATCATAATACAGAGCCTATATGTGCCAAACATGATAGCATCAGACTACATAAAGAAAATGGGCTAAAAAATAAGTTTACAAAATATTAAATTTAATTTCTAGACATGATAGATAATATTCAGTATATAACAGGTAAGTTTTGTAAACTAAGCAACATCCACACCATAAAATTCCCAACATGAAATTTTAAGACTCCTTGTTTAAGATACCAAAATTGAAAATATACTAGGCATATATGTTTGAGGACAAAGAAAATCATAATGAACAATGCCCCCCCCCAAAAAAAAAAAATAAGTTGTGTGATGACAGTTTCACTCATTCCTTAAAATTTAAATAATCAGAGCTTCAAAATTTATCTAAAATGTTCAGGTTTATGTTCTCACAGTCACTTCTGCTTTTCTTCTTCCCCAATTTTTTCTCTATACTCTTCATCTTTGCAGCTGTACCATTATCTCTGCCCCGGCATAGGTCACTGCCTGTTATCTTTGCTGGTCTCATAAAACAGGATTGTGCTTGCAGCATTGCTTCTAACATGGAGGACCACACCAGGTCCCACCTAGTGAACAACTTGAACTTGTTCATCAGTCATTTCAGTTGCCCCACCTCACAGGATTCTTCAACTTGCTGAGGACTCTTCCTATCCTACCCTTTCCCCTTTCTGTGTCTTCTCCCTTAACCCTCTCCTTTGCTGATCCCAAATGAATTTATCCCGTTTTCTCACACAACGTAGTTCAGTCACCTCTTCGTCTGCCTTCCTTTCATTCAGGTCACTTCCTCCGAAAGGTTTTCTGTGGCCATGTGACCAAAACAGCCCCCTTCATTTTCTCCACAGGCTTGATGATGGTCTCCAGGGTTACTGCTTAACTTCTTTCTCCCTGTTGGAATGTAAGCTCCTTATAATTAGGCAGTTTTGTCTGTCTTCCTCCCTGCGGAATCCCCCGGGATTCAGACCAGTGTCAGACCCACAGCAGAGCCTACAGTGTTGGCTGATTAACTTGTGGCCCTGTGTTGACAATGCTGCTATCAGGTATCACCTCAGGAGATTTTCAAAGAACTTACCTTTGGGTTAGTTTCTCCAAGAAAAATTATGGTGGCAGCTGTTAGGATAAGAAAATGTTTGCCTTTGTTACAAACAAAATCAATATCCATTAAAATAATATAATAACCAAGTAAGATTTAGCCCAGAAATTTAATAATTTGTTAATAAGGAAATCTATGAATGTAATATACCACTTGAATAGCCTGAATAAAAGAAACCATATGATGGTTTTAGTATATTGAAAGTTTCATAAAACTCAATATTTATTCATAATAAAAAACATTAAAAAATTTTTTTAAACAGTACTAGGAAGTACTTCCTTAAAACTTCTGCTCTTGTCCCAAATTCATTCATACAGCCACCAAAGCCATATTTTCAAAATTCAAATCTGATCATGTCCTGTCCATCTTTATAAACTTTTACAGACTTCCATGTTGAAGATGAAAGAAAGGGACGTAACTTGGTCTGTTCCCATGGTCAGCCAGCTAGCTAGTCTTTAGTTTCCAAACCAGTAACTGCCATTCCAAACTCTCCCCAGGGATCCTGTCTGCCTGACCATCGCCATCAGTGGGCTTCACTAGGCATCGCGAGGCCAGAGCACTGTGACTCCATCTGAACTTGGTACTGGAATGCCATGTGGAACCTTGACTTCACTCGGTCCACCAGGCTTCCCAGCTTTATTATATTGGCCACCACACAGAATGTATGCCTCTCTTGTCATCTGTCTTCTTACATACTCCTGACTCCACATTGCTTGTCCTCTCCCCTTCCCAGCTGCCTGGCAAATAGAGGCCCCCAGGACCTCAGCCTTTTCCTAGACCTCTTCCTTCATTTCCTTGCTCTGTCAGAAACGTGGCTGTCCCTCAGGCAGCCCTCTGGTCGAGAACCCTCCTTCCAATATCACAGAGTACCACAGTGCTCAAAGGTGTAGCTGGCGTGATTTCCACTCCCCAATTCACTTTCCACCCAAGCACAAAGTACCTACCTTTACGTTCAGACCAACTCATTGCCTTTCTAGTTCTATCAATTTCTTGGCCATTAGCCATTCCCTAACATTAACTTGAAGACTGGCTCTGGGATTAGTTTTCCTCCCTGTATGATCCCATCACTTTATCTGACACCTAAACTAAGAACCGAGCAGCAAGAAGGAGCAACCATGTAGGACTACCAATGGGAGGGTTTACCGCCACTTCACTGGCTACCATTAAGTCCTTACTATCCAGGTGGAGGGAAAATGGTAGATACCTCATACACTCACAAAAATAAATCCACATAACCTGGGGCTCACAAAAAGTAAAACACCTTTATTTCCTCATCTACTGTGCTATGTAGCCAGCAACAGCACTTTGAGAAAGCAGCGAGGGATATTGCAATATATAAACACATGTTGATCATCAAGAATTATTTTCTTTGGAGTGTTTCAAGGCTTGGGTCGGATGGATTTCTGGAGGGTGAAAGCTGTGTTGTCAGTGGGTAGACTGTCTCCTGCACACTCTCTGTGGATATCTTATGAACATTAGTATAGACCGGAACTGAACCCGGGACCCTTGAGTCCGCAGGCTGACGCTCTATCCACTGAGCCAAACCAGTTAGGGCCAGACGATGACCTTTTACTTCCTTATTTCCAGCCTTGCACACCCAGGACAACACACCACTTGGGCACAGAGTCAGGAATTATATCACGTCAGGGGTGAAAGCTTCACAACATTACTGGGAGAAAGAATTTAGTTTGGGTAAAACTAAAAACTGGGGTTGTTTCTCTTTTCTTTTGTGGAAGGGAAAAGGAGTGAACTATATGAAGCAAATAATTGATTCTCCATGTCCCAAAGCAAGACACTTGCAATTTGCAGCTGCTTACAACCTTGGAAGAGCTTATTACGAAGGAAAAGGCGTTAGCCGATCGATGGAGGAAGCTGAGAGGTACTTACCTGAGAATGAGTTTTCGTCTTAACCATACACTGACACAAACAACCACTTGCCTTGCCTTTCTCTTCCAGACTTTGGCTTATTGCTGCGGACAATGGAAACCCTAAGGCCAGTGTGAAGGCTCAAAGCATCCTAGGGTTGTATTATTCAACGAAAGAACCCAAGGAGCTAGAAAAGGTAACGTTGATCTGTTTCAATGTTAGTTAGAATTCTATTTAGATTGTCTCGCTATTTCTTTTTTAAGAGAAGGGTGATAAGGAATACGGCTTTGAATCTCTGACACTTCTTTAAAACGTAAAGAATGTCAGTGTTAAGATCTCAAAGCTCATGCTATCCTTTACTCACCTACGAATGCTACCTTCCCCGCCTCTACCCAAAGGGACCCCGATGTGAGAGAATTGGTATGCTCTAAAGAGCTACCCATGCAAACTGTTATTCCATGCGAGCTTCCAGGGAGAGTCCTGAAATAAAGCCCAAATCCTGTTAAGTGTGAATTAATGATGACATTTGATTTGAGGAAGGAGCAATGATAATAGTAAGTAAAATATACTAGATGAAGATTAGACCCATTTAAGATTTTTATGGAACTATAGTTTCTCTCTTCACCATGACTGAAATAGTTTCCAAGAAACCTTACAGGGAAAGGAAATGTAGGGATAAGTCCTGCTTGTAAGGGGCACCAAACAGTCTAAAACCCTCCTTGGACAACTGAGCAGCCAACCCGTTTTTGGACAAATTCACAGTCTCGTAGCTGAGTATTGATCAGGTGTTTCTGGCCCCCATGTAGCCCTTACCCTTGGTTGCCTTTGATCTGGAAAGCCCCATCTCTGACTTCCTGAGCGGCCACAGCTGCCCCTCCCCACTGGGCCTCGTAGCAGGTCTGTCTCAAAGCCCTGCAGACACCGTTCCAGATCCCCACCCTCTCGATCCTTCCGGTGGAAAATCTGAAAATCCTGAAACCCGAGACAGCCGAACTCACCTGCTCTGTGGTCAGGCGGGCTCACCGTCTCTAAGGCCCGAGGAGTTGATGCCAGCCTGAAGGTACCTCCCAGGGGCTAGAACAACTTCCTAGAGATGAACGGACAGCGCTCTCTTCTCATTGGAGACTTCGTTCTTTCCGGTATCCCCTTGTAATGTCACCCTGTGAGTAACAAGCCCACACTGCTTCCGTGAAGGCATTCTTCTGGCACTCGGAAGCCTGCGGCAACGGGAGCCTGGAGTCCCAGGGCGCGCTGGGGCTCATGTACTTGTACGGCCACGGCATCCCCCAGGACACGGAGGCCGCGCTGCACTGCCTGCGGGAAGCCTCGGAGCGCGGGAACGTCTACGCCCAGGGCAACCTGGTGGAGTACTACTACAACATGAAGTTCTTCACCAAGTGCGTGGCCTTTTCCAAAAGGTAAACGGCTGGGGACGGTGCGTGCAGCCACGCTGAGTGCGCGCTCTGGGCCGGGTGTGTTCGTAGACTTGCTACAGTATTGTGAACGGTGGCTGTGGAGGGCTGGAAATGTGGCTAGTGCCCTAGTCGGCAAACTGGGGGGGTCTTTGCCCCCTTGAGTTTTTAGCAAAGGCCAGCTTAAGAGTACCCTAATTAAGTTAATAACAATGCACCTACCTATAGAGTCTCAGTTTCAAAAATTTGGCTCTCAAAAGAAATTTCAGCTGAAACCGGTTTGGCTCAGTAGATAGAGCGTCAGCCTGTGGACTGGAAGGTCCCAGGTTCGATTCCGATCAAGGGCATGTACCTTGGTTGCGGGCACCTCCCCATTGCGGGTGTGCAAGAGGCAGCTGATCAATGTTTCTCTCTCATTGATGTTTCTAACTCTCTATCCCTCACTCTTCCTCTCTGTAAAAAATCAATAAGATATAAAAGAAAAATAAATAAATTTCAATCGTTGCACTGTTGATATTTACTGTTGCTCTGCTGACTAATGAGTTTGCTGACCACTGGGCTAGTGCAACTGAGGATTAAACTTGTAAGTTTCATTGGATTTGAATGAAGCAGCCACATGTGGCTAATAGCTACCATATCAGGTAGTACAGTTCTGTGCCATTGGTCTTCAGGATTTCTGTGGCATTCGCTCCGCTCAGTGCACCAGCTGAGTGAGCTTCAGCAAGTTTCTTAACTTTTAGGGGACACCAATTGCTTTATTTATTAAAAAATAAATAAAATACTTCTTCAGGATTGTAAAAATATTGCGTATAAAGTACTGAACATGGCTTGGCAAGTAAAATGTATATTAACTATTAAATTCATTTCTTCCTACATCCTTAGCAATACATAACTGCAATATGGCTTGATCAGGGCTGTAAAATAAGAAGAATGGTTAAAAGACTCCAACACTAACATCTGATAAAATATTTGGAAGTTTCCATAAAACATGGAGCTTTTCTGTGAGCCCTGTATCTTCCTCCTTTTACTTTCCCACCACAGACAAAAGCACCGCACCGGGAAGAACAGCTGTGGCTGCCCTTCCCTCCAGGAATGCCGCCTACGCAGCCCACGGCTCCTTCCCGCCAGCCCCCGGGAGGCAGCCACGCCAACGGGGGATGAATTGCTGCCTCTCCCCTCTCCTCCCAACAGCTTGGCTCCCAGACAGCGGGTCACATAAAGGTGTGCTCACCAACATCCCAAATCCCCGGTGCCCTCTGATTAAAACGAAGATTTTACAAAGTTCTTAAAGTCTTTGAAACTTCACATTATTGTCCACATTCTTATTCTCCATACCATTAGGGTTAACATGATTAGATCTCATTCTCACACAATTCTCCATATCTGTGTCTGGGTTACACAGAATGAATTCTCTCTCTCTCTCTCTCTCTCTCTCTCTCTCTCTCTCTCTCTCTCTCTCTCTCTCTCTCTTTATAGCAGCACAAGTCCCCTTGCTTATATTTTTAAAATATATTTTTATTGATTTTGGAGAGGGAGAGATAGAAACATCAATGATCAGTATCATTGCTCTACTGCCTCCTGCACCCCTACTGGGGATTGAACCTGCAACTTGGGCATGTGTCCTTGACCAAAATCGAACCCAGAACCCTTCAGTCCACAAGTAGGTGCTTTATCCACTGAGCCAAACTGGCTAGGGCTATTTGTTTGTTGTTAATCCTCACCCAGGGATATTTTTCCGTTGATTTTTAGGGAGAGTGGAAGGGCGGCAGAAACAGCCACGTGAGAGACACATGGATTGGTTGCCTTCTGCACACCCTCCCCACCACCACCACCACCACCAGGCCGATGATCGAGCCTGCAACCAATGTATGCACTCTTCACCGGAATCAAACCTGGGACCCGTTAGTCCGCAGGCCAACGCTCTATCCACGAAGCCAAACCAACTAGGGCCAGAATGAATTCTTTTTATTGCCCTTTTTAACCAAAGATGGATGTGCAAGTTTTTTTTTTTTAATGTGTTTTCTGGTCTTATGTGAGTAAAGTCCAAATTTAAGATCCATGTTTAAACACATAATCCAAAGAAATAGAAAATACTTTTTCCCCATTGTTGAAATCTACAGTGATGTTAAGTTTAAAATACTAATATTATAAGGAAACAACCTTTCTTTTCTGTTCTAGTCATTTTCTAGGTTACTAAGCCTGATTAGAATAATCACAGGGAATTACTCTTTCCGGTGTTAACTATGCTATGCTTCCCTTTCACTGCACAACTTTGTCAAACAGGTAGAATGGGGAAATCATTTAAGACACAAGGACCATTTGTGGATAGGCTGTTTGTGAAAACGTAACCCATACCTGACGTCCTTTCATTTCACAATCTCCGTCCTAACAGGATTGCTGACTACGATGAGGTGCACGACATCTCGACGATAGCCCAGGTCACGGACTGTCTCCCCGAATTCATCAGCAGAGGCATGGCCATGGCCGCCTTCTACCACGCCCGGTGCCTGCAGCTTGGCTTGGGGACCATAAAGGATGAAGCAACTGCTAACCAATATTACTCTAAAGTAAGTGAGCCCGAGGGATAAGCATCAATGACTCCGAGACCACTTCTGTGGACGAGTGTTCTTTCCTCCTTAGTTACTGTATAGATAATCTCTGTTTATAGAGAGGCTGTCAGACATGCAGCCAAGCATGTCAAACTCACGGCTGGTGGGCCGCATGCCTAATTTAAGTAAATGAGGTATGTGGCCCGCCTGACATGCTTGTTAGATGATCCTGTCAGATTCTTGTTAGCATGATTAGAAGTCCTGTATTATTCTCTCTTACTCTGATGCTATCTTCAGGCCAGCACTAAGAGCTTAAAGCCAGAATATCCATGCCTTCTTTCACCCAGAAAAAAAGTGTGAGCTTGATCCTCGTTCTAGTACCTTAATGAAATGTAGTTTTGTAAAAAGTTTCCATGCTGAAGTGAGGAGGAATATTCATGAGTTTGCGGTAACCAGTTAAAATAAGCCTTTTCATGTTTTAATTCATGTGATTTAGTCAAATTCCAACGTATTTCATGTCTAAAATTCCAACAACTGTTAAAAGAGGGGAGGGGTGGGTGAGGGGGATGGTAATAAAGAGTAACTATATATATATATTTAAATATATTTTATTGATTTTTTACAGAGAGAAAGAGAGAGGGATAGAGAGCTAGAAACATCGATGAGAGAGAAACATCGATCAACTGCCTCCTGCATACCCCCCACTGGGGATGTGCCCACAACCAAGGTACATGCCCTTGACCGGAATCAATCCTGGGACCCTTCAGTCCGCAGGCAGATGCTCTATCCACTGAACCAAGGTTTCGGCTATATATATATTTTTAATAAAGAAAAGACAGCCTGGCTGGCGAGGCTCATTTGGTTTGAGCACCATCCTGTACACCAAAAGGTTTTGCATTTGATTCCCGGTCAAAACACATAACTAGGTTGTGGGTTCAAGCCCCAATTGGGGTGCATACAGGAGGCAACTGATGGATGTTAACTTGTCTGTGTTTTGAAATCACTGGGATCTTTCAAAAATTCCCAAGCCCAGGCCTCATTTCAGAGCAGCTCAATCTCAGGCCCCGGGAGTGGGCCCTGTCTGTACTGAAGCACCTCGGGGTGCCAGTGTTTGGGACCCCTGGCAGGCACGTTTGGGAACCCTGAATTAAGTGGAAGTACAATCCACATACACAACCAACCTTTGAGATATTTATCACTACATCAATCTGTAGTGTGAATAATTGCCTTTACTTTTCAGAAATCTGAATCTTGCACATATTATACCAATTTCCAAACCAAGTCCATTTCAGATTACATGTATCTTTTCTAAATAAACATAAGCTGAGACAACTCTGGGTCCGGACAGCTTGTGATCCTCGAACGGTTTTCCAAGTGGTGGGAGAGAATGCCCTTGTTACTCAATTGCGGTCATTGTATTTTCTGGGAGAGACTTTAAAATGGAGAAAGTGCAGGTGCAGCAAGCCAGAGAGGGTCGGGAATCCTGTCATATGAAGCATGACCAGACACTGAGTGTTTCCTTCAGAGAAAAGGACACGGGGGGTCCTCAGCGTGGTCCTCCCGGCTGACAGGCTGTCCCGGAGAAAAGGCACAGTGGGGGAGGGAGGGCAGAGTGCCAGCCTCTGCAGTGCACTGTGGGAAAAGCTAAGACCACGATGGCGCAGGGACAGTGCGCTACCGTCAGGAGACCCATGTGGGTCTCCTGGGTGCCTGCCACCTCCTCCTCCCCAGGGTTACTGTGAAACCAGCACTGTCCGCTCCCCTGGACCTTCAGTAACTCTGCAGCACAGGGAGGGAAGCTGTAGCTTAATATAAAGAAGAATCTTCTCATGCGGCTGTCCAGGAAATAACAGTTTTTCCTGTAAGGTGGTGGCTTCTTGTCACTAGAAACAACGACGCAAGTTTCTAGTGACCAGTTGTCCTGGGTCCTGACGGGACGGTGTCTGCATGGAGTGAGGTCAGGATGAGATCATCTGACGCTGCATCCCAGTTCGTCACATTCTATGACATGGTGCGCTATTACGTATCAGTATTTACTTTAGTCATAATAAATCATATAATTTAAAATAAGATTGTTATAGTCTACAGGCCCGGTGCATGAAAATTCATGCACTGGAGGGGGGTGGTCCCTCAGACTGGCCTGGCCCTCTCAAAGTCTGGGAGCCCTCAGGGGCAAGAGGCGAGCTGGTGATCAGGGGAAGACAACAGCCCATCACATCTCTGCTGCTGCCACTGCCAGCAGCACAAGCCTTGGGCGACCCTAGGGGGCTGGGCAGCTGCCAACCAAGGCTTGCTTGTGCCTCGGGCAGCTAAAGGGCTGAAGGGACTGGAGGACTCCAAAGGCAGGCCCTGCCACCCTGGCCAGGCTGAGGGAACTGGGTGCCACCATCTTTGAGGGCGGGGCAGTCAATTAGCATATCCCCCCCTTATTGGCTGTGGATGCTGTCATCTTTGAGGATGGGGCAGTCAACTAGCATATTCCCTCATTGGCTGTGGGCTCCATTATCTTTGTGACCACGTGAGGGTCAATTAGCATATCCCCTCTTTAATAGATAGGATGCTGTTATTCATATAATGAGAACAATTTTGAGGCTAAATGTTCATGTTTTCCATATTACTTAAGAATTCATATCATAGAAATGCTATATTCTTGACACAAAATTTTCTTTTTCAGATGATAAGAGCATGGTTATTTTTAGTATGATTTTTTTTTTTTTTAATATATACACTACTTTGAACTTCCCTAATTAAGAAATCAGAACAGATGTGTATCCTAATTAAGAAACTCCCTTGAGCCCTAGCTGGTTTAGCTCAGTGGATAGAGCATTGGCCTGTGGACTAAAGGATCCCGGGTTCAATTGCAGTCAAGAGCATATGCCTGGGTTGCAGGCTCAATCCCCAGTAGGGAGTGTGCAGGAGGCAGCCTATCAATGACTCTCTCTCATCATTGATGTTTCTATCTCTTTCCCCCTCTCTCCTCTTCTCTGAAATCAGTAAAAAAAAAAGATTTTTAAAAACCCTCCCTTGAAAATAATTGTATTTTACTATTCTTAAAAACAAACCAAAAAATTGTTAAGAAGTAAGAAAGACCCAATAATTCAAAATGTATTTAAATAAGTCACTCTGTCTTTTATTTTAAGGCTTGTCGTCTGGATCCTGCATTGGCAGATGAACTTCACTCTTTACTTATTCACCAAAGAATTTAGACCACAGTGCATTTCAACAAAGACCGTGCGTCCTAATGCCTTCAAATGTATGTATTTTTATAACAGTAACATCTAGTTATTTTCTGCTTCGCAAGTTACATATCTTGGTTTTTTTCCTGATTGCATGTCACTTTCGTTCTTGAATTTGTATTTCATTAATTTTGTGATTTGAAATGTAGCTACAAGCTCAGATTGCTGGATTAGTCCTCAGAAATCCAGCTCTTAGACTCTAGACTGGCCTACGCCAACCACATCAAATACTGAAAACCATTCAAACAGTGTCCTAAAAGACTTAGTGCAGCCTTAATTTTAATAACTTCAGAAGTATAAATGCTACCACTCATAAAATTTTATATGCATTTTGAATAAATTTGTCATTTTAACTTGTTTTTTAAATGTTTTAATTTAAAACTCACAAAAATGTGTAAGAAATTTAATGTGTGTGTTTATTTTATAATTTGTGTAACACTTGAGCTTCTGAAGTTACTAAAGCTAAGACTGCACCGAATCTTCTGGGACATTTTATATTCTCAAAAGAAATTCTTATAAATAATTAACTTGGCTGATTTATGATAAACTTTAAAAACAGTGGGTTTAAGAAATTGCTTAGACTTCACCCTTCTTTATCTTAAATATCTTAATTTAATGAGGGAAAAACTGCTCTATTCCTGTAAGACAATCAATTAAAGCAAGAAGTTTTCTTTGTATTTCATTTTCTACATTTTAAGAAACCTAGATGTATTTCAAAGGAATATGAAATGTGCAAAAATCCCAATGAAATCATCAATACAGAACTATAACTAAATATGGTTAAAAGTTAAATGAGCAAGAGGCTTTCTTTATATCAGTGATATTAATGAAGGCAAAAAAATGACTGAAAAGTGGAATTCATATGCAGAGTACTGTAGTGGTATACATCTGTGAAACGAAAACATTGGCAACGATGTCTTAAGATACCTAATGTCTTCTTCGTAAACATTCTAAGCTAATGTTGCTTTATGGAATGGTATCCTCCTCTTCCGGCTTCCCCATCTCATCCCTGCCCCTCTTCAGTTCAGCTCACATCCCACCTCCTGAATGCACCATTTCAAGCACTAATAAGGCTCTTCTCATTCGCATCAATCATCGTATTTGTTACATATTCATTCTTGTCTGGATAAAAGGCAGCAAACTTCTCATTTCTTTGCAGAAGTACTTACATGCACAGGGTTTTCTACAAAAAGGGTGCCAGGAAGTATTGCCACCTCTTTTTTTGAGATATAAGTGTCTTAAACATCACAGAGCTCTATGCTTTGTTTTTAAATTTTATTGCTTCAAATGCTTCAAACTATGGGAAATCTTTGGTAAAAATAAAGACAAATTTTCACAAGAACTTTACATAAAGGATAGTACAACAATGTTCTTCAATACACATGAATATAGGAATGTTCAAAATCCTCAGAGAGGAAATTAACTGTACAGTATTCACAGCTCTTCATTTTAAAACAGCTTTTCATAAATATTTATAATATTTCCTAGGTTCTTATCACATTAACACTTATATTTCAACTTTAAAGTATTTATATCCTTATTAAAATAATCCCAATCATTAACAGAAGTGGTTTTTCCGATGCCTGCTACAGCATCAATCTGCTTAGCTCACATGAAACTGGAGGGAGGTCCCTAAAATAAAAGTCAGGATTGTTCTCAGTGAGGCCCTCTGCGGAAAAGAGGAAATGGTTCATGTCTATTATCACAGACATCTTGGTGGTTTATTCGTGCAGACTCAGACCTGGCCGGCTCTCAGCGGGTCCCCCTGAGCTCGCAACTCAGGACACAGTTCAATCAGCAGCAATTCCATCAGCACCTAACCAAGAGAGGAGGAGAAAAGAGGAGGAAAGGGTGTTTTCTCTCTGAGGGTTTACTCCAATATCTATCTACAGTTAGGAAAAAGGTCTAGTTTTAGGCCTGGGTTATTCTCAGTGAACAAATTACTCTCAAGGAGAGGGAATCCACGGTTATTTCGTGGCCTGTTAATCACTACCAACCGTCAGCAATGTTTACCATGCTACCTGTGAGAAGACGGCGGCCTGGGACACCATTTGCTATTGACATGAGAAAGCCAAGCAGCCGGCACAGATACCACAGGCCACAAAGCAGACAGCGTGAGAATGAGGACAGTGCAACCACCAGGGGCATGTTTTCCTCTCTTCTTGCCACCAGGTTTAATAGGCAGACACACAAAGGGAAGCAGAGAACATGGGTCAGAGCTGCAAGGAATAGGAACGATGAAGAATACAGAGATTGTGTGTGTGAACAGAGTGTAAAATTAAAGAAACAGCCCAGTGGTGGGCTTTGCATTACTCACATATAATAGATGCTTATTGGCTCTTGTTTCTTGCAGTGCATTGAATATTTTTATTATACCATGACGGGCATTTTGCTGTCCAACAAGGTTCTGAAGCATATCTGAAAAATTAAGTTTAGATGCTACGCTGTTATTGACCAAGTGCATAATGTGTAGCTATTCAGTGAAGGAGATCTTACGTGTATGTGCACAACAAATGAAGGCACTGCCTTGGCCAGTGTGGCTCAGTTGGTTGGAGTGTCATCCTGTACACCAAGTACATCAAACTTGTGGCCCGCGGGCCGCGTGCCTCATTTCTTTGGCCCACGTTAGCCTTAGAGTTTGGCATGCTTGCTGTACACCAAAAGGTTGCCGGTGCCATTCCTAGTCAAAGCACACACCTAGGTTTCAGGTTCAATCCCTGGTCGGGCGTGTATGAGAGGCAACCGATTGATGTCTCCCTTCTATACCCCCCTTTTCCTCTCCTGTCCTCTCCCTTTCTTTTTTTCCCTCTGTAAAATCAATAAATATATCCCTTATTATAAATAAATAAAGGGAAGGAAAGAGAGGGGAGGGGGGGGGGAGGGAGGAGAAAGGGAAAGGAAGAAATCTATGGCCTGAGGAACATGACCGATCAGTTCTTTTCAAATGTTTAAAGAACAAAGGTTATTTAGAATTTTTCAACATAGGCATTTATACACACTGTAATTTTAATACAGTGCTACCCAATTAAAAACGAAGTGTTCAAGACACTATACTTTTTTCCTGGCCGGTGTTGCTCAGTGGTAGAGCATTCACCCGTGTACAGAGTGATGGGTTTGACTCCGGGTCAAGGACATGTACCTGGGTTGCAGGTTTGTTCCCTGGCCTTGGTTGGGGTACATGCAGGAGGCAACCAATCAATGTATCTCTCTAACACTGAGGTTTTTCTCTCTCTTCCTTTCCTTTCCTCTCTCTAAAAATCAATAAACATGTCCTTGGGTGAGGATTAAAAGTAAGTAAATAATTAAATAAATGCACCATGGCCTAAGGAACATGAATGATCAGTTTTTTTCAAATGTTTAAAGAGAAAATAAGATTTAGAATTTTTCAACATAAGACATTTATACAAACTATAATTTTAATACATTGCTATCAAATTAAAAATTAAGCATTCAAAACAGTGTACTTTAGTCGAATTTTTAAAGCAACGTATTTATTATGTGTTCTAAAACATTCTTCTGGTTGAAAGAATTATATAACTAACACTGTTCTTTTTTTTTTTTAAATATATTTTATTGATTTTATACAGAGAGGAAGAGAGAGGGATAGAGAGTTAGAAACATTGATGAGAGAGAATCATCGATCAGCTGCCTCTTGCACACTCCCTACTGGGGATGTGCCCGCAGCCAAGGTACATGCCCTTGACCGGAATCGAACCCGGGACCCTTCAGTCCCCAAGCCAATGCTCTATCCACTGAGCCGAACCGGTCTCGGCACTAACACTGTTCTTATTAAGATTCTCCGTACAATGTCTTAGCAAGGGGCAGGACATGACTAAAAAATGTAATTTTTCATAGCAAATAGTGTTTCCAGACAGATCTGAGTGAACCCTCATCAGCTAACCTCCCTCCCTCTCTGCCCGCAGGTGAGAAGCCGCCTCACCTGGAATGTTTTCTAGCAGCTTCTGCTGGGCTCTCTGCTTCGTTTCCTGGCTTTGCTCTTTGCTTCTGATTTTGGTCGGTGGTGCCAGTTTCCCGTTTGGCCAAAAAGCATCCCGGAAAACGGTGATGTAGTAAACCAGCATCTGCTCGCTGAAAATCCAGTTTACCGTGTCCCGAATTTGTCTTTTAAGAGAAATATATTTCTTGGATGAGGTTTTAAAAATTTTTTCATACTCAGTTCTCAAAAGGCATTTATCAATTATCAATAAGTAGGTTAAGACACAGCCTGGTCTAAATGTTTGATGAATAAACTAGGAATTGGCTTTTTAAACTCTGGCTCTGAGAGTTGGTTGTGATTTTGGTAAATCCTGAATGACCATTTATTCCTGAGCTTGCATTTTCTTTGGTGCTGACTTCTGTGGTGTCTTTCACTGAGAGGAGACTGACTTGTCTGAAGCTTGCACTATTCTAACTGTGCTCAGAACTTAATACACTGATTTCTCCATGAAGTGCTGTCAACCGGAAGCAAGCCACCGAAAGGCGTTAAAAGGGGCTGAAACATCCCCGAGTCCTGAGGTGCGGGGAGAACCACATTTCCTGGTCTGGGCATGCTGTGGCAGATCAGCCGGCAGAGTCCTCACCCAGGGACTCATGGCACATGCTCACCGGGAGGACCAAGAGATTCGCTCTCCAGCCATTTCCCATCTCCCCGGGAATGAAAGTCGGGCACGGTGATAAATAAATGGATTTTATCTGCAGCCAGGTCTCCTCCACAACCCTGGTTTCATCGTTGTTAGTCCAAGTCTAACCAGTTATGGGGCTGCTGTCAGGGGACAGGTAACTGCCGTGCAGAGCCCAAGCGTGGCTGTCACTGGGAGCAGGGAGTCTCTTTGTTGGGAGGGGAAGAATCATTTGCGAATTCAGTGCCAGAAAGACCTGAAATTTCAAACTCAATTCATGAGCAATAAATTTAAGAATTGGACTTACCAACCAGATTTTTAAAGGGACAAGGTAAGGTTTTCAGACTGCACACAGTCACCGGTCACTACTGAATCTCCCCTCCACTGGAGTCACACTGTTGTCTGTCTGTAACTGCACGTCTCCAAGACACCCCCCTATGCTGCTTAGGACGTCCATGCAATGCACATCCAGACCAAGTACAGTAACTGCAGTAACTTAACGGCTTGTGGTGTAGAGCCTGCATCACCAGGCAGACATCGTTTCCTGTCACGGGTCTTTGGGTTTATCACAGTTGCTCCATGAAGAATGAATAAGAACTTTTCAATTTGCAACTTAATACTGGGTAGTGACTCTCACCAGAGGCCATCGCCTACGTCTTTTCTGTTATAATAGGTCAGACTTTCTATCAGCCAAAGCCACAGGAAGCTCTGAAGCAGTCCTGGTCTGTGGAATGGGAGTTGTACATGGCAAGTGCTACTGCTGATTTCTATGTCATCATCAGCCAAAGGCAAAGCAGCAAAGGCCCGCGGGCAGGGCTCCATGGTCCCCGCCTGACAAACAGCACTGCGAGGAAGAGCCGACATCCTGCAGGCGCCCCTCCTCCAGCCCTGACATGACAGAGCCATGTCTACATGGGAGCAAGAAAGTGTGAATGACTTGCCGAAACTGAAAATAAAATATATCTGCAGGTCTGAATACTGAGGACAATAGGGCCATTGTGGGAATTTCTTTATCCAACGCTTATCAATACTAAAACTAAATTTTGACTCTGACCAAAACTTAAACAGGCCATTTTTTCTGATTAAAACAAAAGCCTTTGATATGAACTAAAGAAATCACCAACACCAGTTTTATTTTATTTTTAAAAAAATATATTTTATTGATTTTGTACAGAGAGGAAGGGAGAGAGATAGAGAGTTAGAAACATCGACAAGAGAGACATCGATCAGCTGCCTCTTGCACACCCCCTACTGGGGATGTGCCCGCGACCAAGGTACATGCCCTTGACCGGAATCGAACCCGGGACCCTTCAGTCCCCAAGCCGATGCTCTATCCATTGAGCCAAACCGGTCCTGGCACCAACACCAGTTTTTAAAAACATCTTAGAAATAAATAGAAATAAACTTTTGTTTATGACCAAGGAAAATTGCAAATGAATAAGAAGATAACACATTTTTATGTTTCCCATAAAAATGTGTAAGATTTATATGATTAAACTATCACTTTAATCTTGTACGTGTTGGACGACAAAACTAGTCTTTCAGCCGAGACCGGTTTGGCTCAATGGATAGAGCGTCAGCTTGGGGGCTGAAGGGTCCCGGGTTCGATTCCGGTCAAGGGCATGTACCTTGGTTGTGGGAATATCCCCAGTAGGGGGTGTGCAAGAGGCAGCTAATCGATGGCTCTCTCTCATCGATGTTTCTGACTCTCTATCTCTCTCCCTTCCTCTCTGTACAAAATCAATAAAATATATATTTTTTTAAAAACACTTTCAATTTGAAAAATCTGATTTTCATCTTAAAATAGTTGCTGTACAAAAATGTGATTTCTCTCCTTATTTTTAACAGTCGACTCACACTTTTATTGTGTAAGAAAGCCGTAATGTTTGTCTCCTGAAGAATACTAGATATGGAGTTAAACTCTTATGTGTACCAGTGTAGACAATGGAATATTAAAATATTCATATGGTTTATAATAGTGTTATATGATGCACACACACACCCCTGATGGATGCTCAAATATTAACAAGAGGAATTACCCTTTTAATGTTATCTGACTAAAAAATGAATGGTTTGCATTTCCCTCCAAGTACATAGCGGCCGTGTGTAAGGCTCAGCCTACTTTCATTTTGGTCTAGACTAGAGTCTAAGCCTTAACCTGCCTCCCATCAGGTGACACAAAAACACGGTACCCAAGACACTCAAACTGGTCATCAGGATCAGAGAGAACTTCACCCCGTGGCCGGGATGCGGAGCTAGTCCGAGCCCTCGCCATGGAGCTCACCGGGCACTCTGAGGGAGAGCATCTTCAGTAATCTGCCTTCCCAGCCAATCTCAGAATCGTATCAGAAACAAGAGGAGGAAACGAGATACCTTCAATGGGAAAGATGACTGGCGGCTGTACCACAGCTAATTTGACTAGTAAGGCAAAGAGTAGGCATGAATTCAAATATTAATTTTGTGCAACTCACTTGTTGATGGTTCTTCCAAAAGTGACCTGAACGAGAGCAATTAATGTTCTTCTCACCCATTTAAACACTAAAATGTAAGTCAGAGGAAAAGTATTGTCACAGGAGGGCACAGTGATGACATTTTCATAGCTCACAAAGCACACACACATCAGCGAATTCAACTGCGGGCTTGACACCACGCCAGGCCCTGGTAGCTGCAGGATGCGGGTCTAGGTTAGCAAACTTCTGCCCAGGAACATTCTTACTAAGCTTGCATCTTCTGCTTAGCAACCAGTAAGATGAAACCTAGGAGTTTTTACAGCTTTTCAATGCCCAAACAACAGCTGAGCTAACCAGTGGAAATAACACTTATTTCCCTGGCTCCTGACAACGTCTGTTTGCCACCAGCAGACAGATTTCTGTCTGGCTTGTTGCCCAATTTTCTAACACTTCTCTGAATGAGAAACATGTGCAGTCAAATGTCCACAAATATTGTGAAATATTAATGAACAGATGGGCTAACTGCTCCCATTTGAGCAGCAGTTTGCAGAGCATCATGCACTTTTGTATATTTAATGCCGCTGGGCGAACAGCAGGATCCTGAGCCGTGAATTTGGTCCTCTCCTGCTGCCTGGAGCAGCTGGGCAAAAGCTACTTCCTCTGAGCCTGTTCCCATCAGGAAAGGACAGTATTAACATGTGAGGTTTTTTTGCGCTGAGGTCTTGTCAGTATTTTGTGTGAGTGTTGTGAAGGGTTCTATAAATCTAAAAGTTTATTATTCTGTAGGTACAGAATATAAACATAAACAAAAAGAAGGCAAAGTAATGCTGTGAGGATACTTTAGGTCTGCACATTGGAAACTAAACCAATGTGCCATGTATATAGTCACCTCCATTCATTGAAGCATGTAGCTACAGACACAGGAGCAAATGAGACACTCAGACTTCACTATGATGGAGCCGAGAGCTCAGGGCTCCTGTGCACACACCCTCTGCACACGGAAGCCACAAACACATGTGAGCAATGCACACAGGCCTGGTTCTAGACTTCAGAACAGTCTAAGGTCATTTCTAAGATTTTAAATGGATACAAATGACCAGTTAAAGAAGTGTTGTTAATCCTTCCAGTAAGATTCAAGTCCTGGAGTGGAGACCATGCCTGTAAAAGCACCTTACGTTCCCGATGGCACACGGGGCACGCTGCCCGCTGGTAGGCCCTGTTGCCTGAGGCTGGCACTCAGGCTGGGCGCTTGGCTGGCAGGGACGGTAACTCACCGGCCTGTCCAGGGCAGGAGGGAGGTGAATCCTACCAGGGTCTGAGGACATGTGCATCTCGAGAAACAGGCCTGTCAGCCGACTGACTGCTTATATGTGTACAAAGACTGTATTATTACTGGTTCCTTGTTGCACACTCAACCAGAGCAGGAACCAAAAGTGGCCTTGCTGCAAATTCCCTCCTATCACTGATACCTGCTTACTCTACTCCTTTTCCTGTCCTCCCCACCCCCAGGAATGTACAAAACAATGACTCCTTCCAAGAGCGCCTTTGCTCAAAGCCACGGAGGCAGCTGCAGCAACACTAGGATTTTGCTGACGGCAAAAATAGAGCATCTCATTATAAATGATGTTCTATTTCCCCCCCTCGGAAATGTCGCCAGAAAAGCCAAATATGCATCTGAGCAGGCACCAGATGGAGGACCTGCTCCTGCCCTGACTGGCCTGGCAGACCCACCGCAGCGGGATCTCTGCTTGCAGAGGCGAAGACTGGGAACCAGGCCTCACCACTTCATGAGGAAGCGGGGGAGATTCTGGGTGGAAGGCTAGTGTTTCTGACCTCCCCGAACCCAGGGAAATGGCAGTAAATATCTGACAGTGTCTGCAGTATGCAACAGCTGTAGCTCTTTCATCTGAAAGGATCTTCACTATTTGGGTGATATTCCATCACCCAAATGTAACCCCCGCTTCTGACATTTTGCTTAGTTCCAACTTTTCAATATTGAGATTTTGCTGAAAATGAACATCCTTACATATAAACCTCTGCCTGCAGTTTTGAATTGAATTGTGTCTGATGCTTAATGTGAGTTCCATTTTTGGAACCCTTATCTTGTAAATGCACTGAAGGAAGAATCTGTATCTGACATAGTTTTGTGTCCCCTGCAGAGCATCTAAAATATGCTCCCAAGTATTTGCTGATTGTTTAAGTTTGGGCTTAGGCGAAGAAAAAGTTCAATGATCAAATCTATTAATTCCAGCGCTTAAAATGTTCTCGCCTATTCATCCGTCAGTGCATCCATCAGGCATGTTACTGACCACCTACTATGGGTCAGACATGGTAGCAGTCACTGAGGAATAAAAGTCACAGACACACCTAAGTTTATAAGACCACTTGGAGTCTTTTCATCTGCTAATAATTCTGTAGGTGACATTAGGGGATATATAATTCAGAAGGGACACATAGCCCCACTTCCGGGATAAGACCCACTCCCAGCTCACCTCCTTTGCCCCAAGGGAAAGATGCTATTCTAGGTGGAGAGCCCAGGATAGCCAGGGGTTACCACTTGACTGGCTGGTGCCATCAGAATGCCTTGCCAACAACCCTGCTCTCTCTGTGCTTCCTCTTCTGGGTGGGCCTTCAGGCACCATCACATCCCAGCTGGCACTGAGGCCCCCAGTGTGACTGAGTGCACGTCTCATTAGAGAGTGTGGGGGCACTGAAGGTGTGTGTGTCGGGGGGGGGGGCGGGGGGGGTAGTGGAAGGTGTGTGTGGGGGATGGAGGGGGGAGGAGACAGAGAGTCCTGTTTAGGACTCAAGACTAAACCAAGTAGTACAGTTTGACTTTTCACCCAACTACTGCTTTAGGAGAGAGGCCCTTGGGTGGGTCTTAGCAAAATAGTATTTTGATCCTATTTTGCTCTTGTTTCTTCTAAGTTCATGTCCCCTGAGAGCTACCAAGGTAGGCATTCTCAGTCAGCATGCCTGGCCCTGGGGGCAGGTAAGTCTGTGGGGAGGGGCTCGCCTGGGCATCGCAGGAAGTTTAGCGGGACCCTGGCTTCCACCCACTGGCTGCCTGTGGCATCACCCCAACCAAAAAGGTTCCCAGACATGCCACGTGTGCCCTGCGGACAGCACTCCCCCAGCCCTCCAGTGATTGCCACTCCTCCAGGGAAAGAAAGGTGGTTGAGGGTGAAGCAGGATGGAGGCTGTCCTGTGTCCCTGGTCATAACACCATCTCGGCAACACCCAAACCTCATCTTCAACAACAGGCTGCTCCTCTGCTACGAAATGGTATTTCTGCTTACCCTTAGGTGATGAAGCAGTGAGACTGTGCTAAGTGACACGAAAAGAAATTCAAGGCATTCTCTTTCTGAGCTCAGAGGGACATGGTGCAGGTAAGTCAGGCCCTGAGTGCCAGGAGAACACTAGCCATCTGTCTGAAGGCTGCAACCTCAGGTCCAGCCATAGTACCTGGTTGGCCCTTAGGAGTATTTTCTGGATGAATGAATGAATGAATGAGTGAATAAATGAACATTAAAAACAAGTTTGGTTCAGGAATAAAGGTATATTAAATGTGTATACGATGTATAAACCCTTAACTAGAAAATAACACTAAATAATAACAAAAAGACTTACTTCCTCGAAGCTCAAAAATCTCCCCAATCAACATGAAGCACGGTTCGGCCAAGGAGTCTTTCCTCCCGTCCACGTCGTCGCCGTAATCTGACAGGTCACTGTCCTCCTCCGCCTCCTCCTGGGGGGCAGAAGAGTCGTAGGAGCAGGTCATTTACCCAAGAAAGTGAGAGAGTAGTTGTCCTTTTCAAGGGTTAATTCCAAACTGTGTGGTAACATCTCAGCCGCACACAGTCCCTCAGCCATCCTGCAGCAGACACCTCTGCACTTCCAGTGAAGAGGGGAAATGAATCTAACCCCAAGGGAGAGCCTGATCTGACACTTTAAAAGGTTTAAAATGACTGAAAAACCTGTCCCCGGGCTGATAAGGAGTGAATTAGTAGATAGCGAAATAGTTTCCTAAGCATTTTGAGCTTTAAAAGGCTTTTTAACTTGAATGGTTTTAAATTTGCTGTTCTTAAAACTGCATGTTTTAAAGAAATCTAGCTATTTTTAAAGCTCCGATTCAAGCTTTTATTCTGTCCTTCAGCTAGTCTCACTTCCTGATCTGCATGTCAGCAAGCTGCAGGCACCAGGCTAGTGCCAAGGAGCGCCACGTGGATCCAGACTTGGCAGCCCGCAGCTCTGGGGAGACTGACAGATAGTCAGTAACTGTTTCTACAAGGAGGCGAGGTGCCGTGAAGAGGTGGGGAATAAGCTGGAAGTCAGCCAGCCAGGCATAGCCAGACATGACATGCAGGGCCTGAAGGGAAGAGGGAGGGACCCTGAGACGGAGCCGGTGTGCACGGACACCAGCACCTGGTGTGGACATACTCTGTGCTGCACAGTCCTCCCAGCCCAGAATGCAGCAGCATGGCTCCCTTCCGTCACCAGTTCCTTCTGTCCAGCTCAGAAAGGGGCATGTGGCAATGAACTAAGGAGATGCCATTTGGGAGACGGTCTTGTTGCAGCCTGCTGGAGAGCCAAACCAGGCTTCCGTGGCCTGAATGTGAGGGGGCTGAGGTAAGATGGCAAATGTCTGCCGTCTCCCTCTGCTCACCCGTACGTACCACTGCTTCAGAGTAGTCCGGGGCTTCCATTCCCTGAAAACCAAGTCTGAACCCCTCTGCCTGCACTCCCTCGGTAGGGCTGGAGGTCCAGACATCGAACTGGACCTCCAGTTCAAACGTTCTCTGCCCGCGGTCCAGGCGCATGTGACATCCAACCAGCGGGAGGTGGCAGGGCCCAGGTTACCCAGCCTTCAGTTGTGCATAGGGAACTAGGCTGGCCAATTCCTTATTCCCAAGATGCCTTTCGCCCGGCACTGAGATACCAATGGGATGTGAGGATCTCCCACCTCCCCTCCAGCTCAAGTCATTCCACATGCCTGCATGTTACTGGCCCCTTCGTTCCCGCCTCTGTGCTGCCACGTGGCTTGTCGGGAGCACAGCAGGTGTCCAAAGCGTGACTGGAAGTGGATGCCTCTGCCTTTCCCCGCTAGTAGCCTGCTTTCGACCAACACCTGCCGCTTCGAACTGCCTTCAGGAAGACATCTGCTTACACCCGCTAACAATGGCACAACTCACCTCCTGGTGGGAGAAGAAGTCGCGGGGAAGTCTTTCCAGAAAGGAGGACAATGAAAAGGTGGACTTTTTCCCCTGCACGTCAATAGCCTTGAGGTAGTCGGGAGAAGGGCTCAAGAAGGCATAAAGTGCTTCGCTCTGGTACAGCCTCTCATCCGAGAGCAGATTCTGGGGAGGAAAGGGCTGATCACTGCTCGGTGCGAGCACGTCTGTGCTGCGGAGGCCACGGCCCGGGCAGTGGAAGCAATTCCCGTCATCAGAATCCTGAGCCCAAGCCCCTTCCCTTCCCCTGGAACACAGCGTCGCAGATCAGCTCTCAGTGGTCGCGATGGCAGACCAGGCTCTCCAGGTGGCCCGGGCCAGTCCTTCTGCCGGCGGAGACTGCAGGCAGCAGAGCTCACCTGGTCTGCAGGCTCCCTGCCACCCAGATCCTCACTTCGCACACAGTTAGCAGACCCCAAACCCCTGCCTCTGAAATGCCCACTCATTTGTGTTTGAACCGCTTACACATCTGCACAATACAAAGGACCACCCTTTCATGGCTACATTCAGACCCTGCACAGCAGCTGGAAAAAGGAGCCTGAGCCGTCCCACGGCGGCAGTGCCCACCAGACAGCAGTCTCGTCTCTCTCTGCTCCCTCTGCCAGAAGGCTCTGGCTCAGGAGCAGTGGCGGGAAGGAAGCTGGAGGGACCAGCAATCTTCTGTTTCTGGGCTGAGGGTGTGTTCAGTTTGTGAAGACGGAGAAGACTGTACACTAAATGCCTGCATTTTTCTGCAGGGACAGTACACGTTAGTTACCAAAAACCGACCCCTGAGGATCGGCACAGCCTGTGGGAGCAGAAAGCACACCAGCAAGCTCTTCCACTGATGGCAGTGTAACCCAGAGCAACCGGCTTTCCTCTCACAGCGAACACGCTCCATCCGGTCTTACCTGGAGAAACTTGTTCAACTGCTTCTTGGACTTCTCCATAAACTTTTGATCGATGGACTTGAAAGGCAGCTTGCTGAGGGAAGGCAGCTGGACTTTTTTTAAAGAAGGGAAGCACTGTGGGGAAGGGGTTCAAGGTTAGAATCTTGAACTTACATTTTAATCTTGGGAAGAGACTCAGAATTACAAACAGAACAAACCAGGTACCTTCCTCCCATACTCGTCCCACTGAGATTTGAGACTTGAAAGCCTACCAGTTCTAACCAGGCTCACGGAATCTGGAGGAGAGGGATCTGTGATGAAAAGGCTGAAGCTCACCCCGGACCCCGAGTCCTGGAGCCGCGGACAGGCTGGTGAGCACACACGCCCAGGAGCACGGCCCGCAGCACGCAGACCGGCCCACAGGAGAACGTGCGGTTTACAACATCAAAGACACAACGGGAAGAAGGAGTAACTGGGTTGAAGCTGTTGCTGTCTGTAGCGGCAAACTGCAGGATGCAGAGCTATTACTAATGATGCTGTATGTCACAAATAAGGACCACACTTCCCTCTGTGGCCTAGTCCTGGCCTGTGCCAGACGCCGTGCTAGAAGCCTGGCACGTGTAACGGCTCTGAGTCGGGAATTTCGATCGTTCCCATTTAACACGTGGCAAAACCGAGGGTCAGGATTTACACCCAGATCCATCCGACTAGGAACTCTGTGCTCTCTGTGGCAATCCCCACGGGACTCTGCCGGCTGCCTCCATGAGAGGGAGCGGGTTCCACATGCCCAGACACTGGCCTTCCCTGAGGCACGGGGGCCGTTTGCACCGGCGTCAGGAGATGGAGTGGGACAGAGAAGAAAGTGAGCACAGAGCCTGCCTGCCACAGCTCTTCTCCTTCTCCTCAGGGTCACAGCGGCCCCACGGCCATGTCACAGGTTCCCTGTGCCAGGTGTTTCCGGGGCCTTCCCCCACAGCACACTGACGCTGCCTTCTGCACACCCCCCACGGCAGGCGCCCAAGATGGAAGGACCATCCGGTGCCCAGATTCGGGGGGAGGTTTTAGAGAAACGAAACAGGCAGTGACAGTTGGAAGGGAATGTGAACTCAGCAGGGACCTACAGAAGGTGCTTCCTGTCACAGCTGGCAAGAAGTGAACACTCACTCGCCAGGAAACACCCAAGTAGGAGAGACCCAGTAAACAGGCCACAGGGAGGAGAGGTGACGACAAGAGGAAAACCAGACGTGGAATTCAGTTTCCCCTCGTGCTTCAGTGTAATTGTCTCTGATTTCCAAAGAACATTTTATTTTCACGTACATTTTATTTTAAATTCTCCTGTAAATTCCCTTCTCTCCCTCCTTCTGTTTTTATCAGCAACTAGACTGATAAAAACTTGGGCTTCACAAAGGTTAGTCACAGGGCAAAGGATGCATCTTCTGTAGTGTCAACTGTAGTCAGCATTTTGGGGAAAACTTGTTCTTATGTTGAGGTGAATATTTTGTTTTCCATGCTGCTAACGTGGCCATAACCCACTTGGGAAACCTTGTCGTATGACACCGTCCTTTAAAGCAGGTGAGGAAGTGATAGCATCCAGGCAGGGGTCTTCAAACTACGGCCCGTGGGCCACATGCGGCCCGCAGAGGAGTCTGATCCGGCCCGCCAGGTTTTTTGGGCAGTGAGCGCAGCCGAGGTGTTACAGTAGGAATTAGTAGTTCATATAGTCCGGCCCTCCAGCTCTCTGAGGGACCGTGATCTGGCCCCCACTTTAAAAAGTTTGAGGACCCCTGATCCAGAGCTTAGTGATTAAAGAGTTTTTTAAAACCATCCCAGGAGAAAAGGTTAAGGAACAGACATGTCACTGACAAAAGAGGGTCTGAGAGGTGGCCACAGGTTTTAACCAGGAGGAGTTCATTCTGAGCAAGAGATTAAAGGGATGTGAGAGCAGAAGCGAGTGGAGAACTTTTGAACGGCTGGGTGGAGGCGATCACCTCCACAGGAGGAGACTTAGAGGAGACATCTCTGAGGCCGGTGGGGGAGTAAAGAATGGAAACAACACAACCTGCACTCTAACTGCTTTAAACCCAGATCCCTCAGGTCATGGAACTATCCACCATGCATACCTCCCATACCAAGGCAATTAAGCTCTCTGGGATCAGTTTCCCCATCTGTTGAATAAAAGAACTGACCTAGATGAGTGGTTCTCAAACATTTTTAAGCAAAATCCACAGTAGGAAATACGTGCTAAGTTGCAACCCACAACACACGTGCAGATGTGCATGTCTATGTGAATAATGGACACATACGTATACAATGAAACAGAAGTCCCATGAGACAATGCTCATTACCACCACCACCACAACACAATAATGTTTATTCTGTGCCACACACTCTCCTAAACACTGTGCATTCCTGTTCTCCTTCATCCTCACAGCAGTTCTGCGAGGGGAGGGCTATGCTGTTTGTATTTCCTGGTGAGAAGAAGAGGCAGAGACAGGCTGGCCCAGGCCAGAGCAGTAAGGACTCTCGCTGGGATCCCAGCTCCCAGCCATGCTCGGTCCTGACTCTTCACTGACTGCCCATGGTTCTGTGAGGAAATCCCATCGGTCCTAGTCTTGTCCCCTGCTGCAGCCATAGCGCGTGCACTGCCCTCTAATGGTCACCACTGGCAGCTGTGAAACCGCCGGGGACCCTGGCCGTCTTCCAGCTCTGGGGTCCTCAGGGGCTCCATTCACAATGAGATCAGACCATCATCTATCCTGAAGGATTTAGATGAATCTAGCCCTAACCGGTTTGGCTCAGTGGATAGAGCGTCAGCCTGCGGACTGAAGGGTCCCAGGTTCGATTCTGGTCAAGGGCATGTACCTTGGTTGCAGGCACATCCTCAATAGGAGGTGTGCAGGAGGCAGCTGGTCAATGTTTCTCTCTCATCGATGTTTCTAGCTCTCTATCCCTCTCCCTTCCTCTCTGTAGAAAAAGCAATAAAAACATATTCTAAAAAAAAAAAAATAGATGAATCTAGATGGCTTGGTCTATGAGTAAATTTCTAAATGTCAGGCTAAAAAAAACCACTTTGCCAGAATTAACAGCAAGAGAAAGATTAACCAGTTTCCTTACAGGGAAAAGAGCTGTCACACGTCCCCCTGCTCAGTCATTCTAACTTTCTGTGTGTGTTCGTACCTCACTGAGTTTCCGGTGTAAATTCTGGAACTCGCTAAGCCTTCTTGGGACGGTCCAGTTCTTGGTTTCAACTCCTCCCACGTCCTGTAAGCTCACCATGACAAAGTAACAGGGCATCTGCTCCCCGTTCTCTTCTGTGACCTTGGAAAACAGAACAAAACAAACACAGTAACCAAAAGCATGGGGAGCCCGTGGCAGCGCGATTTCCCACATCCCCAAGTCTCCCCTCCTCTGCGCAGACGCCCTGCACAGTCCCTGAGCCTGTGACTCTGGTGGGTTCTCTCCCGACAACGAGGGTAGTTATGGCACAGCTGACCTCAATACAGGGAAATGACCTGGGAGGGCCTAACCCCATGGTCAGCAAACTGCGGCTCTCGAGCCACATGCAGCTCTTTGGCCCTTTGAGTGTGGCTCTTCCACAAAATACCACAGCCTGGGCGAGTCTATTTTGAAGAAGTGGCGTTAGAAGAAGTTTAAGTTTTAAAAATGTGGCTCTCAAAAGAAATGTCAATCGTTGTACTGTTGATATTTGGCTCTGTTTGCCGACCATGGCCTAACCTAATCACATGAGGCCTTTTGAAGCAGAGAGCTCTCTGGCCGGTGGGAAGAGGCAGTCACAGAGGCGGGCTGGAGACACAAGACAGCATGCTGCCAGCCTCAGGATGGAGAGGGCGTGTGGAGAAGGTCTGGGAGCACTTCCAGGAACGGGGAGCATCCCCGCTGACCGCCAGCACAGAGACCTCCGCTCCACACCCTCCGGGAACCAATTCCGCCAACAACAGAGTTTCCCCCAGAGACTCTCGACAGGAACTCAGTCTGGCCACCATCTCGATTTCAGCTCTGTGACAGGATGAACAGAGAACCAGCCGCATCGTGCTGGACTATGGCCCCTGGTATTGCCATCTAAGAAGCGGGTGTTGCTTTTTTAAGCGTTGAAATTGGTGGTAATTTGTTCAACAGCAAAAGAAAACTAATATGGCAGCCTCACCATTCTGTGTTTCCCTGAAAATTCAAGTCAACAGCAAGCAAACAGGTGTGAAATATGAGGGTTTCCCCAGCTTAATTTCAGGATTCAACAAACCATGGTTTCTATTTTCATAAAATTTTACATTGGGAGACATAATGTTCTCACCTCCCAATTTAGATAATTCACAAACACACACATATTCATACAGATACACATATGCACCCCAACATATTCAGAAGGAGCCCACTATTATTATTATTTTTAAAACATGTTTTTACTGATTTCAGAGAGAGGAAGGTATGGAGACATCAATGATGAGAGAGAATCATTGATAAGCTGCCTCTTGCACACCCCACACCGGGGACTGTGTTTGCAACCCAGGCCTGTGCCCTGACTGGGAATCAAACCGTAACCTTCTGGTTCATGGTCAACTAGTCGATGCTCAACTACTGAGCCACACCGACCAGGCAGAGGCCACTATTGTTTTTAATGCAAATTGATAACAGAAGAAACAAAAGAATTGAAGCTTGAATCAGTAACAAATCAAATTAGAGAGAAAGAGCCAACAAGAAAAGCACAGAACAGAGATGTGAGAGCTACTGAGCATGCGCTGAGCCCTGTGAGGCAGGACTGTCATCCCCTGTGAGAACGGGAAGTGGAGGCACAGACAGGCTCTCTGACTGTCCTAGCATCATACGTCTAGTAAGTGGGGGGTCCAGCCTCAGCCCAGGAGAGTCTGGAGCTGTGTAAACACGCCCACACATTCCCGTGGGACTGTGACTGGCAATGAGACAACCCCACTGGGTGCATTCCGTTCCCGCTGCAATGCCCTGGTGCCGCAGCAAGCTCCTGAGTACAGCTGAGGACCAGGGCAACGTGCCTGTGAGAGCTCTCCCCCGCCCTCTCTCCCTCCTGCAGCATCTGCCTTTGGAAGGTGATTTTAATAAACTGTGAAATGTCAGAGGCAGCTCTAAGGCAACAGTGAGGAGATGACAGAATTTGTGTTCTTTCCATCCACTGGCCTCCCTCTACCATTTTTGACATTAGATACCCCTGACTTCACCCTAAAGATAACTCTATCTGCAATTATCAAGGGTTTCTTTTTAATCCTCACCCAAGAATATTCTTAGAGGAAGGGAGAGGAGAGGAGAGGGGAGGGGAGGGGAGGGGAGGGGGGGAGGGGAGGGGAGGGGACGGAGGAGGGGAGGGGATAGAAGAGAGAGAAAGAAAGAAACATAGATCAATTGCCTTCTATATGTGCCTCAACTGGGGATCAATCCCACAACTCAGGTATGTGCCCTGACCAAGAATCAGACCAGCATTGTCCTGTGTAACCTACTGGCTGTGCATCAAGGCTGACATTTCTACATGGTATTTCAAGGTTGGGTGCAATCATCCCTGACCTATTGCCCCCAAAAAGCATATTACCCTGCAATTTACCAAAATAAAAGTGCCAATAGGTACCACAGACATACTGAGGGCACTTGGTTAAGCTCTCGTGTAAGGTGTGTGCTTTCAGGGTGGCTCTCGGAGAACACGCTTTGTTCCGTTCTCTAATCTAGAGGATAATTTAAGATTGTGACTCTTAAGCCCTCCCCCAGTATGTATGCAGCCACTGGGATGATGGGTAAGGCAGAGATAAACAAAGATAAACTTGGCAGATAGGTCCTTGCAAATCTAAGGCACCGAGTATTTAACAAGCCACTGGAAACAATGATGGGGCAAAACATTAACCCTCTCTCACTCTTGTTACTTGTGTGCTCTATGGTGGACCTGACCTTTAGGTCCAGGCAGACAGGAAGGAAGGAGTTGTCAACATTAACAATGTAAATGCCTATAAGCATCTTTCTTTTAAATGAAATTATTTATTTAGACAAAATAAAAGGGATATGGCATACTCTAAAAAAAAAAGATGTTCCATCTCATCAGAGAATAGCAAAATATTTTCTAATTCAAAAGACAAAATATTTTACTAAAGATCTTACAGCTACTGACAGTGGAACAACTGAAGTCAGAAGGATGGAACGACCAAAAACACTTAAATTTAAAACTTTTTACCTCCAAATTTCAAATAGTGCTTTCCATTTTATTTCAATCTTCAATGGAAAAACAAAATGGTAACTTAAAGACATTAACTGCTCCAATCTGAAGTCTCTTACAATTCAGTGAACAAGGACAACTTTCTGCCTACACTGGAGTAGAGTAGGTTTCTACCAGGCAGCTGAGTGTAGCTCCCAGTCATGGGAGAACCAGAGTGAAATATGGGAGAAGGAAGGTAGGACAAATGCAGAGTAGGAGAATAAATACAAGATTTCCACCCTCAACTTTAATTCTCCAGAGTAAAATGTTTTCCTATGAAGTCAAACTTTTTATTTTTATTTTATTTTTTTTAAATATATTTTATTGATTTTTTACATAGAGGAAGAGAGAAGGATAGAGAGTTAGAAACATCGATGAGAGAGAATCACCGATCAGCTGCCTCTTGCACACCCCCTACTGGGAATGTGCCCGCAACCAAGGAACATGCCCTTGACCGGAATTGAACGCTGGACCTTTCAGTCCTCAGGCTAACGCTCTATCCACTGAGCCAAACCGGCTTCGGCTGAAGTCAAACTTTTAAAAGAAATTGGGAGTAAAAGCAACGAAACCTACCTCTCCACTGGTGATGGAAGCTTTCCACATCCCGAGGTTCTCACACCACCAGTCTGTCCTTGCCAGGTGCAGCTGAAGGTCTGTGCGTTCTTTCTCTGTCAGAATTATTTCCTCCTTCAACTTGGAAACAATCTGCCACAGGGAATACATAAAGCTATTTAAAATGCTATACAATTTTTAAAAAGTAGCAGGGTACAAAATCAACACACACAAAAATCAGCAGCATTACTATACACTAATAATAGATAATCCATAAAGGAAATTAAGAAAACAATTCCATTATAATAGCATAAAAATGATAAAATACATAGGATGAACTTAAGCAAGAAGATGAAATACTTTTACAATAAAAACTACAGAACGTTGATGAAGGAAATTAAATATAAACAAATGGAAAGATAGCCATGATCATGGATTGGAAGACGAAAGATTGCTAAGATGCCATACTACCCGAAGTGATCTACAGATGCAATGTGATCCCTGTCTAAATCTCAATGATTTTTTTTTTTTGTACAAACAGAAAAGTCCATCCTATAATCTATGTGGAATCTCAAGGGAGACTGAATAGAACAGACAACCTGGAAAGAAAAGAACAAAGATGGAAGACACACTTCCTAATTTCAACACCTATGACAAAAGTACACTAATCAAAACAATTTGGTACTGAAATGAAGGCAGACATATAGACAATGGAACAGAAAAGAAAGCAAAGAAGTAAACCTTCTCTTATATGGTCAAATGATATCTGAAAGGGTGCCAAGACCATTCAATGTGAAAAGACAATCTTTCCAACAAATGGTGCTGAAAAAAATGGATTATCACATGTAAAGCAATGAAGTTAGACACTTACCTAACACCATATACTACAATTAACTCAAAATGGATCAAAGACCTAAACATAAAGTTAAAACTATAAAACTCTTAGATGAAAACATGGGGAAAAGCTCTATAACTTTTAATTAGTAATTATTTTTTGGCTATGACACCGAAGGCAACAAGAGAAAATATTGAAAAATTAGACTTCATAAAAATTGTAAACTTTTGGACAAAGAACACTATTAATATAGTAAAAAGACAATCAACAGAATGGAAGAATATATTTGCAAATCACATAGCTGACAGTGGTTAATATCCAGAACATATAGAGAACTCCTAAAACTCAACAACAAAAAATAAACAACCTGATTAAAAAATGGGCAAACGACTTGAATAAACATTTCTCCAAAGAAGATATATGAATGGCCAAAAAGTACATGAAAAGATACTCAACATCACTAGTCATTAGGGAAATGCAAAACAAAACCAGAGTGAGATACCACCTCATACCCATTAGGACAGTTATTATTAAAAACATGTACACACACACACATCAGAAAATAACAAGTATTGGTCAGGATACAGAGAAATCAGAATCCTATGTATGGTAATAAGATAAAATGGTGCAGCCACTGTGGGACAGTATGAAGATTCCTCAAAAAATTAAAAAGCAAAATTAACATATTTCCCAGCCATTACAGCTCTGGGTATACGCCCAAAAGAACTGGGGGGAAGGGGGGAGGAAAGGATCTCAAAGAGATATTTGTACACCCATGATTATGACAGCATTAGCCCAAAGTGGAAGCAAACAAAATATTAAGCGACAGATGGATATAAACAAAACATTGTATACACATACAATGAAATATTATTTAGCTTTAAAAAGGAAGAAAATTCTGACACATAGTAATACTGTATATGAATGAACCTTGAAGACATTACGCTAAATGGAACAAGCCAGTCACAAAAGGAAGAATACTGCATGATTCCACAGACGTGAGGTACTTGGACTAAATTCTTAACAGACAGAAAGACAGTGGTGGTGGCCGAAGGCTGGGGAAGGCGTGATGGGGAGCTACTGCGATTCTGCGAGAGGAAGCGAGTTCTGAAGGTGGATCGTGGTGACAGTTTCACAACAACGTGTGTATTGAACATTAATCTGTACATTTTAGAATGATTAAAACGGTGAAATTTAATATCATGCTTATTTTACTACAATTTTTGTTAAAATAATTTTTAAAAATTGTTATGTTTACCGTCTCCTTGGATCCTTTTATGAGAAAACATGTAGGTTATATAACGTAGTTTGAGGACAGCAGCTTTGCTCCCAAACCCTCCTCAACATGCAGTCTACGAGGACCCCTTCCTTCCTTCCTCGGAAACCCCGCAGGAAGCCTCTGGCCAGGCCAGCATCCCACACTCTGTCACTGGTCAGGGATGGGACTCTCTGCCTCATTTCATCCAACTATGTTTTGGGTCCACATTCGGCATGTCTGCTCCCTCAGAGCAGGTGGCAGAATCTATATTTCACTGATTCTTCACAGTGACTATCGCAGCATCAGTCATTTACTCATCACTTATGTCTCCGAGCACACGTGCACAAAGTGCCGGAGGTCAGGTTAGGAGACCAAAGGGTGTCAGTCACACCTGTTAGAGAGACCTCCTTGGTGGATTCCAACGAGGCAGGAGCCCAAGGCAAAAGGCCTCACTGCCTCCGGGTGTGACAAATGCCAATTGGTGAGATGCTGTTTATAAATTCTGTTGGCTTTTAGCAAAATATTTTATTTCTTGTATAATTTGGTGAGGGTTTCTATATTTTACTTGTAGCATTTATAAGAAAGTAAAAAAGGTAAAGATTGTCCTTGAGCAGTTAACGCGCTTGCAGAAACGACCTTGGGAAAGCTCTGCCCCTCCCCCGAAGGTCCTGCGGGCAAGCCAGTCCAGGGAACACGTACTCACACATGACAGGGGGGAAAGAAACCCAAATCACGAAAGAGTAAAAACAAGTACGTTTCTAATTCTTACTTGAAGCAAAATGATAGTAACCACAATAGAACTTAAAATTATTTTTAAAGAAACCGTGACACCTGTCAGCATAAACTGAAAACTACTACTTATCACATTTAAAAAATGGAAACGTTGAAAGACAACCTTGAAAGCGAAAGAGTTACCTTCTTGTCAGGTTTTGGTGCATTTTGAATAGAATTTAGAGCTTGCCTTTTATATTCAAGTTTCTCGTTTAGTTCTCGCAGTTTGTTTACAGCGAAACTGGCTTGCTCATGAATGTGACTGGTGCCTTCATCCACAGCTTCCTCGCCAGCCTCATCGCCCAGGCTCTGGAGGAGGAAGGCACATGACCACGGAGTCACACAAAGATGGACTAGTCCGTAACCATTACCTATCAGACAGGCACTGCATCAGTGCAATGCACTGCCCAAGTGCGAGGCTCCACTAAGGAAAAATCTATAGCACAAGGTCTAGAAGCAGACTGCTTTTTCTCAGTAAGGTGAAAAGTTAAAGTATTTGGAACCAAAGTAACTGGTGTTCAGAATTGCAATGAGAGGGAAAAAAAAAAAAAGGGAAACATTTACTATCCTGGGGAAAGGGAAATGATCCCACACCATTCTTTCCCAAATGTTCACCCAAGGGAATGCACATGGAACACGGGAAGGCAGCTCAACTGCACTGTCCTGTGCCTCATCTTGGACAAAGACATAGGTCTGGATCCCTTCTGGTGTCCTAAGAATATTATGGAAAAACTCATGCAAGTCTCTTAAAATAACATTTCCAAATTCCTACTAGCGAAAGTACTTCCTGTGTACACTTTGTTCAGTCCTCTTGAAGATGTATTTTATAAATCATTACGTCAATTATTTACTAGCAAAATGGTTAGCGTTTGAAAGTGACTTAAAGTTCACAAAGAACTATATAACTTGAAATAACCTGGCAAGATTACTCAAGGGCCTGTTAATTCGATTCATGCACAGCAACAAAAACTGCTGAGAACTAGCTTCAGGTTTTTTCACTCCTTAACTTTCTTCCAGAGTTTTTTCTTCTAACTATTACAAATTGTTAATATTAATTTTTTTCAAAGAATAATAAGCTATTATAATCATAGCAAGCCAAACTGCTTTCATTTCTGTAGTTTCTTTCTAATCCTGTCTCTATCTATTATGACATAATTTTACACCTTGAATGTGTATTCTGCCTTTTTCCCATAACACATTTTGAGGTTATTACAGTCTTCAAAATTATAATTTATGTCCGCATGGTACTTTCCGAATTGAAATTTAACTAACGCAGATGCTACTGCTGATTCTCTATGAGTTGATTTTGCACTTTTGCTCTCCCAGATTTATTAAACTCCATTGTGCATCAACTTTTTTCTCATTTTTAGCTATGTTCTAGGATAAATTTGTAGAAAATTTGATTATTGAAATAAAGAGTAGGAACTATCAAACATCAGTAATACATAATACTCCCCTTTGAATCCTAGGTGAAGTTGGACATTTTTTAATGTTTTGTTTACTATTTATTACTTTTTTTTTATCAAGTGTCAGTTGAAGTCCTTATTCAATTTTTCTGTTGGGTATTAATGTTTTTATTAATTTGAATAACCTTATTTGCATATTAACCATTTTAACTTTTAGGTAGAGAGAGAGCACAATTAAAACAAACTGGCCTGCCCTAGCCAGTCTGGCTCAGTGGACAGTGTGTTGGTCGTGGACACAAGAAGAGTCACAGGTTTGATTCTGGTCAAGGGCAAGTACCTTATTTGCAGGATTAATTCCTGGTTCTGGCCAGGGTGTATGAGGGAATCAATCAATTTATGTGTCTCTTTCACATCAATGTTTCTCTCTCTCTCTGTCTTTCCCCGCCTCCCTTGAAAAATATTCTTGGGTGAGGATTAACAAACAAACAAACTGGCCTGTCTTATAAAGAAAATGCAATGAGTAGTGAGTTTTGGAACAAAGAGCTTAGTGATTTTATACAGAGAAAATGTAAACTATCAAGTAACAATTAAAAAAAAAAAAGCCTGGCCCAGCAAGTGTGGCTCAGTGGTTGAGCATCCACCTGTGACCCAGGAGGTCATGGTACATAGTGGACATCTGGTCAGGGCACATGCCCAGGTTGCAGGCTCTGATCCCTGGTAGTAGGGGGCATGTAGGAGGCAGCCGATCAATGATTTTCTCTCATTGATGTTTCTCTCTCTTTCTCCCTCTCCATTCTTCTCTCTGAAATCAATAAAAACGTGTGTTTTTTAAAAAGCCTGAATGAATGACTTTAACAGTAGTTCAGAGATGCCAAATTCTAATATTATCAAGCACAAGTACTTTTTCTTCAAGTACTTGAGATACAGTGAACTGGGAAGAAAAAATCAAGATAAATGATAATCTTTCTATGTAAGACTCTAAATCACATTTCTTCTTTGGACCTTCACAAAACTTAAAACTCGGTGATAATGTAAGTCATTAATAGTGAGTGGAGAGCTGCTGGGGCTAAACAGAATGACCTAGTACACTAACAGAAATCAGACTTCAGGCCGAAACCGGTTTGGCTCAGTGGATAGAGCGTCAGGCTACGGACTCAGGGGTCCTGGGTTCAATTCCGGTCAAGGGCATGTACCTTGGTTGCGGGCACATCCCCAGTGGGGGGTGTGCAGGAGGCAGCTGATCGATGATTCTCTCTCATAGATGTTTCTAACTCTCTATCCCTCTCTCTTCCTCTCTGTGAAAAATCAATAAAATATATTTTTAAAAAATAATAAAAATAATTCACTGCTTTAATATATATTAAAAAAAAAAGAAAAAAAGAAATCAGACTTCAGGTTTGGAGCAAGGTTCCTTCCCGAACATCTTCATTTCACCTGGTTTTCTTTTCTTTCTTTTTCTTTTCTTTTCTTTTTTTTTTTTTTTATATATTTTATTGATTTTTTACAGAGAGGAAGAGAGAGGGACAGAGAGTCAGAAACATTGATGAGAGAGAAACATCGATCAGCTGCCTCCTGCACACCCCCTATTGAGGATGTGCCCGCAACCAAGGTACATGCCCTTGACTGGAATCGAACCCGAGGCCCTTCAGTCCCCAAGCCAACGCTCTATCCATTGAGCCAAACCGGTCCCGGCTCACCTGGTTTTCCTAACTCCAACATTTCCAATGACTCCTCTCACATTCTCTCCCTCTCCTTATTTCCCCCCATCCTTTGTCTTTTCTCAGGCTGGATGATATGTTTCTACTGATTCTCTAACCTGGCCTAAGCCTCAAATGGCCCACCTCACAGATTTTCAGGAGTCAAACCAGGGTGTGTTTCAAGCTGGCATAAGGCAGGGAGGTCTCTGACACAACGTAGCCAGTTGGTCAGAAGGACAAAGACAGACATGTGTAAGGCCACAGACAACATGGAAATTCAACGTCACGTTCTACTGAAATTCCTGTATGCTAAAAGATGGAGGTGCACCCCACAACTGGCTTATACAATATGTGCTCACATAATCAGATTCAAAGTTTACGCACTGAGAGGAAACAGAAAGTGGGATGGGACTCACCACTTCATCCTTGTTGGAAGTCAACTGCAAGGCATGTGTTTCTTCCTCTTTTGTCGTCATTTTCTCATACAGGTCACTGACAATAAAGGAAGGGTAATACCTGTCCTTTAGGGCCTCATACACGTCTCCCTGGATTCTGAAGAACACTTCAATACCTCTATTTCCTACAAGACACTGCTGGATCTCTTTGTAAAGGGATTTTTCCACAGATATTTCTTTGCTCTCCACAAAGAAATTCTGGTAAATTTCACCAACTAACTGTGGGATTTCATTCTGAAAAGACAGGGAGAGAATGAGGAAGGTAAGAAATATCACCTCTGAGAATTCTTCTCTTCTGCCCTCTCTGTGCTTTCAAGGGAGAAGGGAGGCACTGAGGATGCACACTGGTAGCCAGGGTGGGCCCAGGGCTCCGTGCACGTTCAGGCCAACGGTTGAGTGTCAGACACTGAACGCAACAGCAGTTTCTTAAAGTGAACACTTCATATTGAACAGTTAGCAGGTGGCATTCAATTCCAGCAACACTCATGTAAACATGAGTAACTTAATGTACACAGTGCTCTTTGTGCTTCTTTTAATAAGCCACACAAAATATATGTACATAGATTGTACATATTAAGTGTATTTATAGATATGTCCATACATATATACCGTGTTTCCCCGAAAATAAGACAGTATCTTATATTAATTTTTGCTCCCAAAGATGCGCTAGGTCTTATTTTCGGGAAAACAGGGTATTTCATATTCTTGAATTTAATTCTTAAATATATATTGAGAAATTGCCAAGTACAAAACACAATGTTTATTGTTGGGCTTTTCACTGTAACCAAAATTTTTTTCTGTGTTCCTTACCTCAATCATACTTTAAATAAAAAAGGAGAACAATCATGTTGAACAATCATGTTAAAAATAACAAGGTTTATAAGATTGAGTTATAGGTGACAAGACCAAATTTATTATAACGGCAACATGGGTATGCACATGCTGTTATATGTCAAAAAGGAAGTACCTGAAACTAAATTCACTATTTTGGTACTTTTATAAATCTTTTTTCCCCTTTGATTACACATTCAAAAACATCTTTTGTTAAAAAAAAAAAAATAAGCTAAATTTTATTTACCATTATGGGCTACAACATAATGCCAATATTATATTTGGTGAAAATGTTCTTTTCATGTATTCTTATCTTACAGTTTCACTGAGAAACACAAACTGCCTAGCATACAAGTTTTTATCAGCTAGGGATTAATATTCCTTAATTCAAATATATTACCTTATTAGCATTCTTTAAATATTCCACAGACTCCCAAAAGCCAATCAGAGCTCTCTTGTCCATTCTTTCCATGTACATTCGGAAGTGCTCTCGGTACAAAGTATTGGCCAAAATATCTTCAAATTGAAGAATCTATTAAGGGAATTTAAGAAATCTCTTAAAAACAAAATTTTAAATATGAGTTTGCTTTAACTACGGTACCAATGGATTGATTCAGGGGGAAAAAATACCTCACTGTTTTAAGGTCATAGTCAATGTAATACTTAGTCAATGTAGTACTTCTCTCACCCTCTTAAATTTTAAATGGTAAAAGTTTACTGAATATTCAAAATGCACATATTCAATAAATACCAATTTTCTATTAATCATTCACTGGTTCAGCACAAAATCTATTTAGCATCAACTCTGTTATCAAGCACACTTCTAGGGAATGAAATAGACATAACCCTGCCCTATTGGGTGCTGAAAGCCACAGATGGCAATAATAGAAAAATTCAAGAGAAATGTATTAAAGACCAGGAAGCCTGAGTGTAATAATTTGGTATTTTTGCTTTCCGTCCCATTTTTATATAGCTGAGCAAATCTACAAATTATTTTATAGTTTTCCCTTTTTTGTTTAGAGTATCACATTCATTTAAAACTATTTTATAAGTATCATGTAATTAATCCATAATATTCCATTATACAGATATCCCAAATTACTCCTTTATTATTCTGCATGCTTACAGTAGAAGAAAAAGCATTAGTTGAAGACTCCGCGTGAACGATCGTAAGCATGGACTGCTGTGATATGAGAAAGCAGATGACCTCCGTTATAATTCATAACTCAATGAACTAGGAGAAATGTCCCAAATTAATTTAGAGGGACTTTAAGTCCCATATTCTTGGTTCTTAATGAGATTTTTTAAATGGCATCTAAGTATAACTCAAACGCAATGAAAAGGAAATATTTTAAGATTCTTAATACTGTGATAATATTTTCAGGAATGTTACCAAGTGCATGTGGTCAATGAATATTCAACTCTTCTGCCGATAGCAACCCCCAATCTGTTCTGTGGGCAGAAAGGGACATTTTTTCTAACAACTTCTGGAAACTAATTGAAACGATGGCCATCCCTTGCTACAGACCACTAACAATTATCATAGTTTCCGTAAATACTCCAGACCATTAATATTCAGTTAGTTCACTCACTATAGGAGACTGTAGCATGTAGCTTTACTTTATGTAAACCGTACTGGCAATGCCCTCTGAAGTATAAATCCTGACTGCCCATGCTCCTGAGAGGTTAGAAGGAACCCACACCACCTGGGCTATGGAGGACAGGTCGCTCAGAGAGCCACTGAGTTTTAAAAATAGGGAGGAGTTGAGCAGGAAGGACATGCAACAAATTCTAAGGAAGCTTCCCAGCATAAGTTCACTCAGATCCAATGATGTCCCAGTTGGATACAAATTCACTTATTTGCAAAATTAAGTCCAAAAAGTCTAAACTATTCCACTGTTAGATTTAATTCTTTCTATGTTCAGTCCCATAGTGCAAATATATCCACATAAACTCTGCTAAGTATATCTCAAGTAGGATTAATAAAACATCTGATGTACCTCCTATCTCGGTACAGGTTCTCTACCCCATTGGTTTTTCCTTCTCTGGAGACGCATGAGCATTTCCCTGTGTGACACCTACGCTGCCCGGGTTTGCATCTGACTGCCACCTTCTGGCCCACGAGCTGTTACTCCACCACGCGGGGCCCGTTTCCTCATCTGTAGGATGAGGGTAGCACCACCTACTTTATGGGCTGCTGTGAGACTTACAACAGCTGCTGGGTATCGCAACAGACAACAAAACTAATCAGAAAAGGCCTGAACCAGGATACCGGCTCAGACAGACAAGACAAGGATGGCTGGCAAAAACCAAGGCAGCCAAGAGGCGGCTTTCTAGGGGAGTAAGCGTGGGTGAAAGAGTTAGATCAGTGGGGCCGAGAGGTTACAAAGAGCACCAGGAAACTCTTGTGGATGACGAGGATGCTGGCACCTTAATTGTGTTGATAATTTCATGACTATATACATGTGTCAAAATGTCTTTGTATACACCTTAAGTAAAAGTGTATGTCATTATACCTTAATAAAGGTGTTTTTAAAAATGAGTATTCCACTAAGCCTCGATAATAGAATCGCAGATAAACATGTACAAAATGTTTATAACTAAGGACATTGGAGTACTTTTCTATCTATAGATTGCTATATCTATTTGATTTGCCAAAATATTGTTAAGGAATTTTCTACTTTCTATTAGGGTCATGATGGATATTGGTTAGTAGTTTGGGGTGTTTTGTTTTTTCTTCTTGTAATGCTTTTCCCCTCGACTTATTAAACAGGTGTAGTTAAGATTGACTTTATCTCTGCCTTAAAATGGTTAACAGAATTCACTAGTGAAACGATGAGCCTGCGGTTGTCTTTGTGGGAAGGTTTTAATTATGCTCCTCTAGGATTGTGGGAAGGGAAGGGAGGATGGGAACACACACACAGGCATGCACACACACACATCCACCCCATGCCTACCCATCATGCCTATGACCGTTCCCGGAAGTCAATGACACCAGGTCATACAGGTCCTCACTCATAAAAGCAAACATGTGAATCCATATTCTGGAACATATGCCTTACGTTACATACCAGGAAGTGAAAAGGCTGTCTCTCTGATTCCACCAGTGTTCATAACGGACCCAAAATGGTCAGAACAAGAAACTGGAAGTCCTACCTTCTGGCTCTGCGGCCCCTCCCCCTCGTCCAGGGCCCCGTCCTCCTGCTGGTCGTAGTCGGGGCCGCCCAGCATCCTGATCCTCTTCTCGCACTGCTTCTTGGCCACCGTCAGCTGGTTGATGTACCTTTTCATGTTCCTGGCCCTCAGGAGGTCCGCCTTCATCGCGGCCGTCTCTTTCCCTGGATGGGAGGAAGGACAGTGCTGTCAGAGCAGGAGGCGAGAGGGAACGTGGCAACTCTGAACCAGGTCACTGTCGGGTGTGGGCATTGTGAACAACGGCGGGTACTAAAGAATAGGAGGGGATAGTGCAGAATGAGATAGAATTCACGCCACACGTACGCTTACTCTCAATAGAAATACCGTTAATTTTTAACTACACCACTGACAAATCTTACTCGGTGTAAACCACTTTACAAACCTCCTCTGTCACACACTCACCAACAGATCCGCCTGTTTGCATGGATGTACAGTTAACCCCTGAACAACGTGGTTCGAACTGCACGGGTCCGCTCACATGTAGATGTTTTACAATGGTTTAATGCCAGCAGACCTGTGACCAACACCATAGAGCTGCCTGTTGTAGCACCTTCTACCCATGATGCAGTTCTTCCTCAAGCAAGTGGAAGGCTTGCAGCGAGACAAAAACACCAGGGCACAACTGTTAGGCACTCTCCAATGAGGCACAGGAGGGTGAAGTAACTTACAACGCAAACCAGTGACTCCAGAAACAGTACAAGTGTAAGCGCATGGAAATGCCACCCCTGTATTTTTCGGGTATTAAAAAAACGTCAATAGCAAAATATTTCTCTTTTCTTATAACCTCTCTCCAATCCCAAGGCATATCCTAACAACATCCCTTCTCGGGCTGCGTGAGGAATTTGCTTGCTGACAGGGCAGAGTTCTCGACCCCAGGCAGTACAGCCGACCTGTGGGCTGGTCCCGTCTGCCTCAGGGGCTGTCCTGTCACTGCCGGATGGGTAGCAGCATCCCTGGCCCCTACCACTAGGGGGCAGTAACATCCTCCCTCCCAGACGTGACAGCCAACAATGTCCCCTAATCCGGTACTTCCCACCACTGAGAACTAGCGGGAGGCACCACCTCTGTGGTGGGAAGGACACAGGCCACACACCCACCCCTCCCCGACTCCTCAGGACTCAGGGTCCTCTCACCCCCAGGCAGCCAGGAAGGGCTCCGAGGACCTCCTCCCTCCAGGAGCCTCTGCTCCTCCCTGCGCCCCTGCTGACAGGTTAGCCAGCCTTCGAACCTCCTTAAACACTCAAGTAGAAATCCTAACCAAGCCCCTTGAGAGGAGGCGCGGGAAACGGGCGTGTATTGACTTGGGCACCAGTCCAGTTTCCACATGAGAAGTGGGCTTGACCTCTTGTCAGCAATTCTCAATAATCGTCCCAACTTCCTCAAAGTAACCTGGAGATCACCTCCAAGGCTGGCCAGGAAGGAAAAAAAGACTTCCCTTGCTTCTCAACTTGGGGTTGGTAGGTTTGTTTGTTTGTTTGTGTGTTTGTGTTGTGTGTGTGTGTGTGTGTGTGTGTGTGTGTGTGTGTGTGTGTGTTTGGTGTGTGTTTTTGTTTTTGTTTTAAGGAAAAAGGGGGTTCTTACCACACCAAACACTTGAAATTTCCTAAGTGTCACTGCACGTGTGTGGAAGGCACATTTGAGGAATCGGGGAAAAGGACAGGGGAGCGGATGAAGGAACCACCCACATTATGATGAAAAGACCACAGGTGCCAGCCTGCACGGCGGGTCAGGGGTGTGACACCACACCTTCCGGGCCTTCCTTCACCTGGATCTACACTGCCTCCGGTCAGGGCCCCCGACATGTTGGCGATACACTTGTCCACGCGTCAAATTACAGGGGATCCCTGCCCCCACATGAGGACCCGCCGGGCAGCTCTGCCACCTCCGCTTCCAGCACAGACCTGGCCCACAGAGCCTGTCAGCGTGAGCATGGCTCTCAGACATCTGCTGTGGGAATGAGCAGTGAGGTGGGAAGAGTGCAGGACTGAAAACTGGGAGACCTGGGTTCGAGACCCAGATCTGTGTGTGGCCTAACTGTAGTTTCTGGTCACATAGTACAGAGCTGAGCATCTCAGGACCTAAGCTGTACTGTATGAATTTCAGGTGTTAGAATCTGTGATGGTGAAGTTTCCCTGGGGAACTGAGCTGACAGCAGAGTCGCCCATAAAATTACGAGACTATAGAGAATTTACCAGAAGTGCCCCGAGTCCCCCAGGGAGAGAAGGAGGGGCAAAGTAGGACAGTGGAAGGGACATGAGGTACTGGAGGTGGCAGTTCTCACAGTGTGAGGGCCAGACAGGAGAAACGCTGGCGAGGGCCCTAGAGTAGTGGCAGGGAACCTGCCTGCAGTGTTCGGAAAGGTTAGCTCACTCATAAATTAGAAACACGGTTGGTTGAAGCCAAAGTTGCAGGTTCGATTTCCGGTCAGGGCACATGCAAGAATCAACCAGTGAATGAATATAAGTGGATAGAACAAGTCAATGTTTCTCTCTCTCTCTCTCTCTCTCTCTCTCTCTCTCTCTCTCTCTCTTTCAAATCAATCAATAAAACTTTTAAAAAATAAATTAGGACTATTTGCATCGGATTATTGCAATGGCAGAAAGACAGATCACATCAAAGCATCAGAAAGGACCCTGAGGCGATTAGCTCCCTTCTTTCAGGCAAGGACACCTTTAAATCCCAAATCAGACAATGACACTACGTATCATCTTTAAAAAAAAAAATAAAAAAAACTCCTGACAGAGAGCATGACGGTTCTTATTAGCGAGTAACTGTGTGTGTGTGTGTATACACCTTTGATATTCTTCTACAGCCCTACTATAGTGGATTCCAACACTGTTTACATATACCCTAAAGAAAAAAAGATGCACAATTTTGACAAAGCCTCCCCATCCATCCTCTCCCGCAGCTCTTCCAGGGTGTGCTGTTTATAACAGCAGCCTCCAGCAGCCTCAGATCGCATCACATCCCTTGCTGTAGTCGGCTGGGTAAACATGACTAAATCACCTTAACCATTCTTGATAACATTTCGGGATTCAGAAGAGCATAAAAGAAGCGTTAAAGGAGCTGAATACTGGGCTTATTCATGGCACAATGCAGGGGGAATTTAGCACACGGCCCTTTGCCACTAGAATTCCTACACTTGGCCAATGTTTTAGTCCGTTCAGGAGACTACGGCCACACCCCACAGGCGGGGCGGCCATTTCCCCCAGCCCTGGAGGCTGAGAATGCGAGATGAGAGGGCCAGCGTGCGCGGGTTCTGCCGAGGGCCCTCCTGGAAGCCGCAGCAGATGGCCACCTTCCTGCTGTGTCCTCACATGAGAAGTTAGGGTCCCTCTGGGGACTCTTACTGTAACAGAGCACTAACCCCACCCAGGAGGGCTCCCCCATGACGTCAGCACCTCCCAAAAGCCTCGCTCCTACCACCATCATGTTTGGATGACAGAATTTCAACACATGACCTTTGGGCTAAGACAAACCTTCCGACCATACAGCCAGTTACTATAACAGACCAAATAGGCCATTTCTCAACAATTCTGGCTGTTGTAATCTATAATAATAAAAGTGTAATGTGCTCCTTAGACGGGCCGTCCTTCCAGACGACATTCTGGACGAAGCCAGGGCTGCAAGGGAAGCCAGTGCCCGCAGCCGGGGGAAGGAAGGCCTCCTCTTGCACAAATTTCGTGCATCGGGCCTCTAATTATAAATAAAAGCTGGAGGGTGGCGCTTAGGCGCAAACCTGAACACATCCATGGCTCTGCATCAGAGTGTGGTTCCAGCATGAGCGGCACCAGCATCCTGGGGGATGGGGAGTGACACACACGCTGAGGGCCCCTCAGATCCACAGAAGGGTGCAAAATGGGTGGGCCCAGCAGGGTGCATCTTCACCAGCCCTCCAGGAGACATGCAGGCTATGTCTGAGAACCCCGGCTCTCCAGGGTTAAGTCCGAACACCTCCTCCATCTGTGCACGTGTTCCCACCACCCACATGCACCGGGCCACCCAGAGGGACCGAGGGCCACTCCACCCTCTGAGTCAGCTCAGTTCCTCTCCAGGAAAAGCCTTTCCCACCTCTGCTCAGGGGGGGGCCGCTGCCCCTCACGTCCGCGTCACTGCTGAATCCTGAATGTGCCACTCTCGCCGCAATTTATGTGTGTGTCTGCCTGTCTCCTCATCAGACTGATCTCAGGAAGGTCCGGGTCAGTTTCATTCACTGCACAGCTGCACCTGCACATAGTGGCTGTGTTTGCTGGATGGCTGAAGACCTACTTCTGGTGACTCACGTATCTTCCAGAGCCCATTCTCCATCAACACGGAGATCCTAAGAGGCCTCAAGTGCTCCTGCCATTCCACTCCCTCTGTAAGTCCCTCCAGCCATGTGACTTTTCCTTCTCCTCAGCGCACTCCAGTTGTTCCTCCCGCCTTCCTCTTCTTTGCACATTCTGTTTCTTCTTCTTGGAATGCTACCTATTCTCTACGTCACTCTGCCTGGAGAAGTCCTACTTCTCCTTTGCATTTTATCTCAAATGTCTCTTCTCTGATCACAACCCCACCTCCCCTGAGCCTGGGGAGATGAGAGCACCTGAGCACGTGACAAGCAACGACAGTACATGTCACAGGAGGAATGAGCAAGGGCGACTCCGAGGTTCCTGTCATGGAAGGATGGGGAGGCCATTCACAGACAAGAAACCACAGAGGATGACGAGTTACGTGGCCTTTGATTTAGACATTCTCGGCAGCAGAGTGAGCTGGCCACTTCCTCAAGGTCAGAGGGGACAGTTCCTCAGAGGGGACACAGTCAGGAAATCCCTCCCAACCTGTTATCTGGCATTTCTTTAAGTCTTCAAAGTATTTTCACAGTTGCATATCATTTCTTAATCATCAATGATTATGATTGGAAAAGACATGTCAGAAACACCTTTAATGCAGCAACAAAACTGTACTTAGCCCTAACCGGTTTGGCTCAATGGATAGAGCATTGGCCTGTGGACTGAAAGGTCCCAGGTTTGATTCCGGTCAAGAGCATGTACCTTGGTTGCAGGCACAACCCCAGTAGGGGGTAGGCAAGAGGCAGCTGATTGATGTTTCACTCCCATAAATGTTTCTAACTCTCTATCCCTCTCCCTTTCTCTGCAAAACAAAATCAATAAAATATATATTTTTAAAACCACTGCATTTATAGCATATATACACCACATTCATAAGTAATGTTCTCATCTCCAGGTTGAAACCTAAATACTCTCAGGAGGTCCCATCTGTTCATTCTTTTTTAAACCTCTTCAGTTTCCCAGTCGCAGGGAATGTGGGAATGAGGAGACGCGACATTGGAAATGGCACTGCTGCCACCGTGCACACGGCACTGTCACTGAGAGGCGAGGGATCGCGGCCCGGCCTATCTCCCAGGTCTCAGGAGAGCCACGCAGGCAGGTGGGGCTTGTGGCACGAGGTTAACGTGCAGACTGAGGCTCTTTTGTCTGATGATATTTTCCGTCCCTAAAATGCAAAGATTTCCAAAAACAACTCAACAAATATATGTTGGGGAGCCTTTAGTGCTAAAATTCAATGTTCCTTAATGATTTCTACAGGGGGAAAACACACATGTTTAGCTGGAAATAAATTAAAGATCAATTTGAGAAGCAATGAGGCATAATGACTAGCTGGACCAGTTTAGAGATATTCAACTAAAAGACAAGGGGGAGTGCCAAATTTGGTCTTTATTTATAACAAGTATGTGCACACATTTTAATAACAGTGAGCAGCAGGTGGCATTCTGAATCAGGGAAGCCATGTCAGACCATTAATACACTGTTCTCCTCTAATAGTGGGGAACAGAGCATCGGCTTTGCAAAGATACTGGACTTGGAGACAGCAGGAATCGAAGATCATTAACTCTTATCTCTATATTGGCAACTTCCAAGTTTTTCTCTCAGGGTTGCTCTCTCTCCAAGCTTAGAAATGCCAAAGAGACATTTCTCCATCCTCCGTGGTGGCAAATCCAGAGGCCGGAGCCAGTGAGTTCTCTCCCCCTGAACCAGTCCCCACCTCTCTGAGTCTCAGGGTCTTCACTTCCTGGTGAGAAACCCTTCATGATCACCTGGAGCGCTCAATCTAGACCAGTGGTTGGCAAACTGCAGCTCCGAGCCACATGCGGCTTTGCAAGCCGAGGTTTGCCACTCTGTTGACTAATGAGTTTGCTGACCACTGTCATATATTACCCTTAACCTCTTTGCTCACAATATGCCACAACTGCCTAATCCTTACAGCTTCCAACTTACAGTCTAGCAGTGGTTGGTAAACTCATTAGTCAACAGAGCGGTAAACTCTGGCTCAAGAGCCGCGTGTGGCTCGCCAGCCGCGGTTTGCCGACCGCTGATCTAGCCTGAAAACCGGAGTCTGGAGAAACGGAAGGACTGTCCAGGTTCCACTGGGACGCCGGCAGGGGAAGCTCATGTGAGCCAAGGTCTCCTAACTCCTGTGCTAGCACTTTGGCTTCTCCACCCCCAACTGCATCTCGCCAGCCTGCCGCCACGGGGCAGGGCAGAAACAGCTGCAGATAGAAGTTAAGAGCTGACTCTTGCACTGAATTTCTCTGGGAGCCACTTCCTTATTTGTGAAGTCAGCACCATACAGCCCTCATCTGACTCTTCCCCAGTCAATCATTCACCAAGGAGGCTCTCTCTCCTTCATCACCTTCCTTCTTCTCAGGCCCTTCCTGTTCCCTAGCTTAGTCCAAGCCCTAGGCCGCAATGCCTCACCTCGCCCCCGCACCGCCTCCTACTGTTGGGCTCCATGAACGCTGTTTTGTTTGTTCACTACTGGGTCCTAACCACCTTGTTAGTGCTCAGGAAACATTTCCGGATGAACGCGTTTGCCCCATCTTCCTTATTGGGCCAAGGTAAGAATCATCTCATTAAGGATTCTCTCTCCACAGTCTAGGTCTTCATTTCCTTTTCACACAGCTCCCACCTTCCGCCAGTGACTCAGAGACAAGGCAAAGCCCGTAACCCAGCTCCCTTTGGCCTCTGTTTCTCCTGTCTGGCCCACTCTCCCTGGCACTCTGCTCTCCGCAGGGTCCTGGGGGCACCCGGAGACAGGTGTGTAAAGTCTAGTGGACAAGATGGCAGAGTCTTCTGCCCCTCAGCTACCAGCCAAACCTGCTCTGCATCCAGACAGCAACGTGTCCTTCAGCCTCATGCGTGAGAAGGGACTAGGCCAGCACCAGGCAAACCAGAGGCGGAGAGCCACGGCCACAGCTCAGTTACTCCTCAGCACCACGCCCGGGGAGGACCTCTTCATTTTAAACAAAGCAAACAGGGAAAACAAAAACAGCGTAAAACCCATTTCTTCAAAAAAAATGTTCAAGAGTAGAAGGCGGACAGCAGGTATTCACAATTCAACTGCTTAACTAAAGGAGAAGCCTAAATAAATTATGAAGCAGCAACTCACTGGAGTCATTTAAATGAGCAAGATTATGTTTCAAGACAGAAGAAATATGAATAAACATTAAGATTAAATTTACTGTGTGACAAAAAGTATGAAGTCATGTTGATTTTAAGAACGGAACAAAATCACAATCTACCTCATAAATTCAATCTTTTAAGAATTATGACTTCAGATGAATAAATGTTATAAAGGAACGTAGGAACACAACGGTTTCTGTTAGGATTAAATCGCATTTACTTTTCGATAGTGCTGCTACGCTATTACTGTAAGACGCTGAGCTATTTAAATGTCAGCCGGAGGGATGCTGGGACGTGGCGAAGCCCTGAGAGGAGAGTGCAGGCCGGGGACAGGCCTCCAGCCGCAGGACTGGAGAAAACAGAGCAGAGCTTACCCTTCTGCCTCTTCAGCTGCGGAAAGCTGCTGATGGTCGTCGCCTGGATTATTTCCACTACAATTTGATACCTGGTTTAAAAGAGAGAGAGAGAAAAGAAAAGGTTGAATAGGAAGAAAATGCCATTGTCCGGGATACTCTTAAGCTGTGTCTGTACTAATCACACATGACACGGTGTGAATCCTGCCCATGCATCAGGAAAACCCTCCGACAGGGACTGAGCGTCTACACCAGACCGGGTGCGATGCCACGAGCTGGCTGTCTCCGAGAGCCCGACGTGGGAATGATGACCTTGCTGCCCCCACCCAGAGAGAAATTTGGATTCTACTCAGCGTCTCCCGGATTGGTGACAGAGCCTGTGGGTTCTTCCCCTGAACCCACACTGTCCTGTAAGGAGGGCGTGAGCTAAGGTGAAGAATTATCTTATTCTAGGTGGCTATTTAGATTAATTAAATAAGAAATCCAGTTCCTCGGTTGCATTAGCCACATCTCAAGTGCCCCATAGGCATTCAGGGTTTGTATTATATAAGGGACAGTCTATGGACATTTCCATCCCTGCAGCAGGTTCTATTGGACCACGCTGTCCCATTCAACGTCACTCGCAGCTGCCCCCTGCCCTCTCTGCTTCTCACTGGAAGAGAACTTCAGACCGACAGAAAGGAGCACCTGCAGTGGGAACACGTGTCAACACTGATTCCGCTCCCAGGTAATTCTAATGCGCAAAGCTGACAATGCAATCCAGGCATGTGTATGTGTGACTAAGAACACCTTTTCCCAGAAAAAAGACACGTTTACTATTAAGTGCTGGGTACACCCTAGAGCCGTGGCTATGCTGAGCATACTCAGGTGGGCTTTCTGAACTCCAGTTCCAGGGCTACTGTGGGTCTGTCATTCCCGCTGCTCTAGACAATGGCCCTCTTACCCAACCCACCTCTTCTCCTCGCTATACACCTGGGCTTCAGCAGGACAGTTCCAGGCAGTCCTCCTCAAACCAGATCACTGTCTTTTTTATTTTTTAAAATATATTTTACTGATTTTTTAGAGAGAGGAAGGGAGAGGGATAGAGTCAGAAACATCAATGAGAGAGAAACATCGATCAGCTGCCTCCTGCACACACCCCACTGGGGAGGTGCCCGCAACCAAGGTACATGCCCTTGACCGGAATCAAACCTGGGACCCTTGAGTCTGCAGGCTGACACTCTATCCACTGAGCCAAATCGGTTACGGCAAACTAGATCACTTTCCAGGCTTTTGCTCATGCTGTTTCCTTCTGGAAACCATCCCCCTACTTGCCCACCGATCCAGATCCTACCCATAGTACTTCTTCTCTCAAACGTTCCCTAATCCCCTAGTTCACATGAGTATTTTTCTTTGAAGTCCTAACTTACCTCTGCTCTAGAATAGCACCTGTTTAGGCATTATTTTATATTGCCACTTAAAGAGTCCCATTTTCCCAAACAGTGCTGTGACTGAAGAAAATGGGCATGCCCAGTGCTTTTCACTTTGGCGCCTAACACTTCTTTAAAAAATGGAAATCCATCTGAGCCTAAGACAAAATTGTGGCTTTGTGTTTAATAAAGATATGCTACCTTTTTTCTCTCCAACTTTATCAGTTGGCGAATTGTGTCTTGTCTTCTCCTATAGGACCGAGACTGGAGCTACACATATTGTAAACACTTGGTCAATAGCAGTGAGTGCTCTGGACTCAATGTTTGTGTTCCCCCAAAATTCGTGTGTTGAATCCTAATCTCCATTGAAATGCTATTTGGAGCTGGAACCTCTGGGAGATAATTAGGTCATGAGGGTGGTGTCTGCATAAATGAGACCCCAGAGAGCTCACTTCCCACCGAGTGGGACTAGAGTGAGAAGACCATCTATGAACCAGAAAGCGGGCTTCCCCAGACCCCAATCTGCCAGCCCCTTGAGCTTAGACTTCCCAGCTTCCAGGACTGTGAGAAACAAATGCTCCTTCCTTAAGCCACTCACTCTATGGTATTTTTGCTATAGCAGTCTAAACTGACTAAAACAATGAGCTAAATTATAATAATAAGGGGTTAACATCTGTAACACTTAACAGGTACATACAGTATTCTGAACAATCTGTTCTTTTGATATTCTTAGTGATTTGTGCTCTGGAACAAATGAGTCATCAATGATACTGAAAAATAATATACACCATTTGAGGAAAGAGTTAATTTTTAAAAATGAATCCATAACATTATTAGGTAACACCAGCTAACATTTACAGATCCTTCTCGTTAGGCACCAGGTACCTGTTTAGATACTTTCATTTACATGATCTCATTTAACCCTCATAATCCGGTGCGGTAATTATCCCTGCATAACCCTCCCCTTTAGCTGTTGAAATCTTATTTGACCTTAAACACTCAGTCCATGGCCATTCCTCTCTGAAGCTTCTTAGATTCCTGCCTTCTATGGGATGCAATATTTGCTCCTACCCACTTCTTTAGCGCTTCACTCTCTACTTCTGGCCTTAATATCTTGCTTCATATTTAACTATTTATACCCACATGGATCTCTATGCTGGACTATTAGCATCTTGCTGGCAGGTGAAGGATTCAAGGATCCACAACCAATTCATCTTTACACACACCAGACCCTCCTCACAGTGCTTTGAGCACAGTAGGCGTTTGAACATGGTTAATGAATTTGTAGAATTCACTTTCACTTGATACCAAAGGGCAAAATAGGAAATGAGTGACTTTCTCTTTCTCAACAAAGCTGTTTAAATTACTGACAACTGTTCAGGACAGTTCTGGAATTACTAGAACTGGTTTCAAGCCAAATTAAAAACAAAAACAGTCTCCTTATTTCATTAGGCACACCTTATACATATTTTTTTAAAAATATATTACTTTAGAGCATCTTGGGCACACATGCTGGAATGTCCTACCAACATCAAAGGCTGGATAAATCCTAGTCTCAGGTGTACAGTATGGTAAATGGTTTAAAATACTTTTTATATTAAAATTAGTAAGGACATATTGTAAATTAGAATATCATACATATATACGTTTAAGGAAAAAATTAAAAACATCAATGTTTTCAAGTTGCCACAGGCTACTTTGTACTAGTCCAGAGATAATATTTTCACTAGAGGAACTTTAATTAATGTGGTTGAGAAGAAATACAGCTAAGCTGAAGTGAAGACACTTCCCAACTCAGGAAGTGTCTCAGAGTAGTTAAGAATATGAGTTTCTGGTACCAAATGGCCTGTGTTCTAATCCTGCTCCCAATACATGCTGGGTCACCCTGGGAAAATTATTTAAGCTCGCTACAACCCAGAGTCCTCACCTGTATAAAGGGGAGTAACAGTTTTTCCTGATAGGGTTGCTATGAGGAGGAAATGAGATAACAGCTTTAAAACAGTTGGAATAGTGCCTGCCCCACAGTAAGAGTCCAATAAAAGTTAACTGTAAACTATCGTTCCTTAACCTGCTATTGACTCTTTAGATGCACACTGTTCAGGGGGATGATGTGTGTGTGTGCTTGTTAAACATACATAAAACCTTTGTAAGTAGCCTTACTTTTTTCCTGACTATAGGAGTGCCTCAGCTAATTGATCTAAGACCACCAGATCACTGTAGTCCGACAAAATCAGGTTCATTGACCCACTGCACTGGGCAGGAGGAACCACGGGGCATCTGTGGAGTTACTGCGGGGTTCTGGGAAAGGAGGGGGTGTGGGTGGGAATTGAGTGAAGCAGCAGGAGATTGCAGGGGATCCACTTCCAGCTGGATCCAGGGTCCTACTGACTTGGAAACTGCACTTCAGATAGACCTGGAATGCTGAGCCCAGAAACCTCTTATCTGCAGCGCGGCTTATGGGTGATGAATGAGGCTGCTTCTCTGTGTCAAAGCAACTGAGATCCTCCAGGCACGAGCAGGACGCACCATTCTTACTGAGAACCTCAAACAGCACAGTTTTTAACGGTCCACGCAAGATTTGAGAGAGCAGTGTCTCAGTGAGCAAGATGGCAGTAGTCACTCACTCACACGAGGGAGTCACTCTAACAGGTAAACGTTATGGCTGCTGCGTGTACTTGAAGGAGATTGATTCCAGTTAGCGTTGGAGCTCCCTTTAGTAGCTGTTACACAGCCTGATAAATGGATGATAGACTGTACTGCCCAGGCTGAGCCAATTTCTACTTTCTCTAAAGAACATATGCTCATTGAGGAACATTAGAAAATACACAAAACATAATATTCACAGTTAATCACAGCATTTGGTAAATCCTTATAACTTTTTTCCTAGGCAAATATGGTATTTTGCTATTTTATAAGACTGGATTTCTGCTATATATCCCAGCCACACCAATCAGATAGTTCTGGGCCAGAGCAGCCTGAGGTGTCCTGAACATATGTATACACACAATTCATGTTATATGTACAGAAAACAACCTGGAAACACATATACCAAGTAGTATCAGTTTTCATCTGCTTGTGACAACTGATTGTTATTTTCTTAACCTTGTTTATATCCTTTAATCTCCCTAAAATAACTAATTACCATAGATTCATTTTCTAGATCCCAGAGACTACAGAAATTACATGTTCCAGAAGCAACCAAAGCTTTGTCATGCCGGCTAGCTGGTACCCGTTAGTTAACCTCAGGAAGGGCCAAACTGCCCTGCTGGTATGGCTCAGCGTTTGAGCACTGACCTAAGAAAAAAGAGGTCACAGTTCGATTCCCAGTCAGTGTACATGCTGGGCTGCGGGCCCCGTCTGCAGTGTGGGGCATGCAGGGGGCGGCTGGTGGACAGCTCACGGACAATGTGGTCAGTCAGGAGTGACACTTGGGCCTTCATGTGCCTTACCCCTTGGCCCTGGAGGGAGAGAGGAGCGCTGCTATGTACGGGGTCTTTTCAAACCCCAGCTGGGTCCCTGAATTCCATCCAGCCAGGCCACTGGGGATTGGTCAGTGTTTACAGTGAAATTCAATGTTTTCAGCCCTTGATCTGATGATGATAACAACAGTGGCAGCTAAGAGTGAGAGCTGATTCTGCACTAAGTGCTTTACCTGCACACCTCATGCTCCCAACTGCCCTTCATAAAGCACACACACCTTGGCCACATGGCCAGGGCTGCTCCAAGTGCAAGCACAGAATAAATTCCTTCATTTCAGAGACATCATGAATGTGCTTATGCCCAAACTCCCCCCTCATATCAAATTGCACATCGCTGCCAATAGTTAATTCTCTTTGCTTCTGAATGAAAACCACCGGTGTTCTCTGACACGTTTAATCCCACCTCTGTCCTCTGCTATTTCTCAGACACCAATAGGAAGAATTACGTTCTGAAGTCAATGTGCTTTTACTTCTCATAAAACTGTGACACCTTTTAGAACATGTCCCCTGTGTAGCCTCGCATTTCAATGAGTTTTTCAGTAAATTTATATTCATCTGTTATTATTATTATAACAACTCGCCAGGCTTCTCGTTGTTTGCCATCTGATTTCCTCTCCGCATCCGCCCACACTAACCTCCTCCCCGGATGCCGTTTGTGTGGATTGATTTCTGGCACATTAGTCTGCGCAATCTTTTCTTTCATGTCCCTCTGCAATGCAATCCTGTCTTACTGCTCATGACTCACAATATAGTTTCAGAATCACTGTTCAAAACACTGAAATGTCCATTTTGCCCAGGGTGAGAAGCTTGGGTTAATAAACATAGCTCTCAGGAAGGCCTTCGATCTAGTGATATTCTCACTAGAGTCACCGTATATACCTCAAAACTGTGATATACAGTTTTTAAATAATTAAAATGTAACAATTTTATGACATAACATCTAGCCAAGACTACAGATTGGCAGCAGGTGGGAGAACATTCCATTTAAGAGATTCTCAATATGAGTTAGTTACATGTCAGAATCACATCAGAAGCTTTTTACAAACAGTGATGCCCAGGTCCCACTTCGAGTAATTATAGAACAAGCCTCCATGTCACGGAGGAGCAGATATTTTTCATCAGCACACTCTTTACAGAGACCTGGGGTCCACACAGCCCGGGCTGCGCAGTCCCTTAGGGCCCACCACCTGCCCAGTCCCTTAGGGCCAAGAGGTTCCTGCCAGAGCTGAACCTTCCATTTCCCTTGTTTAATGTTCACTTTGACTCCAGCTTCATCTTCAAAACAAAGCAGCACAGCTCCTCCTCCAGCAAGGCTGTAATTGCCAAGTTCATTAACGGACGCACCGTGTGGCTCTGAGCCCTGTTTAGCTTCCCTGCCTGGTCATTGTCTCACCGCCCACACGGAGGGTGGGGAATCTGGTCGGCCTGCCCTTTAATTTCCTGCATCAAGATGACACTGAGATTCGGGGCTCCTGTTTTATTAGCAGAATCGATCACTGCTCCTCCTAGAAGACATTGGGAAATTCAAACTATTATGCCAACCCAGGAATCACATCCTTGCTTTGACTTCCGGGATGCCAGAGAAGAAAAAGGAAGTAGCTAAGGAAAGTGAGCTATCGTCCTGTAATCTTTTTAAAGCCTGGGTGATTTTAATACACTGCCAGGGCAAACCACTAATTTGGTATATTTTAAGAGGACATTTCTAGGTCTAAAGTCCTATTGTGAAAGCATCTCCTGCCAACTCAAACAGAAAACAAACTCTGCAGAACTTCAACATCACCTTCCAGTGTTGTCTGTTTCTTTGTTTTTAATGCATTCCAGCCTGGTAGAGCTAAATGACTTTTTCCCCCTTTAAAATATATCCCCCCGTCTATCAAATGTGCATAAAACAGAAGTGGACAGTTTCATCAACTGCTCAGTCTCAATAAGACACGGTCCCTGCCTTAGGCAGCCACCCCTAAGGTCTTCTGAAGAGCAGCGTGAAGACAGGGGCCGAGAGCACAACAAGGTCAGACGGCAGCGTGCTCTCATTTTACCAGAGAAGCACAGAGCGGCTCAGACTGCGACTGAGGAGAGCAGCTCCATGAGTGCTGGTCAGCTGACACAGCTGCATGACGGAGCTTTTAGACAGGAGTCTGATAAAACACCATTTTGCCTGTCAATAACCGTAAGCAGGCCTGACCCTGGAATAGAGAGCAATTTTTTTTTTCAGATAAACAGTAAGCGGCCAAGTAACAAGATAATTTATGCACCACCACCTACCACCACCAACTTTTTTGAGCAAAATGATCAATCTCTGCTATTGCAGAATTGTTCCCGGACTTACAATCGCTCTAGTTCAAGCTGGGCGAGAAGTATTCGATAGTTAGCCCTCAGGCCTGCCCTGAGATGCAGTGAATAGGGACAACAGCCCCTACATAAAAGATATAGCAGGTCAGGCGAAGCCGGTTTGGCTCAGTGGTAGAGCGTTGGTCTGCAAACTGAAAGGTCCCAGGTTCGATTCCGGGCAAGGGCATGTACATTGGTTGCGGGCACATCCCCGGTAGGGGGTGTGCAAGAGGCAGCTGGTCAATGTTTCGCTCTCATCGATGTTTCTAGCTCTCTATCCCTCTCCCTTCCTCTCTGTAAAAAATCAATAAAATAAAATAAAATAAAAAAAGATATAGCAGGTCATAGCAAAGAGAATCCCCTGACAAGACATCTTCTCTGCACCTGAGAACCAACACAGTTACCCAGCTGTCATCCTTCAGCTAGCAGCTGTTAGAGCCCTAGAGCTGCACTGAATAGCATAAGGCCATCTACCCTCCGGCCAAGTCCCAGGAACTGCCTCAGGATAACAAGGTATGTGTAAAAGTACAGTATTCCGAAGGGAACTCTTAGGTGTGTATCTCCCATCAAGAAAAAGTGCCTCTCACAGTCTTTTTCTCCAAAGGCTCTTTGCCGAGTTTGTGGAGGGACCATCAATCTTCAGGATTACCAGGTCCCACAGCTGAGGCTGCCAAATGCATGTGACTCCTTCCAGAGCCCACATTCCTCGTCACCAGGGAACCCTGCAGCCCTTCTAGAGGAAGCTATGGACTTGCTCCCCCAGAGTTACATGAGGAACTGCAAGTTTATAAAGAGATGGGTGTCAGCCCTGGACAGATTGGCTCAGTGGCTAGAACATCGGCCCACAGAGTCAAGGGTCCAAGGTTCGATTCTAATCAAGGGCATGCACCTCGGTTGCAGACTGGTTCCCAGTTGGGGTGCATGCAGGAGGCAAAAATTCAATGCGAGTTTCTTACATCAATGTGTCTCCTAACCCCGCCCCCCTTTTTCGTTCTCTCTAAAAATCAATAGAAAAATATCCTGATGAGGATTAAAAGAAAAAGAAAAAGAGGTGGAGGTCAGAAGAATAGGTCATTCCAGCTGGACCCAGTCAGAACACCAACTTAGCTCTGAACTGTATTCTTTGTTTCTAATAGAGTAAGTAGGTACTTTCAGAATTCCATTATCTTTTCACCAAAGTACCTCTGAGTGTTCTCCCTTTGTCTCTAAACACTTTGTTGGAAACACAAAGCCTGACAGTAAAATGCAAGACACGGAGAATTCAACACATGGAACAGAAATAATACACAACGGAAACACCAGCCGGATGTCTGCCCTCCTCTGCTCCTGTTGCCGGCAGGTATAGAGTAGGAGGAGCCAGTGGTCAAGAGAGATTATCAATCTGCAGTATTTTATTTTACTCTATTGACAAAGATTTAAGTGCGCGTGCTGCTTTTGTTTCATCGTGCATCTAAAGAGGGGAAGGGGAATGTGTAGTCAGAATTTCTCGTGGGAAGCTGGCCACGCAGACTGAGGTAATCCCCGATGCCCCCGGTGCCAGAGCATGCTGTGCCCAGTCCCCTGGGGCAGAGACACCATGATTTCGGGGGTTTTTTTGTTTTTTTTTAAATATATTTTATTGATTTTGTACAAAGAAGAAGGGAGAGAGATAGAGAGCTAGAAACATTGATGAGAGTCATCGACCAGCTGCCTCTTGCACACTCCCTACTGGGGATATGCCTGCAACCAAGGTACATGCCCTTGACCGGAATCGAACCTGGGACCCTTCAGTCCCCAAGCCGACGCTCTATCCATTGAGCCAAACCAGTCTCGGCCATGATTTCGTTTTTAAAGGGCAATTCTTACCGAGCTGCTTATTTTCCTGCTCGATGGTGAACTGCCAACATTAAGCTATTTACAGCATTTCTAATCCTGAGACTTTGATTAGTATATTTTGAAGAAGATAAACCATTAATTCTTACCAAATTCATTCATAATATGAGGAACGGTTCTCTGATACAAAATGACTGATGATGGTGGAGCACCAAGAGTAGTATTACATAATTATCTCTAATTTTATTTTTAAAGATTTTTGTTAGCTTTTTATAACTCATTTTCATGTTGACGCTAGTTCAGAGGCATATAAGACAAATGCAAAATCCTCAAATAGTCCACAAAAAATCGAATTTCAGCCAATATTTTACTTTTCCATCAATGATTTACTAAAGTGCTTATCCGAAGCAAAATGGCACACCAGAGCTTCCTTTCTTCCCCATGTATTGTCCTCTGGGGACACTAGACATAGGGTAGACAGAAGCCTAGAAAACCTGCAAGCTGCCCAGCACTATATAATCATACTATCTATACCAAATTGCAAACATCTCTAACTACCCAAATGGGGAACATTCAAGTATATATATATCTATATACTTGCTGGAAAAGAAAAATTAAAAACACACACACTCACCCTTAAAATATCTCAAGTACACTAAGTGAGACTGAACTTTCCTATAAAAGAGACTCCTGGGGTATATTTCAAATGTGTTTTCTCAAACAATTCGTCAAGAATCCCTTATTTCCAAACCTGGGCCGCTGTGCAGTACAGAGCTCAGCAGTGAAGTCTAAAAACACATCACCTCCTTCCAATGCTTTCCTAAGGTAAGCATCAGAGCAGCTGAGCAGATACTACCACCAACTAAATAGCTCTCAATCTATGATAACCTAATTATTTGAAAAACATTATACTTTGAAAAATCTAATTCCACTGCTAAAGGAGAAGTTGGATAAATGTAGTTATCACTAAGTGGTAAGATTTATCGACTTCCTTTATTTCTGCTTCCCCAGCAAACACATTTTTCTTTCCCTAACCAGGCCAAGGATGGGACTGAGGAGCTGCTCTCCTGCTATGACTGAGGACCGAGTACCTTAGCTGCTTCAGGAACTCCACGTCGGAGTTGCTGTTGATGAGCTTGATGAACTCTTCATACGAAGGAGCATAGGTGTAGGCTCTCTTGTGATGTTCGTTCACGTGTTCTCGGCGCTCCAGCTGGGCAAGCAGCATCTGGTTGATGTAATCAGGATTGCTAAGGAATGCCACCACTGGCTTCAAGACTGCGGGAGGAGAAAGCACGACTGAGAATGGCTGGCAGTGCCCTTCAGAGGGGTTGTTTTTATGTCATAAAACTGAAACTGCATTTGGGAAACATCTCTAGCTACCCAAACGGGGAACATTCAAACACACACATGCCCACAGGCACGGCCGCCTGTCTACACCAAATTGCTAACAAAACTATTGAAATTAAGTATATCAATTTTCCTTTAATTTCTTTTCTAAGGCTCATGTGATTTGTCTGCCCAAAGAGGAAAGTCAACATGCTCCCAACTGCCGAAAGTCAACCTGAGGGAGGGAATTGTTAAAGAGTCGATGGCACTATTACAAATTCACTCTATTAACTTTAGGCTCAAAAGGACCCCTTTTCTCAGAGGTTGACTAGTTATCAGCTAATGGGCACTGCTGGCTAATCTTGAAATAATAAATGAGATAATCAATGCATATCAAATGCAACATTATTTACTTGAATGTCTGAGATAGGAAAAGTTTCTCTTAGGTCATATTTCTTTCATTTTTCTTATCCTGGATAAGCATTTCCCTGGATATACTTTCGTCTAGTGATCACCTTATATTGTGGTACGGTTCTACTTTTTATTTATTCCAAGTTCACAAAATTACATATTACTTATCAATGAATTTTTAAAAAAATATTTTTATTGATTTCAGAGAGGAAGGGAAAGGGAGAGAGAGATAGAAACATCAAGGATGAGAGAAAATCATTAATCAGCTGCTCCCTACATGCCCCCTACTGGGGATGAGCCTGCACCATGGGCATGTGCCTGACCGGGAATCAAACCATGACCTCTGGTTGACAGGTCGATGCTCAACCACTGAACCACAGGGGCCAGGCTATCAATGAATCTTATAGCAAAGGTATTTTAAGTAAATGCACACTGGAGTTTGACTATAGATCTTCTTTCACTAATGTTTATATTATTATTGGCCTGGATATGTCAAAAGCTATCCCAAATGGGTGGTTCCCTCTGGAGAGCACAGGGCTGGGTATCCTATGCCAAAATAAACAATAAAATGTACTCTTCATTGGGTAATGTTATGTAAAAACGGGTTTATCACATATGGGCAAATGATGTGCTCTCTGAGCGACATTTAAACTTAAACTGTGTAAGTATATCAATTCTCCTCTGTCCAACAGTATGCAAGGTCCATGCAGGTGTCCTAGAAGTGTGTAGCCCAAGCATTTGCACAATTATCACCGCATTAGTAATACGAATTACTTAGGAAAGTCTACCTTTTGTTGTGAGGATTTCTGCAAGCATTATACGTAAGCTGAGTGACTGGACATCCTTTGAGGGGAGAAGACAAAACACCAGAACCCGAGAACATGTCTGTAGGAACCTTACTTCTTCAGCCGAGTTCCTTAAGCATGCATGCAGCACAAAAGGCCTCGGCTGTTCTTCTTGTCTAAAAAATAAACAGTGAGAGAGGAAAAAGGAAGGAAAGAAAATTTTAGAAACAATTCGGTTATGTACCATTAGGTAAAAAATATTTCAAATGGGCAATACATAAGTTTCAATTGGTGTGCCCACTCCTCAACAATATCAATAGTCAGTCATTTTCTCTATCACATACTCTGGAAAAAATGTAAAGGCATGGCCATTTGGGATTTCAAACCTTAAGCAACATCCACAGTTATACATACACTAGAGGCCTGATGCCTGAACTACGTGCAAGGGTAGGCCTTTGAGGCCCCGGCTGCCTCGATATATAGATATACTGAGTGGCCAGATTATTATTATACGTTCAGAGATCACTCAGTGTACATATAGATAAACTTGCTTAATTAGACCTGCTTTCTGATTTCGCTAAACTTTCTCCAGCCCAGTGAAGAACCCCAACTTCTCTTTCAGGTAATTGTCAGCAACATAGCAGTACATATCAACACAAAGAAGATTATTATTATAGATCACACAGGCAAAAAAAAAAAAAAAAAAAGGTTAAATATTTAACTGTAGCAGTGTTTGACTACTTATATTGTGCACAGTAAGAAAACCTGAAGTCATTTCAAGTTCCACCATTTCTACTTCTTTTCAGTCTACTTCTTTTCTAAACTTTCTAAATCTCCGTTGTCTTATTAATTAAAAGAAAGCAGAATTCTACTGAGTCTCCTATCTACCTACTCCAGGACTTCTGTGAGAATCAAATGAGATGAGGCACCGGAAAATGCTTCTCATTTAGTTGAACTGTAAAATGTTTGCACCTGGCTATAAAGCAAGTCGGGTTCTTAGGCTGAAGAAATCCCAAGGGCGCTAGTCACTAGAAAGAGCCGGCACCCACAGCAATGGTTTCTGGGCTGTGGGCTGCATTTTACGCCACGGGGTCTTGGCAGCGTTGGCTGCAGTTTAGTGGATATCACTCTGAGGTGGTCGCGGGGCCTGTGTCCGACTTGGGGGAAGCCAAGTGTTGGTTTGTTGGTGCCAGGTCCACGTGCCATTTCTTTTTAAATGGCCAGTGCACATCATGGCAGCTCCTGCACTGAGCGTCTACCCCTCTCCCTCCTAGAGCTCAGTCAGGGGAACACCTTCGGAGTGAACCAGTCAGAGGTTGGCCAAACAAGCCTGATCTCTGGAAAAAGGAAAGGAGGATGCTTCCCCGATACCCTCTGCCAACTTCCTGCAGGATATTCCCATGATGCTCCCTAGCATGTGGACAGCAGGAATTGCTTCAGAAGCCAAGAAAGAATCGTGAGTCAAATGGCTGCTTCTGCGTCAGCAGATGTCCGTCTTGCTTTCTGGTAGACTGTAGCCCTAATCCTGGCAGCTTTCCTTAATCGGTATGAATTTGTTTCCTGCAGTTCCTTTTCCTTACTTCTGGGTTCTCATTCCTTGAATGAGGAAAAGGACTTTTTTTGTAAATATCATATGTTCACTATTACTTCATTTTTCCTTCTACACCAAGAAGTATATATGATCCCAGCATTGTACAGATGATAATATTAAGAACTAAGTGGTTAAATGAATAGTCCAAAATACAGAGGTAATAAATAGCAGAAATGACTCTACAGTACAGATTGTTTACTCTACGCTGTAATCAGAGATTGTAAGGATGAGAGTAGAAAAAAACTGCAGTTAAAGAAGGAAAATATGTGAATAAGAACATTATTCTTCCCCCTTAAGCAGCATGCCGGTGCTTGACTGGTAAAACACAGGGGTTGTAAATCACTACACAGTTAAAGACACTATCGATTTAATAGCATAAAAAAACAATCATTCTCAGATTCACTTGAAACCTGCTGGAACAAGACAGGACAAAGGAAGAGGAAGCAGAGGCAAGAATTAAATGTGATCTGGACGGGCTTACAGCAGCAACAGAATGTTGGCCTGGAAATAAGAACAGGCTGACCGGAAAGCCACCTCCACACTCTGCCTAACAGTCCGCCAGAGAATGTGTTGCTTTTATTAATGCAATTTGTTATTCTCTTGTCTGACAGCGGCCAATTCAATTGGATCCTCCGGGGCTGCCAAGCCATTTCACACTCAGTGGGCACCTGCACATGCATGGAGACTGCTAGTTTGGGGGCACAGGTTAGATGGGGCAGGCAGGGGCAGACCTAGCCAACGAACCTGAGCTGTCTACCAGTCTTATGTGTGATGAGCAGAAGGTGACATTAGTCCTCCAGGGTTCACCTCCAGGACATGCATGATCATCTATATCAAAAAGCCAATGACCTACCGGCACTTTTTAAAATATCCATAATCCGCTGGGACCGGTTTGGCTCAGTGGATAGAGCGTCAGCCTGTGGACTGAAAGGTCCTGGTTCGATTCCGGTCAAGGGCATGTACCTTGGTTGTGGACATATCCCCAGTAGGGAGTGTGCAAGAGGCAGCTGATCGATGATTCTCTCTCATCGATGTTTCTAACTCTCTATCCCTCTCTCTTCCTCTCTGTGAAAAATCAATAATATATATATATATTTTAAATATCCATAATCCCAGTGATAGAGTCTTTTCTTTAATAAGGACCATCAACCAGAACATGTAGGCAGGGCCCAGATATCAGCAAAGTAAATCCTCCCTGGGCATGAGACAGCTAGAAGCCCAAAGAAAAGGAGTTTCTCCAATGAAATCAGTTCTCTATTTCTTTTACTCTGATGCTTTGTCTGTAACATTTTTATGTTGTTCACAAAAGCAGTAATTTCAGGAACTGGTAAATGTCACAGTGAAAAATATATTCTTATGTTAAAATTAGATAATCATAAAAATACTCATTTCTCTAAACACGTGCTCTTCTCCCAAATCTAAATCAACCATCTTTCTAACGGAAATAAAACACTGATTGAAATACGGGACCATAATTTAAATGATTTACTTTACAGTGAGCTCCCACTGAATTCAAACAAGTCTCGGCAGAGTCTGCCCGTTAGAACTGTGGAGCCTTTACAGATCAGCAGGTGCCCCGAGGGCTGCTGGACCCTAAAGGAGAGGTGGGAGCCTCTGAGATCTGGGGAGGAAACCCCAATCCCACCCTCACTTTCCTCATTAGTTCACATCCCCTCTTCCTGGCAGTTAGCTTCTTTATAAACAGCAATAGTCAGAGGGTGGTCCGGAGGCCCCTATGTGTCCCCAGGGCCCTTTCAGGGGGTCTCTGAGGGCAGAGCTACATTCATAGCAGCACAAAAATGTCACATTTTTTCACTCTCGGTCTTTCAAGCGCAGCAGAGTTTTCTGGAGGCCATGAAATGTATGATGACATCATCACTCATGGTTAATGGGAAGGGTACACTTGCACTTTAGATTTCTTAGTTTTAATATCTAACATGGTAAATATTGATAGATGGGACAGTAAGTGGTGAGCTAGTAAATGTTTAACAACTGGCTCTCCGAAGGAGGAAAGGAAGCTCTGATTTGTGGCATTCACCCATTTCACAGTGTAAGCGCCACCACCGTGGCCAACTGCACGCTAACACCTGATATCAGTGAACTCCGAGTCCGCTCCCGTGAACCAGGACTGGCTGGCCCAGCACACCACGAGATGGAACCCACAAACACAAGCTCTTTTATTTTTAGGCTCTCAATAACTCTTAAGAACATAGAGGGCTTCTGAGACCAAAAAGTCTGAGAATCGCTGCTTTTCAGTCATGTTTTCAAACCATGAGTTGTAACCCACAAGAAATAAAATAAAATTTACTTAGTCTCAAACACCAGTTTAAAAAAATGTTAAGAAACAAAAAAAATACCAATTATCACATATAATAAGAGTACTGTTTCACAGAATTGGGTCCTGATATAAATTGTATGTCTTACTATGGGTTCCAGTTTTTACAAGTTTGCAAAACACCGAGGCAGAAAGCTGGAAACTAACAGGCATGGGATGGCTGTGGGCTGTGGTCTCATAAACGGAGCCGGTGAGACTGAGGGAGAAGACGTGGCAGGGAGGGAGGCAATCAGCCGAGCCCGGACGGCAGCTGCTGCACCAGCCTGTTGAGCAACCAGGTCCGCCGAGCACATCAAGGGCAGGACGGAGCCCGCCCTCTGATACACGCACACACCAGCTCTTCCCTGAAGAGAGTCTGAGTCACCGGCCAGTAAGGACGCCAGCGCCTCCTGCACAGACCTTTCCCGTGTGATGGTCCAAAAGGCCACAAGCCTCACGCTGGCAATTTCACATGGAAACGTCGCTAATTACCTCCCACAAGCTCCAATATTAAATTACTTTAAAAATCAGTTTTCAGGACTCTCACACACACACACACACATCAGACATTATAAAACCTTATGCTTAAATTTTCTATTTCTAGCCTTGCCGATGTGGCCAGTGGTGGAGTGTCGACCTCTGAACCAGGAGGACACAGTTCAATTCCCAGTCAGGGATATGCTTGTGTTGTGGGCTTGACCCCCAGTAACGGATGTGCAGGAGGCAGCCGATCAATGATTCTCTCTCATCATTGAAGTTTCTATCTCTCCCTCTTCAAAATCAATAAAAACATATTTTTAAAGTTTTTTCTATTTCTAGGTATCCATAATACTATAAATAATCCATGAGAGTGTTGACTCAATAAAATTCTCTTCACTGTTTAAGTTATTTATAAAATTAAACAAGTCTGTAAAGTGGTTTTCTCTTACAAAGTTATTTTGTTTAAATCTATTCTATCATATATATCAACAATATAATTATTCCCTTCACTATGTCTACATTTCAAGCCAAGTGTCAGCAAGACAGAACATTCTAGAGCCTTGACTGCGACCTCTTGCTCAGTAAGAACAGCATCTCCATGTGAAGAAAGGCAGGGGGGGTTATATTACAACGTTTACCTGGCATTCGCAGCCTTCAGGTCACAGAAGTGAGTGAGCAAGGTCCTCACCACGTCGTTGCAGACAACCTTCACCACGTCCACATGGCTCAGCCTGTGGTGCAGCTGTCTGGCAATCTCCCAGAAGTCCTCCAGGAGCAGGTTGTAGAGCTGCCCCTCATCTTTGCTGAGGTTCCCGTACCAGGACAGCACGTAATCTCTGTAACTGTAGTCAAACACTGCGAGAGCAGACAGAGCAATGAGAACACTCAGACGAAGGAAGCAACCCCAAGACAGCATCTCTACTGGAGACTGGCCTCCCACTGCTTAACGTATGAAGAGAGTAGAAAACAAAATAAGAAGACAAGCTTCCCTGAAACCTTTCCAAATGAAACATTCTCATCTAACTACAAGTTCTGGGGTGTGGTGACTGGTGAGCATATGTCCCGGATGTTCTTGGACAGCCCAATTTTTAAATAGTCTACCTTGGTGCCAAACCATCTAAAACAGAGCATCTTAGACAGTGGCCACACCCTTCTGGAGTGTACAGGTTATATCATGTGTTGCCTCTCAGCTCCAGATTCACCCATTTCGCCATGCTTTGATACTGGGGCTCAACCCTGTACACACGTCTTTGCCAACTGACACAGTGTTAAGTCCATGTAGGAAAAAAAGGGGAAGCCAATGAGCGATCTTTGAAAGAAATCAGGTCTTCTGAAAATTAAAAATGTTACTGGGCTTGCGTGTGATTCCACCAAGAGCTCCAAAGAAGCAAACATTTAGCCACATAACCCTGTTCCCACTGAAGGGCCTGGGCTATTTATAACCGCTACTTATTTTAGTAGGTTATTTTTCCGACCACCACTTGGCTTGGCTTCATTTTTATGTGACCATACATCATTTCCTGCTTTGCTTTGCTTTGCTTGTCTACCACACATTGGTTTATCCCCAGGAATCCTGTGAAACAAAATGTAACTTAGGATCCTGACCTATTCCACACCTGGCATCCAAATGACTAACCCATAATCCTAGATAATAAAAACCTAAAATGCAAATCAACCAAACAGTGGAATGACTGGTCAGCAGGGGGCGGGACCCGAGAGTGAGCGGCACCAGGCCAGCCAAGGAGGGTGCCAGTGGGCAGAGGGAGGGGATGGAAATGGGAGGCAGAGGGGGCGGCGTGACCAGTGGTGGCAGAGGGGCAATGGGGGTAGTTGACTGGGGCATCATCTCCAGAGTATTAGGCTCGACCCACAGTAGGGAGCATGCAAGAGGCAGCCAATCAATAGATATTTCTCTCTAATTTATGTTCCTCTCACCCTCGTGTTCTCTCTCTCTCTCTCTCTCTCTCTCTCTCTCTCTCTCTCATGCAAGAGGCAGCCAATCAATAGATATTTCTCTATAATTTATGTTCCTCTCACCCTCGTGTTCTCTCTCTCTCTCTCTTTCTCTCAAATCAATAAAAACATAAATAAAAAGAGAGTGAACTCTAAGAAAGTCATTTTTTTTTCAACTCTGCCTTTCCCCAGAGCAATTCAGAGACACAGTCTTCTATGTCCAAGAGGTAGAGCCCCATGACTCACAAATGTCCATCACCTGAATCTCTAAGAACAAAGAACTAGTCCCCACTCAACCAAAAACTGGCCTCATGATAGTGATAAGGACAACAAATAATTCCCTTGTTCATACTAATGGCCCTTTATGGTTTGTAAAGTTTTAAAAATGCAATTTGATACTTGATAATCACTATCTGTAAGTAGAAGAAATTCATCTTCTGGGAAGAGCTGGGGTTATTAGTTTATGTCACTGATGGATCCATTCATTCGGCAACATACCGCATACACCGGGAAAAGTGTCATACACCGGGTGAGCTGAGCCTAACGGGTGGGAGGAGGCATGCTCTTCCAAGTGGGAGCTCTTCCCATAGCAGCACTTTTTCCCGGACAGTGTTCCCTCCTCTGGGACTGGCCAGAGGGAGCCTGGTACCAGCAATTACCACCTTCTCCAGGACATGCTCCAAAGAAACTAAGAGGTCTGTTTACTTGTAAAATGACCTGATAATTATCTTCTGTTATAGTGAGATTTAATAGTTAAGTCAAAAGATTCGTTTAAAGTCTTTTTTCCCCTCTGTATCTGTCAGTTTCCCAGGAAATGTAACTTCAGCAAAAACTTTTAGCTATCTGGTACAGGAGGGCAGCTGTTCCGACTTCTCAGACAGACACACAGATCATTCATACTGTATCTGAACCCCTCAATATAGTTTCTACATGTGAACTGGCTAACAAAGCACAGGGATGCTATCCTTTGATCATCTCCGATTATGCAATTAAACTTCCAGCATCTGAAGCTTAGTAATTCTTACTACTTTACAGGAAATCTAACCATATTATTTTGTTCTGCATACTGGCCTATTACTTCTTTCTTTTTAATAATTCAATCTATAAAAACTTAAGATTTTAAAAGATAAATCTTAAGTAACTATGTTGTCAACTTTAGTAGCGACAACAAGAAAAACCCACATACAAACATGCAGACACACATATCTGCCTTGTAATTTACTCAACTCTTAAAATGAATCTGCTTTTAAATTATACTTTCTAAGAGGAATAAAATATAAAAAGATAAAATGGTACACAAATGTTATCTAGTTTAATCTAACTTCAGGGAGAAATTTTAAAATAAATGTTCTTAAGCATTTCATATAAATTGAACTTAAATTACTATCGCCTTAATAAATATCTCTGATATAACTCACAAGCATACCAAAAGACCCTCAATTTTATCAAGGCAAGTCCACTAAAAATAGCTAATAATATTCAGAATTTCAATTAAATGTACTGGTCCCAAAGTTTAGAAATGTAAATTAAAATATTCTAGACATGCAAGTTATTACCACTACATATTTTCTAAATGTTTACAAAGCTGTTTAGCAGCTTAGCCTTCTGGACACATTTTTAGATTCTAATTCCTTATTAATTTAAATGTCCAAAATGTTTAGTAGGCAATTTTGTTTTTAATTCGTCTCTTGTTGATTTTCAATGAAATGTCCTATATAATAAAAGGCTAATGTGCACATAGGCTGAACTGCAGAACAACCTGTGGCTATGACGTGCACTGGCCACCAATGGGCAGACATTCAACCCAGGAGCTTCCCCATGGTAGTCAGTGTGCTCCCACAGGGGGAGCACCACTTAGCCAAGAAGCCAGGCTCATGGCTGATGGGGGCAACAGCAGTGGCAGGAGCCTCTCCCGCCTCCACAGCAGTGCTAAGCGTTAGTCAGACATCCCCCAAGAACTCCCGGACTCTGAAGAGGGCATAGACCAGGCTGAGGGATCCCACCCCACCCCCAGTGCAGGAATTTCGTGCACCAGGCCTCTAGTTTTAAATAATTACTTTGTTGCCTTGTCCAGGTGGCTCAGTCCTGTATACCAGAAGCCTGTGTGTTTAATTCCTGATCAGAGAACATACCTAGGTTTTGGGTGTGATCCCTCGTCAGGGTGCATATAAGAGGCAACTGATTGATGTTTTTCTCTCACATTGATGTTTCTCTCTCTCTCTCTTTTCCTCACCGTAAAATCAATAAGAAACCTATCCTCAAGTGAAGATTTACAAAAAATATATATATTATTTTGTTCATTGTGTAGAAAAGCTTTGCAATATTGTTTGTTAATATATTGGCAAGAACCATGTGATTAATATACTTTATTACTAAAATATACATGTTGAATTAATCTTGGTAAAACAGCAACTTGAAGCCTAATTCTACATTTGCTTAGTTTGATTTGGGGACTGCGCTGTCACTGATACAGCAATCTAAGTGAGAGAAGGGCACGCTCTTGGCCATACTGTGTCTTTTTCTTTTTTCCTGTGTTTCCCTTTTTTCCTCCAATTTTATTTTGCATTGGTTTTTGGGTATAGAGCTGAGTAGTTGGATAGTCATGCACTTTACACAGTGTTCCCCTCGATATTTCCAGTACCCTAACTGGCACTATACATAGTTATTGCAATATTCCATTTCATGTATACACCACATTTTACTTACTCCTTCATCATCTATCCTTGGACACTTGCGTTGCTTCCACCTTTTGGCTATTGTTATAAACATAATGCTGTTATAAACATGGTCTTTCTTTAATTTTTTAAGACTTAGAAGTTTCTCTGTACTTAGGCATGATGTTTATTTAGGGTGCAATATTATTGAGCCTTAAAAGAAAGGATATGCTGATACATGCTACAACATTGATGAATTTGAGGACATTATGCTAATTAAATAAGCTAAATACGAAAAATACTATATGGTTCCACTTATGTGAGGAACTTAAAAGTCAAATTCATAAACAGAAAGCAGATTGCCAGGGGCTGGGGAAGAGAGAGAGAGAATTGTTTAATAGGTATAGAGTTTTGCCGAAGCCGGTTTGGCTCAGTGGTAGAGCATCGGACTGCGGACTGAAAGGTCCCAGGTTCAATTCCAGTCAAGGGCATGTACGTTGGTTGCGGGCACATCCCCAGTTGGGGGTGTGCAAGAGGCAGCTGGTCGATGTTTCTCTCTCATCGACGTTTCTAGCTCTCTATCTCTCTCCCTTCCTCTCTGTAAAAAATCAATAAAAAATATATTTAATAGGTATAGAGTTTCAATTTTTCAAGATGAAGAGTTCTATGGACTTTACACAATGCAGATGTAATTGGCCATCAAATAAAAATTCATGAGGAAATAATCTTGATGCTATACTCAGACAAGAATGATAGGTAAATTTGCTAGAGATTATTTTCCTTTTAGAATAAATATTGGAACATAATGAACTGCTCTATATGGTAATTATGTACTCTTATTCCATCCTTACCTTCTTTCAGAGCTTTATCCATATTATGAGAAATTACTACCCTTCTAGACTGAACTGACTCACGTGAATTTCCATACACAGGACTCTGAAATGTAACAAGAAAAAATACAGATTACTGAATTAATAAATCATATATGAAAATAAAACCAAGGGTATGAAATACCATCTAAACAAGCAATAAGATTCACTTATCAGATTATAAAGTTCTCTTGGGGAAGCAGCTAAATGTTTTAGTTTAGTTTAAAATTATTTGAAATAAACAATTAAGGAAGGATTTTTTTTTTCTCTTTCAGATATCCAAACAGTATGATGCAAATATAGAAATAAACAAATCAACAGAACGGCAGAAAGTACAAAAACATGCAAAATGTTTGGCAACACATATACCAAACTACGTGGTTTTCTCTAGGTGGCACAGGATTTAACTTTTTATTCCATGTGTATGTAACAGCAAGTTTTAAAAATGTAAAAATTTTTTAATTGTAAAAAGATACAGCTTGGCAAAATAAAGAGGTGGGGCATGAAAGAGAGAATTACAGAATTAAAATCCCACTATCAGGCTAGTAAGAATACATTAAAGAGGGAAAAAATTTAATTGATCACATACCATAATGATCAAAAACATGTATAATGTTATTGGGCCCACGTATTGGGTTTTTTTGTTGTTTTTGTTTTTTGTTTTTTTAATATATCTTTATTGATTTTTTACAGAGAGGAAGGGAGAGAGATAGAGAACTAGAAACATCGATGAGAGAAACACTGACCAGCTGCCTCTTGCGCACCCCCTACCGGGGGTGTGCCCACAACCAACGTACATGCCCCTGACCGGAATCGAACCTGGGACCTTTCAGTCCGCAGACCGACGACGCTCTACCACTGAGCCAAACCGGTTTCGGCTCACGTATTGGTTTTGATGGGTAAAGAGTTAACTAAGTAATGTTAAGAAAATGTGGGGTTCTTTTTTTTGGAGGGGAGGTGGCTCCATAAACATTAGCACTGGCACATTGCTAAGGAGATATAAATGGTTACTATTACTACCACCCTCATCCAACCAACTAGCCTGGGGCAATCACTGTTCCCAGGCAGGGCATCCAATCAGCCCCCAGCCTGGGCCACCCAACCCGGAGGAGACCATTTATAGTTCCGGCTACTTCTCACTGTCCATTGGTCAGGTGCCAAGAGTGCCATCTGTTTCTATGATCACTGTTATTAAAAACAAACAAAAAGCCATAGTTTTACCATCCCTTAGTTGAAATACTTTTAAAAGCCTTACGTGTACAATTACACTCAGGAAAGAAAAGAATTCTTTTATGCTACAATTTGACATAATATTCAATACTTTCTCAAGAAATATTTTTAAAACTATAAATAATCATAATCCTATAGACAAATGCCATTTAATGTATAAAAGAAATACACTCTCAGTTACTTAATACTATTTTCTAGTCCCTGAGTAACTTGCTATAAAATTAAGTGGTCAGTACATTTTATTGTCATTGTTTTAAATTTATTTTGTGCGGAAAAATTTGAAAAACTGAGAAGAATTTTAAAATTCAAGTGCTTTTTAGATTTAATATTTTTAGAGCACTATAGTGACAAATAACTTTAATCACAACTTCTCAAGCCTTTGGCAGATAGTCTGGTATAGTTTCCCAAATACAGGTATGTTCGTTTTAGTGTACAGCACTAATCAGGTGATACAACCAAAGTCACATAACACTTATTTGAGAAGTTCCACAATGTGGGTTCTTAAAATGCAAACTGTCTCAAAAGGCTGGGAGAGAAGCAGATACTCTGAGCTTGTGTCTAGCCTCACAACTTCCTTCAAAACTTAATTTTTTTATTCTAACTTTTACTTTTTCTTTTTGTCTGCCTAGTCAGGGTCTACTACTTCTTGCCATATGTCTGCTTCAAACTTAGATATAAAACATATAAACATATGTTGTCACTGCTGTCTGTATCGGAGTAAGAATTACTCTCTTTACCCATCCCCAAACAAGATTCTTCATCTCCATCCGTCCCATAGCCTGATGGGGAGTCCGTAAGTACGGAGAAAGGGAAGACAACAGAAAACATCCCAGGCCAAAAATAACTGCAGCACTATGCATGGAGATTCCTTTTTTAAGGATTTAATATTTATGGAGGCAGAATCTCCTTATGTCTAAATTCCTACACGCGTGTCAGTCACTACATACAGTACTTCACTTCTTTCCGATCACAAACATGCCATTTACTAATCATTATCCAAGGAGGGGAAAGAAAAAAAGGAAGGAAAGGGAAGGAAGGAAAGAAAAGAAGGGGGAAAAGGAACAGAGAGAGGTAGGGAAATAGGGGAGAGGGGGTGGGGAGGGAGAAAATGCAAAATGTGAATAGATTCCTACGGTCCAGAGGCCAGTGAGCAAACACTGCCTTCATTTTCCTTCTAGTTATAGATTTGAAAAAAGAAACTCCACACGCAGAGACTTCTTCAAAAGACCTATCCTTTAAAGCAAATGCAGACTTTCTCCTCTCTGCACAAACACAGCCTCATTCCTGAGGCGCAGCCTACCTCTCTGCCTGACACTCACCTTCCGAAAATGCTGGTTTTAGGGCAGATGAAAGAAACGTGTGGGGCTTTTCCCACTGCCAGAATCTCCAATATCCTAATTCTGAAATGAGGGCTTTCAAAGTCCTCTGGCCAGCTCCTGTGTTCCGTGTTCTGTATCCATACCACGTTACTCATTCGCAGAAAGCTTTGGTAAATCAGTACCCTGGTCATGTAAAACATATGCCTTATTTTTTATGTAACTAAAATAAGTGAAATCTTTCTTAATTTTAAGATTTAAACCTAGGTTAAAACCTGGCTTGCCAAGATCATGTTTAATCTCTAAAGAAAGAAAATGAGAGATCTCAACATGGAAATGCCCATTTCAGAAAATGCTGAACAAAACCCTGGAGCGTGTCTCTAATACGCATATGTAACCAGATCCCCATCATCACAGGGTCCATGCCATTTCCAAAGCCCTTTCCTGAGAACATATCGGCTTTCTGTTTACTCTGAGCATCAGCTTTTAGTCCACAGCCACAGCACACCCCGGGTGTCCGTGTCAGGGCTGAGAAGCTGGGATGTGTTATAGCTACAGAGCCTCCTGAGGAAACCACTCCCACAGAGGATCCATGCCCAGGGACCTGGGCACTCTGACACCGTTAGCAACAGCCAGGAACAGCCTGGAAGCTGGCCAAGACAGAGAGCGCATTGTCCACTGTTTATAAATATGACATTGCTTCCCGTGCCGCTTCCTGTGGGAGCGCGGATGGGCTGGGACAGCCAGCGCGTGACTGGTCATCCCTTTCTGTCCAGTACTGGAATACTCAATACTCAAAATTCCTCTCTCCCTCGTTATATACGTGCACACTTAAAAATCTTCAAATGCATTTGTTTTAAAAAGAAAAGCTCTTTACAGATGTGAGGAAGTGATAGGTATAATTCGCTGTGAAACTAGTGGAATAGTCATTTATCCTGAGAAAACAAACACAAACCCCCACTCACCAACACTAACCACACGGAGCTGTCACATGGCTGAGTCTTTCCAGATATTCTCAGCATCTGACCATCTACTGGGATCTCGTGACAAACATTCTCATCCTTAAATTATGCTCTCAAAGTCATGGCTCCTTTCAAACCAATCATAGTCTGCCTCGGCCTCATAAGATAATTTACTTCAAACCAAAGCAATGAAGGAATCACATCTGTTCCCTCTCAGAAAGGTAAGTACGGACTAAGGAACGTGAAAGCCATCTCGTTTAGCTAAGGTGGTGACTTAGCAATAAAAGCCATGGCCAACCCGGAAGGTGAGCAGCCACGCCCCAGAGCTATGAGGGCGGCAGGCAGAGTGGAAAGCACCCCGCTCCCAAGTCCAACAACACCTTCTCCTAACGGCGACCCCTGACCCAGCCGCTTCCTCTCTAGCTTAAGTGGGCGTACAGCACTCTGAGGATTAAAGAACTAATTCAGGGTCCGGAGAAGAAAAAAGATAGCAGGAGCTGGTAAGGAATATAAATGAGTTAGGGGGGTTACTGCTGCTGTGCAGTTAGGTGTTTCAATTCTTTTCCAAAGAATGGAAATCAAGAATTTTAAGTGAGCCCTAGCTGGTTTGGCTCAGTGGATAGAGCATCAGACTGCAGACTGAAGAGTCCTGGGTTTGATTCTGGTCAAGGGCATGTGCCCAGGCTGCAGGCTTGATCCCCATATGGGGCATGCAAGAGGCAGCCTACCAGTAATTCTCTCTCCTCACTGATGTTTCTATCTCCCTCTCCCTCTCCCTTCCTCTCTGAAATAAATAAAAATATATTTAAAAAAGAGAATTTTAGCTGATATCTCAAAGTAATTTATTATTAATCCAAACACTGCTTACACTGCTTGGGCTAAACCACTAGCCATTACTGTGGCCATCTGATCTGTAATTGCTTGCTCCCGAAAGCACTCAGCAAAATGCCTGGCACATACTGCCATGTGTAGCTATTATCCCATCTAAACTAATAAAAGAGAAAGATGTAAATTGAACAAACCTCTGTGATGCCCACCAGCCAATCAGGAGTGGGTATGCAAATTAACCTAACAAAGCTGGCAGGTTCATTTGCATACACAGGCACGGAGCGAAGACTGAACACTGAAAACGACTGAAGACTAAAGAGGCTTGGCTTCTCCACTGTGGCCAGAGAAGAGAAGCCTAGCCTCAAGGCCAGGCTTCTCCACTGCAGCTAGTGTACAAACTTCATGCACCAGGCCTCTAGTCCTTAATACAATTCAAAATGTTACTAGTTTCAACAAATTGATGCTAATTGGTTGGTTGGTTGGTAGGTAGGCTGGTAAGATGGCTGACTGGTTTTTCGAATGAAAAGAAATGGTGAAAGTGAAAGCAAGAAAGGATTGAAAAGTTAAGCAACCTGAGTAGGACACAACAAAAGAAAACATCTCTTTCTTGAAATATTTTTGCCTTTGAGGCTATACTTTACAGAGGGAAAGTGTACATATCCTGAAGCTGTTCTACTGTGTTTGTGCCTTTACACTTCTTATTACTGGGGAAGTATTTAAATAAAACCCGGCTGGCCGAAGCCGGTTTGGCTCAGTGGTAGAGCGTCGGTCTGCGGACTCAAAGGTCCCAGGTTCGATTCCGGTCAGGGGCATGTACATTGGTTGTGGGCACATCCCTGGTAGGGGGTGTGCAAGAGGCAGCTGGTCGATGTTTCTCTCTCGTTGACGTTTCTAGCTCTCTATCTCTCTCCCTTCCTTTCTGTAAAAAATCAATAAAATATATATTAAAAATAATAATAATAAAAATAAATAAATAAATAAAACATGACTGGATCAGAAGCCACTTTCCTGGATTGTGCTTTACGTTTAATCATGAACTAAAAGATATTGTTTTCCTTATTGATAAATAAAAATTGTCAAACACACATACTGAGCTGTTACCATTGAGGGAAATTGGACTGATAGGGAATAGAGGTACTTGTGTCTTTTTCTCCCTTTCAATCAAGTATAATTTCTATCTACTCTAATAAAAGAGAAAGATATATATTGACTGAACTTTCGCAATGCCCACCATCCAATCAGTAGTGGGTATGCAAATTAACCCAACAAAGATGGCAGGTTAATTTGCATACACAGGCACTGAGCAGCCAGGGGCGGAGCAGGACATAAGCGTTACGCACCGCCCCAGCAGCTCCAGGCCTCTAGGTAGTGTGAGAAGGCGGAAAGGCTGCTCTGGCCAGAGGGAAGGCAGTGCTTGGCAGCCGGGGAAGGAAGGCCCATTCTTGCAGGAATCTTCGTGCATCGGGCCTCTAGTTTTAGATATAAGAAAAGGGAGCTATTCTTTAAAATTAAAACCTATAAATGTTCTCATTTTGTTTATTCTAGGTCCGAAACATACTTTAATTTCTTTTTCAAATGCTATATCCAACTACATAAAGAACAGAGACACATTCTATGTTATAAATATAGAGAATTAGATAGAAATCTCAATGGCCAATGTCTCAACCAATTGTATTTTTACTGAAGCCTCCTTAAAACTCCAGAAAGATGAGGTTCAGAGAGCTGCCGGAGAGTGGCATGTCCGGAGGACATGGGACTCCACACACCTTCCCCATACCTTGCCCTGGACACCTCTTCCATCTGGCTGCTCTGAGATATATTCTTTTATACTAAACCAATAATCTAGTGAGAAAAATAATGAATCTGTAATGCTATCATCCAGAGATAATCACTATTGCTATTTTGGTGTATCTCCTCCTCCTCAAAAACTCCGACACTTACTATGTAACTCTGGGCAACCTACTTCTCCCTACCTCCATTCCCTCACCTGTAAAATAAAGATAGCAATATACCCACCCCTTAGGCTTGTGAGCAATGAGTGAGTACATATGATGAGTGAATACACATAATGCCTTTCAATCAAGAATAATTTCTATCTACTCTAATAAAAGGGAAAGATATATATTTACTGAACTAATTAATGGCAACACATTAATCATTATAAATTACTAGGAGCCCGTTTGCAGGAAGATTCGCGCACTACTGCCGCCCGCTCCCCCTGCCCCCCTGGCACACACCACGCTGCCCTGCCACTGCCGCCCACCCTACCCCACCTGCACTGTCTCTCTGGCAGCCACCTTGCTTTCCACTTTTCCTCCCTCTTCTAAGCTGTCTTCAGTCTTCACTCCTCCCTCCCTCTGTGTATGCAAATTAACCGCCATCTTTGCTGGGTTGATTTGCATACTTGCTCTGATTGGCTGTGAGCGTAGTAAAGGTACGATCAATTAGCATTTTCTCTTTTATTACTGCAGATTACTGATACTTTTTCATTTTCATATCTTTTTTTAAAAAAAATTAGGACCATAGTATGAAGCACAAACTATGCAGAGGTGATCTGGAAAAGATCCCCTCTCAGCCTTTTCAACCAACCCTAAACTATGAACCTTGAAAGCCCAACACTGCAGGGTAGGCATTTCCAGATAAGGAAAGGAGAATAGACACAAGAATTAGTGGCAGGTCTGGGCATTCTCTACCCTGAGAAATACTTAGGTGGTAAAATCAAGCCAATGTGGACTCCAGAAATATAATCCCTACCATGAGTTTTCCTAACACAAACTTGGCAAGAGATAAATGTTAAATTAGATTATCAGTAGCTTCTGTAGCTTATTAAACCATTCATCAAAGAATTGTGGTCAGGCTAAAGGCCAACTCTGCCTACCTGCATCAAATGTAGGAATCAAGGTTCTGTTTATATTTCTATAAGATAATTATCAGTCAGGATAGATCTTAAGACTGGATCCTATGAAAGGGTATAATATCAATTACATCTTTTCACTAAACAAATGTGAAAATCAGACATGCTTTATGAGGAAATCAATGGTAATGTTAAAAATAAAATAAAATGTTTAAAGATGTGCTTTATGCTGGGGCACAATCCTCCTGTCATTATTATGTCAAAAGCATATGATATCACATTAGAGTGGCAAGAGCACTCGATTAAGACCCCCAAAATAGGCTGGAGTTGATCTTTGTCATTTTCTTGCTGAGTTATAATGAACATGTCTGCTTCTCTGAGATTCATTTCAATTTAAACAATGGCTACCCTATTTATATTAAAATATTAGTATGCAATTCCAGAAGAAAGATGCACGTAAAAATACTTTCAATATTATAAAGCAGTTTACAAATATAGGCTGTTTTTATGGTTCCAAAAGTCATAGTCTAGATTTTTTACAAGGTTAACTTCCTCCCCAAAGAACGATTATAGTTATATTACATGTGATTAGTACTATGGCCTTTCACATTTTACTGTCTCAAGAAGAGTTCTTTAGTAATGTTCCTTGGTAACAAATTTTTCTAAAAAAAAAAAAATGACTATTAACAAAAAGACAAAATATCTATTAACTGATCAATAGAGGTGGATTTTGAGGTAGGTTAATATTCTTAAGATTGCTTTTCCATTCAGTTGGAGGAATTAGATTCATGGGGGGGAAATGTGTCTTATTTCTAATGTCAAGGACTCAAAGGTTAAGATCCTTAGAAAATACACTCCATTTGATTACAAGAGAAATTTAAATATACTAGTATTTCAAATCAGACACAGATTTGGAAAGTGAAATTATAACACACACTTGAAAGTACATAGGCAGACAGCAGTTTGCCTAAATTGGCAAATATAGAACAGATACTAGGGCTGGAAGAGAAGAATGAAGAAAAGCAAATTGGCTCAGGAAAGGCAATTGAAAACTGGCATTAGCTTTTTGTATTTCTGAAAGGTTTGTGTGATAAAATTCTCTAACCATTTATCACTTTCATAAATGGTAATTTTGAGTTCATAAGGGAAAGCATAAATTCCCATAATATGAATCATATTTCCATCAATTCATACAATGATCTAATATTGACTGAGGACTCTGTGTGTCTGCCACTTAGTTGAGTACTAAAGAGACAATGGTGAATAAAATACACTTTCTATGCTTAAAAGGCTTAATTTATTCTTGATGGAAGCTCATATTTGAGTAATTGATGAGCCATAGCACTGTGTGAAGCTGTACTTAAGAATTCTAATATCCTTCCTATTCTGCTATCTTTACATTTTGCTCTTCCCCATGTCATGAAATAAAAGTTAGTCAAATATACAGTCAATCCACAAGATTATTTCAGAAGAGTCTAGAAGTTCAAAATATTGAAGTATATTACAAAAATATTCTCATTTCATGAGTTCTCCCTGAAACCACTGAATATAAATGATGAAGGAACCAGCATGGCTGCCCCTGCTTTAAAGCCTTCATGGAACTCAACAACTAGGTGAGTCACTCAGAATGGCTTTTTCACAGAGATCTTCAGTAATGAGAACAAGTACTATTTTTCAATACTCCATTACTGTCCTGGAATACCAGAATACCATTCCTAATTAATTTGTTGACCAGCTTTTAACTAAAAACTGATGATAAAATATTTAATACCTGGTCATAAAAATATTACATTGGTAATTTGAATCAGTGGTATCTCCATTTCCATAATTTCCAGTAAGCAAAAAACTCTGCTCCAGTTAAAGTGGCCCAGATAGCATACATGTGCAAGATATTGAGATGTGTGAGATGAATTATTGCCATTAAAATACTAGTTGCATAAATTTGAAAGAACATTCCCAACTCAAAGAGGCTGATTTTTACATCCCCTCCAACTGGTGAGTAAAAGCTATCTTCCCCAGACTAGATCTATTGATAGATCAGATAACGTGTTTCTTCAATTTCAACCTAACATAAATGCCTCCTGGAAATTCAAAGAATAAAGCCTCTTCCCTAAAGAAACATGACATTAAAGATAGGTCGTGTGCAGCAGACATAGACCTCTAAGTAGAGAGAGCAGAGAGATGCCTGCTGGAGCACGCAGGTGTATAAACATAGTGAGTCCTAAAATGATCCTTGTTGGCATCCGGAAGCCCCTAGCCATGGCTTGAAAACACACCGCTCATTTTTCAAGAATCACTTAGGGAATTTCTTCAAATGCACATTTTCAGATCCTATCCCCAAGAGTCTTAATTCAGAAAGATTAAGGTGTGTCTTTTGAATAAATCAATTTTTTAAATTTATTTATTTTTTATTAGAGAGAGAGAGAGAGGAATGGGGGGAAGAGAGAAAGAAACATCAGTTTGTTGGTCCACATATTTATGCATTCATTGGTGGATTCTAGTATGTACCCTGACCAGAGATGGAACCCCAAACCATGGCATATGGGGACAACCCTCTAACCAACTAACCTACCCAGCCAGGATGTTAAGTACCGTATTTTTAAAATTACAAAAACTGCTGAACTATTTATGGACCCTTAGACCACACTTAGAAACACTCAACTGGCTGTCATGAGAAACATCAATTGGTTGCCTCCTGTATGTGCCCTGACCAGGATGGAACCGGAAGCCTATGTGCCGACTGGGAAATGAACCCACAACCTTTTGCGTAGAGAACAACAGTTACCCAACTGAGCCTCTTGGGTGGGGCTACCACAATCATTTATATAAACTGGGAGCAGAATCACAGGAATCCTTCCTAACTTCAACTTTCCTTAGTTAGCTGAAATGCTAAATATAATGCTTCATTTGTATTCTCATAAAGAAAGGAGATAGTATGAACTCTTTCTGTATAGCATTTCTGTTCCACAATGATACTACCAAATCATTAATCATTTTAAAAGACAAGAGAAGTCAGTTAAATTAATGAGAGATCGTTTTAAATATTGTGCTTGAACAAAACATTACTGCATTCCTGGAATGTTCTACACTCTACACTGTGTACAGGCAATGAATAAACAATTATTGGAAATTTAAGTTGGCTACACATGCTCCTTTAAAGAAAAACAACCATTCTATTTCCTGATACTGATTTCCGTTACATTTAATGGGAAACTGCCCCAGAGTACAGTTATAAGCAAATGCCCTGAATGACCCACCTTGGGCAAATAGGCAAGAGAAGCAATCCCACTCTGCCTATCCAAGCCCCACACTGGGGGTCAAGCCCACAACCCGGGCACTGTGACCTCCTGGTCCATAGGTCCACGCTCAACCACCAGCCATGCTGGCCAGGCAAGGCTTCACTTTATGACTTCTAGCACAGTATGACTTTTCTACTATACCTATTTATCCACTGTGTTCATAGGCATAGAGGTTAGAGTCAAATGAATCAAACTGAGACGACCAAAGCCATCTCTCAGAACCCATTAACAATGCCAAAATAGGCTTTGACAAGCAAATGCTGAAGCTGACTACAAAGCACTATTAAAAATGTGCTTGGCTCAATGGATAGAGCATCGGTCTGCGGACTGAAAGGTCCCAGGTTCGATTCCGGTCAAGGACATGTACCTTGGTTGTGGGCACATCCCCAGTGGGGGGGGGTGCAAGAGGCAGCTGATCGATGATTCTCTCTCATCAATGTTTCTAACTCTCTATCCCTCTCTCTTCCTCTCTGTAAAAAAATCAATAAAATATATTTTTAAAAAAATAAGTGTTACTTGCCTTTAAGAAGGCACAGTATGCCCTCTGATGTGGCTCAGTGGTTGAGTGTCGACCTATGAACCAGGAGATCACAGTTCAATTCCTGGTTGGGGCGCATGCCTGGGTTGCAGGCTCAATCCTGGAGGCAGCTGATCAATGACTCTCTCTCATCATTGATGTTTTTATATCTCTCTCCTTCTCCTTCCTCTCTGAAATCAATTTAAAAAAATAGAAGTAAAGAACATAGTATGAGAATTTATTGGGTGACTGTTATCTGTAGAAGACTGATTCCCCCCATATGTCTTCATAGAGAAGACCAAGAAACAATGACCAAGCCCAGAACAACGAGCCTCCCTAACATCTAGAATGAGTTCTTTTTCTTCCTGGGGCACAGGACTTCCAGCGCTAAAACCAAGACAATTCTAAGCAAACCAGGACAACCATTCATCCTACAAAACATCTTGCTCATGGAACAGCTGGTCTGGGTGCGGCTATGCTGCTCAGAGCTAAGGCAGAATAAGTTCTTGAAACACCATTTCCCGTGAAAAGAAATCAGGGCTCTTTTTAAAGAAATTGCTAATTCCAGGTGTGAGCGGAATTATGAATATGCAAAATGAACCTGAAATATCTTACTATACCAGATACAAGAAAATTCTCAAAGACTAGAAGGGTCATATCAAAAGGACTAAGGAGCCAACTTGAAAAGGGCTCCGTGGCCAAAGAAGGACTTACGTAAGCTTCAAAAGAGAATAATTACAGCTGATTGAAACCCATCAAACATGTTCAAATCCATGCGCTCATACTTTATTTTTTAAAACATACAACTAGTTGGTCACTTTCAGAGGACGATGGGAAACCAACTCATTACCTTGGACACTGATAATGAGAAAGAATCTAGCATTTATTCTGCTTTTACAATAGATGAACTGTACCACTGTGTAACCAAATATTACATGAAGTAAATGTGTCTCTTTTGAACAAGTATATACAAAATAAATGACAGTTATTTTGTCACCCCAACAAATAATAGATTTAGGTACTGAGCATCAACAGCTACTCATATAACGAAGACAATCAGTTAGTATGTGCTTCCCAATGAAAGGTCACATCGCCACCTGCTTAGTCCTGCCAAAGGGATCAAACACAAGTTTGATCAAACCTCTGGATCTCGCTGCCAACCTGGAGGACATACAAAGGGGAGAGGATCATGCTGAGCTGTATTATTGAAGTGCACTCAGCAAACTCTAGACTTTAGGTCATGCAAACGCTCCAGGTTCTTCAACAGATAAATTGGAAAGAAAAAAAAAGAGCAGAGGAGAAACATTTTTTTAATGGGTGATGAGAATAAAGATGCACATTTGAGTGACGAAATTATACTAACGTGCATGGAAATGGTTACTATAAAGTCAAGGTGAGTTACTTAGGCAGAACAGGAGGGGCTGACACTGGGGTTTGGGGAAGTTACAAGGGTCTTCTCTTTATAATCATTCATCCAACTATCTATTTATTTTCTGTGATTTTTCTCACTCTGTACTTTTTATTTTATAATAAAAAGTTTTTTTAAAATATTGTAAAATCTACCACTTAACACTTTCCATATTCCAAGCACTTCTATAAATACTAAGCGTTTGTATTTTTAAATACTATGACATTGCTCCAAACAACCCCTGAAGATGTTTACGATCTCCATTTTCCAGATGAGGAGACGGAGACCTAGAAGTCTTCAGCAGGTTACCCACAGGCACTGAGTTATCGGGGCAGAGCCAGGGATTCAAATTCCGACAACTGGCTCCAACACCATCCTCTTCGTGTGTATGCCCCATGAAATCCCTCCGGGAATATTCATTGCTTCCCTACTAAATCCTGCTGGGTGTTACAGGTACCAAGGGGAGTTTCTGCCTTTATGGAGCTCCGGGGTTAATGAAAGAGGAAGAGACTCGTCCACGTGAGGATGGAAGTTATGGCTGTGTCAGTAGCACGAGGAAAGGTAGACGGAGCTATGAGAATGTATTCAGTGGGGAGACAGGGAAAGCTCTCTGCAAAGCGATGGAGGAAGTCTGGGCGAGAGAAATCCGCTGGGTGAGGGGCAGCGGTTCCCCAGGCAGAGGCAGCAACAGGCAAAGAAGTCATGGTCGGAGGGAGCTTGGCGCTTTGAGGACTGAGGGGGACGTGTGAGGGATGAATGTAGGAGGACAGATTAGGCTGAAGAGCTGGGAAGAACAGGAAGATACTGCTGGGTTCTTCTGAACATGTTGCTGAAGAGGGATGTGATTGGGTTTGCCGTTTTTGAAAAATAAACTGAAGGAGGACCAATAAGGAGGCAGCAGACCAGCGGAGAGGCTAGTGCAGTCTTCCAGGTGGGACAGATGGTACTTGGGACCAAGCACAAGAGCTAGAAAGGTGTGGCTGGGTGGCTCAGTGGGTTGGAGCATCATCATCCCATACACCAAAGCGTGGTGGGTTGGATTCTCAGTCAGGGCACATACTTAGGCTGCAGGTTCCATCCCCAGTATGGACGCCACATACAGGAGGCAACCGATTGATGTTTCTGTCTCACATGGATATCTCTCTCTCTTTCTCTCCCTCTCAAAATCAATTTAAATCAGCACACCTCTGTTGAGAATTTTAAAAAGTAGATGGATGCAAGATGTCAAAGGCAGGACTTGACAATGGAATGCATCTGGGGAGGGAGATGTCAAGAAGGACTCACAGGCTTCTGGCAGAGGGATCTGATTTTCAGAAGTGTAGTCACTGACAGGAAACAATGGGAGGCGAAGGGGGACACTTGGACTTTTTGAATTTCAGGCACCACTGTGAGTGCCAAGTGGAAATGTCAAGTTAAGTAGCTGAATAAATGAGATCTGCCTGAGGAACAAACTCTAATCCTCAGTGTAGAGATGGTTATTACAGGAGGCTCAAAGATGAGACTGCCAAGAGTGTGTGTGTGTGTGTGTGTGTGTGTGAGAGAGAGAGGGGGGGGGGGGGGGAGGGAGGGAGGGAGGGAGAGAGAGAGAGAGAGAGAGAGAGAGAGAGAGAGAGAGAGGGAGAGAGAGAGAGATCAAGAATGACCTAAAATCAAATTTGGAAAACAAAGCAACTTCCTGAGCTTATCTAGGGGTCAAAACCTCAGAAAGGTTCAGTGAAATGGGGGGATGTTAGGGGGGGGGGTGAGGGGGGGGGGGAGAAAGTAAATTACCTGCCTCAGGAATAATACAGTGACATCTCTAGATCATTTGAGATGTTAATTCCATGTCTTAAGTGGCAGAGCCAGCACGCAGCCCCAGGTGCCATGTGCCAGAGCTGACGTCGGCAGGAAGAAGACACTCAGCCTTTGAGCTGGGAGAGAAAGCCCTGGGCCCGCAGGGACTGCTCGGAGGCAGCCGGAGAGGAGCCACAAACACAGGGTAAGGGCTGTCTTACCGGAGACGCAAACAAGGGCATAAGCCCTGTAGCTTCTATGGCAAGGTAAACATACTAGTGTACCGTAAAGCACGCTCTTGCCAAATCAGAGAAACAGGACTAGGCTCGCAGCTTCTATAAAGCTCAGGCCGTGACTCTGGCTCAGGACAAAAGCAGAAGGATAAGCCCTCCTGGGCGCCCAGCTTCAGGGACTGAGACACGGGAGCCCACAGGAAAGGAACTTGTGCACACGCTGGCTCTTGTCTCAGCAGAAAAGACTCTGCAAAGGGCCTGCAGGCACCAGACATGGAAGAGCTTAAGTGAGCTCATTCACAGACACATGAGACACTGCTGTGGACTCGCACAAATGGAGGCGGGCTGTGGAGTTAGGAAAACCGTCAATGAGATCCTGCATGAGCAGATGAGCAAACACCTATAAAAGTTTAGTTACTATGATGAATGCAAACTCACTCGTGCAGGTGGGAGGGAACTACAGAAATTCAGGTTTGAAGCCCATTTCGTTAGAGGGGCGTGACAATTTACCAAGGTTGGGGGTTCAATCTCCAGTCAGGCACATACAAGGAACAACCAATGAATGCATATATAAGTGGACCAACAAAATGTCTCTCTATCTCTTTCTTTCTTCCTTTCTCTTTCTTTCTCTAAAATCAGTAATTAAAAAAAAAAAAGAAATTAAGGTTTGAATTTACAAATGAGTACTTGAGAAAATGTATCTACTTTTCCAAGAGGTGTATTCTACCTAAATTTGAAAGCTTATTAAGTAGATTCTAGTGATCTAAACAAGCTCATGTGTCATATCCTAAAAATGTGCAGTTCATCCCACTTTCCCTTGACCTAGAGGTGTTTTACTCGGAGTCACCCTGTTCGTTGCTCTTTACATCCAGCTTGTGGCTGTTCACACACGGAAACCCCAGGATAGCTGACAGATGCAGCAGGGCTGGCCAGTGCCTAAAGGAACCGACCAGCACTGGCCAGCCGCAGGGACAGGGTGGACACTGTCCTAATTACATCCTCCCAATGCAGCACCAGAGCTGACAGGCCCACCAACATACAGTCAAATCTAGGCTTTCTGGAAAGCTCCACTGTGCTTGGAGAACCTATAGAAGCACACACCCAGGACCAGCAAGATGTGGAAATGAGTAACTGGACCCAGGCACTGGCCCTCAGGGTATCCAGGAAGACATACACATACACACGCACACGCACACGCACACGCACACGCACACGCACACGCACACCCCGCCCCCACGGGCCATCCCTCATCATCCCCCAACCAACCAACCCTAGTTTGGAAAGTGACCTAACCGCAATGGGTAAAAACATGAAGTTCCAAGTTTGCGATGTGCTTTTCTTTCAAAAGCAAAGCTGCCATTTAAAAGGACAAACAAAAACCCAGCCACTTCGCGTGCATCACTTCCATACTGACAGCCTTCCACAGGCATTTCATGTCTGAAGCCTGAGCGCCAGCACCGGACCTGCTGAGTCACCCGCGCAGCACGATGGGGTGCGACATGCCGCCCACGGGGACTCACACGTTTGGAGGAATCTAGGGCACCGTCCCCCACAGACGATAAGGCTGGCAGGAAAACCGAAGGTATTTTTAAGAAGGCAACATGCAATCACTGCGGTGGCATCACAGCATGCGCCCGAAACAAAAGCAGCCGGGGACTCCGGAGTGCCAGAAATGAAGGCTCCAGAGAGAGCGCTCCCCCGTGGAGACTTCCATCACACGTCTGTGAACAAACGGCCGGACCCTTCCTTTGGGGCTGAAGTTATTGTCTAAAGACAACGGTAAGACGCCCTTGAGAGATTCCTAAGCCCATCTCTAATGGTAACCAGCGCTAATATCAAGGAAAACTCTCTCACTCTTGGATTTACTGTCTTCTGTTCCATCTGCACAGCTCCATTAACTCTCACTTTCTATGTTACAGCTGCACTGTATTTCTCTCCCAAGTCCATCCCAATTACGTGTCTGTTTAACATTTCAAAAGCCCAGCTCTGATGCCATCACTCTGCTGCTCAGAAAATGTCAATAGCTGCCATACCTACAGACTAAACTCCAATTCTAATCCCTCAGCTGAGGACTTCCAGGACCTGGCCAAGACTACCCTCCCCTTCAATCCGGGCTCCTGTGAGTCATCGCATACGCTCACTAGCACTCAGATCCCAAAGGGCACGTGTACTGCATCTCTAAAACAGTTTGCCTGCCTTATTTTGTTTTATTTTATGAAGAACTAGTTTCTTCATAACAAAGATACAGGAAACAATTATTCTTTTGTGTGTAATCACTGTTTATACGTTAAGAGATTATAGACATCCAGAACTTTTTGAATACATATCTGCATTAGCTATAAAAGCACTAGAAGCCGGATGCACAAAATTTATGCAAGAGTTAGGCCTTCCTTCCCTGGCTGCCAGCTCTGGCTTCCCTCTGGCACCCAGGACCCGGGCTCCCTCATAGCCTCGGCTTCGTCTGGAAAGACAGCTAGTCTAATTACCATATTACACTTTTATTATTATAGACTAGAGGCCCCATGGACAAAATTCTTACAGAGAGGGATGGGTCCCTCAGCCTAGCCTGTACCCTCTCCAATCAGGGACCCCTTGGGGAATGTCCGACTGCTGATCTAGGCCCAATCTCGGACCTAATCCGGCAGTCAGACATCCCTCTCACAATCAGGGACCACTGGCTCCTAACTGCCTGCTTGCCTGATCGCTCCTAACTGCCTCTGCCTGCCTGCCTGCCTGCCTGACCCTAACTGCTCTCCCCTGCCAGCCTGATCGCCCCTAACAACTCTCCCCTGCTAACCTGATTGCCCCTAACCACCTCTGCCTCAGACCCCACCACCGTGGCTTTGCCCAGAAGGACATCCAAAAGGATGTCCTGTCTATCCAGTCTAATTAGCCTATCACCCTTTTATTATATTGATAATGTATATCTTGAAGAGTAAACAGCATCTATTAATACTGGCTATATGGAAGAGATATTTTTTTCACTCTACACACTTTTTAAACCATGTGATTATATGACCTATGTAAAAATTACATTTAAAAATTATAACTAGTATCAATTTAAAGTAAAACAACCCCTACACCACATCAAGAGTTAGATAAGATCCTATCTTTCCCAGGGTTCTCAAAAATGCCATCTTCCTCAAAATATTTTTCCCCACTAGCCACCCTGGCTTAACTCCCCTAGTTAAAATGGAAACAAATATTCTGAGGGCAATAAGTGTCATTATCCATTATCAAAGGTTGAAGATTAGTTTATGACATTAGCATAATAAAAGAAAGTTACAAAGAGGCTGTGTATAGTTTACCTAACTCCTATTTCTTTTCCTTTTGCCCTCAAGTAACTAAAGTCACTTTGTTTTACTCAAAGAACTTTTGTATTAGTAAAAGAACTCCTTTAGGAATTCTACAAGTCCTATGAATGTTTTTACTGTTTCCACAAACACTGCCCTCCCATCCAGTCTTCTCTGTCAGCCCAATCTCAGCCCGAGAGGGCTGGCACAGGGACACAGCCAGGCACTACAGAAAGCGACTATCCAAGCTCTTAGTGACACCTAGGCAAGGCCGGGCCATTCTCTAGAAACTGAAGTTGAAATCTCAAATCTAAAAATGTCAATGGGATACTTAAATGTGTTCGCATCTCAAACGATAATCCATTCATTCGGGCAGAATCTGTCTACCAAGAGCCTACCTACTATGTCCTCGACACAGCACTCAGCAACTAACTGAGCAGAAAAATAATCTAAGACTTGCAAATAAACAGCAGATATTCAGTAAGTGCACATTAATTAGATTAGATTAACTTCTTGAACTTCCCTGCCTGATCTTTGAAAAGTCTTTTGTTACTTATCTTCTTTACATGGCAGTAGATTTCAGTGTTCCATATGTCAGTAGCATGTGACTTTTTCCCATTATATGAAGATACACTTTGTAATGCTGGTCCCTTTTGCCCTATTTCTCTTGCTGTTTGCCCAGAGTGAAGTGACTGTGGCTAGTGAATCTGACTCTTGGTCCAGGTGAGTTAACTGGCCCCGAGGCTAAGGCAGCCTGCTCTGCTAAGCTGGACTAACAACTGGCAGGTGAGAAGGCCAGCCCAGAGCATCACAACTCTGATCTGCTGGCCTAGGACCAACTCCAAGTGCTGCTGAAGTGAGGCCGGGAGATCAACTGTCAAGACTGGAGCATCGACCTTCCTGACCTTACACCCAAGTTTCCTTAGTTCCTGAAATACCGAGATGAAAATTATTTTTACTACTTTAATCAATAGTGATGCCCACCCTGCGGACTGGTGCAGCCGCTATAGAAAAATTAACAATGGATCTGCCTTAGGACCCAGAGAGTCCGCATCTGGGAATATATCTGAAGAAACCCAAAACACTAATTTGAGAGAATACATGCACCACTGCAGCATATATACAACAGCCACGCTATGGAAGCAGCCCAAGTGCCCATCAGGAGATGAGTAGATAAAAAAAGCTGTGAGATATATAAATATATATATATACACACACACACACACACACACACACACACACAATAGGCTATTTCTCAGGCATAAAAAAATAATGAATCTTACCACCTGCAACAGCATGGATGGCCCTAGAGTGGAGTGTATTGTGCTCAGTTAAATAAGTCAGTCAGAGAAAGACAATTACCCTATGATTTCACTCAAGTGTGGAGAATCTACAGAACAAAATAAACAACACTGGAACAGACTTAGATAAAAAGAGAGAACTTGCGGTGGACAGAGCGGGGGAAGGTTAGGGGACTGGATGAAAAATGGGATGGGTGTTGGGAGGATGGGTGGAAAAACGTGAAGGCATTAAGAAGTACAAATTGGTAATTACAGAATAGCCATGGAGATATAAAGAACAGCAGGTCGATAATATTGTAAGTATGTATGGTGTCATATGGGTACTAGGTAGTCTAGTAAATTATATAATGTCCAATCACTGGGTTATACACCGGAAGCATACAATATTGTGTATCAACTGTAATTGAAAAATAAAAATATATTTTTAAAAAATTATTCCCACCCAAGTAAAATCGAAATCCTCACACATCAGAGATGTCCGACAGATACTAGACTAATTAGAGGGGAAACCCTGTGTCAGTGAGCACACACAGACCTTATTTTCCTCCTCCTCATCATCAGCAGCAAACACTGCTCGAGTTCCTACTGGGGATAAGGGATAACAAAAGGTGTTAATCATGTCGTAACTACATGGAGTTACAGCCGATAACTGTTCTGTAAGGCGCGGAGAAGCATTTGAATGCTCCGAGACACGAAATCCTTCTCCCTTTTAGTTTAGGCTTCTCCGGCCGCCTATTTTTAACCAGGTCTGCATTTTTTTTCTCTATAGAAGGAAGTCGGTAAGAAAAAAACGAGGAAGAAAGGAGGAAGGAAAGAGGGATGGACAGACTGAAGGACAGACCCCAGTGTTTGACATGTGTAGCTGACACTCAATTAATCCAAATGTGTAAGAATACACGAGGATTCTTTTCTTCATGCTGAATCCAATCTCCCGGAGTAAAGTAGTCGCTGCATCTTACCAGGCACCATTTGGTCCTGTGTGGTCCAGCTCCCACCCCCACAGAACTGCAGATATTTTATACTACACCACATGCTGATGCTTCCATTCATCAGGGAGAGAACACTTTTTAAACCATAAACTCACATTACTAGAAATACAGCACAACTAAAGCCACCAGTACAGTTTTAAAAAAATTGTATGTGAATAATATGCATTTCAATTCTAAGCAGCATACAACTTGTAAAGTGAATTTCCTAACAGACTTGTTTTCTTAAGGCTACTATAAAAATAGAAGTCCTAATAAAAATAGAAGTCCTAACCCTAACCAGTTTGGCTCAGTGAATAGAGCATCGGTCTGCGGACTGAAGGGTCCCAGGTTCAATTCCAGTCAGGGGCACATACCTTGGTTGCGGGCACATCCCTTAGTAGGAAGTATGCAGGAGGCAGCTGATCGATGATTCTCTCTCATTGATGTTTCTAACTCTCTATCCCTCTCCCTCTCTGTAAAAAAATCAATATATATATATATATATATATATATATATATATACATACACACACAGTGTGTATATATATATATATATATATATATATATATATGTATTTTTTTTAATACAAGTCCTAAAAGACCGATCTGTTTTCCTTAGTTTGTACTTCACCTCTTCTGTTACCTGAAATGTCCGGGTAGTATACATGCGAGGTTACATGTGCTGCTTCATTTAATGCCACCTTTCAAGTACTATCATCTCTAACTTGTCTCCTAAACCCCCTTCCTGGATTCCCCAAAGTTTTCTCTCCCCGGAATGTTCCAGGTGACAGGTTGGTAACCCACAGCCTGAGGCTTGTAGGCCCTCAGGGGTAGGCTGCAGTAAGACTTTGACCCCACCTTCTAAACTTCCTGTGCCCGCTAACGGGCACTCTGAACCTCTTAATGCTTAACCCCTTTTTCACAGATGTACCGCTATCCCAAAGTGCCTCATGTGTCTGTTCATTGTCTGGTTCCCGGAAGAATACAATCTCTAGATAGCTGGGCATTCCCGCGTCTTGTTGACTCCACCCCAGCTTCCAGAATAATACCTGGCTTGTACAAAATGCTCAATAAATACACCCTGAACAGTAACTTCTTACAATACCCTAAAGAACCGCAGTGCCATTTATCAGTGATCAACAAACCAACTAGTAAAATCTAGAAAAGAAAGCAGAAAAATACACCTGCTCACCAACTCTTGCTAAATTGGACTGGGGGGGGGGGGGGGGATGGACAGCTAAATGAAGGTTTTTAAGAAAAACTGATACGACTGATTTTTTAGACTCCAGAAGTTCCTCTTCCTTAGTACACGCAATTACTGATCAACTCGCAGAGTGAGCGAGCCTGACTGTCTCACCCACCACCCTCATCACCTCCTTTCACCGAGGGCGCAGGTCAGATCGCAGGCAAACACACAGCCCGGGGTAGGGGCCCCCTGACAAATGTGCTTATGGAGTGGGTCCCCCCACCCCCTCCCCGCGGGCCCGGACAGCTTGCCTAAGGGCAGCGCCATTCATTCCTGGGGCTGAGTGTCAGGCCAGCACAGAGTCCATTTCGCTCACGGGTGCGAGCCGGAAGCTGCGAGGCAGCGAAAGTCGGGTTCGGCACCGAGGCCGGGCAAAGCCCATCTAAAACGTGTCCTGTCCTGCCTCCCCGCTCCCATCCCACCCCCGCCCCGGCCGCAGCCTCCCCCGCGGCACGGGGGTCCGGCGCCCCCTTCCTAACCCAGCAGCCAGCGGGCGGCGCTCCTTCCCATCACGGTGGGCGCAGGATGGGGGGGGGGGGGGGAGTGACCGGGTTTGGGGTGCAGGGCTGGGGGGGGGGGGAGTCTGTCCGGTGAGCGGTCCCCAAGTTCCCTCCGCGGAGAAGGGTCGGGAGCCCCGCACGGCGATCGGGACCCGCTCCGGCCGCGGGCACCGAGCACATCCCGCCGCCCCGGGGACCCCGCCCGCCGGGCCGAGCGGACGCCGGGAGCGGGGGACGGCGCGGGGGGCGCGGGCCGTACTCACCCGCGGCCGGAGGGCCCGCCGGCTGCGGGCGGCGGCGAAGCGGGGCGGCGGGGCGCGCGGGCCGCGGCGGGCGAGCGAGAGCAGCGCGCCCAGCAGGAAGGCGGCGGCGGCGGCCGCCAGGCACAGGCCGAGCCCGAGCAGCGCGGCGCCCGGCCCCGCGCCCCCCGCCGCCCCGCGCCCCAGGCCGGCCAGGGCCGCGGCCGCCAGCACGGCCCCCGCCGCCGGCGCCCGCCAGCGCCCGGCCCGGCCCCGCCCGGGGGCCCGCCGCTCGCCCGGGGCGCCCGGGGCCGCGGGGCCGCCGCCGCCGGAGGCTCCGGGGTGCATGCTGCCGCCCGGCCGGGGCGCACGCTCATCTCCCGGCCCGCGGCCCCGCGGCGCCGCCCCGGCCCCGGCCGCCGCCGCTCCGGAGGCAGAGGCGCCCGGCGCTCATGCCCTCGCGGTGCCTCCGGGGAACGGTCCTCCGCCGCCGCCGCCGCCGCCGCCGGTGCCGGTGCCGGTCCGCAGTGCCCGGCGCCCAGGTAGCGGGCGGGGTTGTGACTTCAGCGGCGGGGCCGCGGGGCGGGGCGGGGGCGGCGGAGGGCGGGGGCCGGGCCGTGAGTGACAGCGCGAGGGCCCGCCCCCCGGGCCAGGGGGCGCGACCCGCTAGGTCCGGGGCCTTCCCGTCCCCCCTCGCCCCCGCCCCCGATCCCTCCCCGCCCCATACACACACACCCACACACCCGCCCCACACACACACACAGGGCCTACGGGTGGAAAATTTCGCTGCAGGTGCCAGAGGCATCTGTGATTCCGGGGCTCAGGTGGTCCTGTCATCCTCCCTCTCCGTTCATCCCTGGCACGCAACCTCCTCGCATGCTTACAGCCCCCCCAAACGTCTGCCTTGTGTTCACCCGCTACTTGGATTAAGTAGGCAACCGTCCCTGGTCCTCACTTTTAACACAGTTACGCCTAACAACCCCCCTCCCACCCCCAACCCCCCCACTTCCCATCGGGCCGCCCCCGGGAAGGAAGCAGACAAACGTGGAGTAAATGGAGCCTGCAATTCCTCGTTGTGCAAAGGCAGGCCCAAGAAGCGGGCCTGGTGCCAGGCGGGTGCCAGGCGGCTAGCAGCTTCCCTCATCACTTTGGCTCCACGTCCCTGCATTTGTGTTGCCAGCGGCGCTCAGTGTAAATGCTGCTGCCCACGCAAGTGAAAGTGGCTCACATAATTGTGAGAGTACAGATTTTCTCCCGCCGTCCCAGCGTTAATACACAGCTCAGGCTTGCTGAGAAGACACCAATATCCTAGAGAAATACAAGCAGAGACTACTAAGATCAATAAAGCAGCAGGCGTATCTTTAACGAATAAATAAGGAATTCTAAAAAAGATGAATGATTATTAAAAGGGAAGGTAGGGTGGTAGAGAGAACAAATCCATAATAGAAAGGGGCAGGAGAGGAAAAGAGATGAGGGAAGCCATGAGAAATTAAAGGTTATGGGAAACACTTATAAGCAGAAGCTCAGAGCTCTCTGCTTGTATCAGTCACGAAGAATTTCAATTTTAAAGGCACTATTGAGTTATATCCTACTTCCCAGTAAGCACAGTTAAGGAAAATAAGCATTAAAAATGTTTTTAAATACTGTGACTATACTATGTTTCTCTAAGGCATCATCTGTGTCATATCAACAGAGAAAAATATATAACACCGATGTGTAAACTAAAATATTTAGTGGATACTTATTCTTTGAAAACAAAGTATTGTCCAAGAGGTTATTATTTAAAAAAAAAAAAAAAAGAAATACTGGAGTCCATAGATATACACAGCCCACCCATGTGTTCATGTCTTCATAATAAATTTCCCTGGAATGGCATAGATTCATAGAAGTCTAAAAATAATCACAAACATTTAGCTCTAACAAAACAGCATATAAGTTAATTATTTTATATCCTGTATAATAAAAGGGTAATATGCAAATTGCCCCTTCAACTGGGAGTTCGAGCAGAGTTCAACCTGGGGGCAGGGCCCCTTCCTTCTGGCCAGCCAGATCTACTCCAACAGGGTGGGCCAGCCAGACCCCACCTGTGCATGAATTCGTGCACCAGGCCTCTAGTATCTATATAAAAATGTATTTACATTTATCACTTTGTAATCTTTTAAAAAATATATTAATATTCATGTGACACTTCTTATACCTTGTAAGTCAAAGATAAGATATTGCCTTGTGCCAGCTGTGACTTTGCCATGCCTAGATGATGACCTCAAATGAAGTTACTACCTTCCTGTTCTCCTTTAAATAAAGTAGTGTAACTGATTTTGAAGGATTCTTTTTTCCTCTAAAATAGTTAACATTCATCCCACTAGATCTCCTCCAAGTGTACCCACTAATCCAAATTATTTCAAGGTAGCTTGTTATTACCAACAATCATATCTACATTTTTGATCATTTAAATCCATGCCAAGGACTGTGTGTTAAGGGCTTTATATACCTTCTCCAATTTATTTTTTTTTCTTTTATTTTTTAAGAGATTTTTCTTTTTTAAAAATATATTTCATTGATTTTTTTTACAGAGAGGAAGAGAGAGGGACAGAGAGTTAGAAACACAGATGAGAGAGAATCATCAATCAACTGCCTCTTGTACACCCCCTACAGGGAATGTGCCCACAATCAAGGTACATGCCCTTGACTGGAAATGAACCTAGGACTTTTCAGTCTGCAGGCCGAAGCTCTATCCACTGAGCCAAACCAGTTTCGGCTCATTCTCCAATTTAAATCCATAGCTGACAATAATGGTAACTAATTGAGTACTCACTGTGTGCCCGATACTATTCTAAGAACTAGGTAGACATGCTTCATCTATCTTCAGAACAACTTGTTATCACCGTCTACACATGAGGAAACTGAGGCAAAGGAGGTAAAATAACTTGCTCAGCATTAGAGCTAATAAATATCATGGTTGGTTTTAGAGCTATGCATTTAACCACTATGTCATGGCACTTCCTAAAAACTGTCATTTACTCATCCCATGTTACAAAGGAGAAAAAGCAGGGTTTAATCCTTGAGCTTACGATTTGTGTTTTATACTTCAAAGTATTTAGTTTTGTTGCTCTGTGAGGGTTGCTGGTATCTTAGCCAGGCTCCTGATAAGTATAAGTGGTTATAACTTGAATCCGTAAAGGAGAAACTGGCCTGACTTTTATTAAGGGTCCTGGTCCGAAACTCTTAAGACCACGATCTTTCCAACACACCAGTATATTGCTCCCCAGAATAACGCAGATCTGGAGAAATGTACACTCAGGGTCAGAAGACTTCCTTGAAGCAGATGCCTTTCTGCTGCTAAGTCAGCACTGACACTTCACACACTTCCTAACCAATAGTACTGGGCCTCCACCCTGTGCAAAGTCGGAGGGTCACAAGTCAGGTAAGATGAGGAGCACAGGAGAGGGAGTAGGATCAGGAGGCATGGGGGGAGATGAGGCCAGGAGCCAGGCATTCAATGAGAATCCTGGTGTCCTTCCAAGAAGCCGGTGTTGAGTCCTTCCAGGCCTAAAGGTTAAAAAGCAAACTGAGGAGGGATGCCCTATCTGTTTCCCTTAAAGACGGCACATTTTGATAGGCAATAACTGAATGTTCCATAGGCTATCTTCATTATTCTTTTAAGGTAGGAATGACATCTGCCTTAACTCATTGGGACATTATGAGGACATTTAAAATATTAGGCAGTGTAAATAGGTAATCAATACCTGATATCTGTCAAAATGTGATACATCTTCCCCTTCACGAGTATATTTCTTCTTAAACCCTCTGGACACCTTGGAAGTGATCAGGATTAGAGAGAAAACCACAGTATTTGCCCTCAACCACTTTGGGGGAAACTGAATAAAGATGTTAACATGAGCCTCGATATTCTACTTTCTTCTACTGATTCACTATAAGGCCCTAACAGATCAGTTAACCTCTCTCCCTCTCTCTCTCTCTCTCTCTCTCTCTCTCTCTCTCTCTCTCTCTCTCTCTCAATTTTCAATGTGGTTTTGTGATTTACAAAAATATGTGAAATCATAAAGTACTTTAAAAACAAATAATAGATGACTAAAGCTTAAAGGAAACGCACTGCAGCATTTCTAAGAGGAAGATGAAACTGTGAACAAAATTTGAGAACACATTTACAGGTTGTTCCCACAAAATGTATACACACTGAATAATTATTCATTCCAATGGGTTAAATTGGAAAAGAAACATCAATTGAGCTATCTGTGTTAAGTGTGTGTACATTTTTTGGGATACCCTCTATATCATCATGCTGAGTGGGGCTCCATATTAGTACAGCCATACTTCATTTTATTGCACTTTGCTTTACAGTACTTCACAGATGCTGCATTTTTTTTAATTTTTTTTTTACAAATTGAAAATTTGTGGCAATCCAGTGTAAAACAAGTCTATCAGTGCCATTTTGCGACAGCATTTGCTCACAATATGTGATATCTTGGTAATTCCTGCAATATTTCAAACTTTTTCATTATTATACTTTTATGGTATTCTGTGATATTTTAAAAATATATAATTTTTATTGATTTCAGAGAGGAAGAGAGATAGAAACATCAATGATGAGAGAGAATCATTGATTGGCTGCCTCCTGCATGCCCCCACTGGGGATCAAACCTACAACCCAGGCATGTGCCCTTGACCGGAATCAAACCTGGGACCCTACAGTCCATAAGTCAACGCTCTATTCACTGAGCTAAACCAGCTAGGTCTATTCTGTGATATTTGATGTTACTATTGTAATGTTTGGAGCTGCCAGGAACCACATCCATATAAGACGATGAACTCAATCAATAAATGTGCTCCAACTGCTCCACCCACTGGCCATTCCAGTATCTGTCCCCTGGGGCTTTTCTAGTCCCTGGGTCCCCAGTCCCTCAAACAATAATATTTACATTAGGCTAATTGATCACCATAGGATGGCCTCTAAGTGTTCAAGTGAAAGGAGGAGGTGCATGTCTCTCACTTTACATCAAAAGCTTGAGATGATTACGTACGTTTAGTGAGGAAGGCAGGCGAAAGCTGAGCCAAGCCAAAAGCGAGGCCCCTGTGCCAGTTAGCCAAGTTGTGAATGTAAAGGAGAAGTCCCTGAAGGAAACTAAAAGTGTTACTCCAGAGAACACATGAGTGATAAGAAAGCAAAACAGCCTTGTTGCTGGTATGGAGACAGTTTCAGTGTTCTAGATAAATCAAGCCAGCCCCAACATTTCCTTTACGCCAAAGCTCAAACCACAGCAAGACCCAACTCTCACCAAAGCTCTGAAGGCTGAAGAAGCCGCAGAAGAAAAGCTTAAAGCTAGCAGAGGTTGGTTTATGAGGTTTATGTCTCCATAACATAAAGGTCAAGGTAAAGCAGCAAGTGCCCATGTAGGAGCTGCTACCCAGAAGTTCTAGATAACAGATGAAGGTGGCTACGCAAAACAACAGATTTCAATGTAGACAAAATAGCCTTCTGGTGGAAAAACACGCCATCTAGAACATTTATAGCTAGACAGGAAGCAATTCCTGGCTTCAAAGAACAGACTGACTCTCTTGTTAGGGGCCAGTGCAGCTGGTGACTAAGTTGAAGCCAGTGCTCATGTACCACTCCAACAATCCTGGGGCTATTAAGAATCATGCTTAATCTCCTCTGCCTGTGCTCTATAAATGGAACAAAGCCGGGATGACCAGCACATCTGTTTACAACGTGATTTACTGACTATTTTAAGCCTATTGTTGAGACTGTTCAGATAAAAATAAAGGTTCCTCTCAAAATGTGACTGCTCATTGACAATGTACCCGGTTACTCACCCAAAGAGCGCTGACGGAGATGGGTAAGATTAAAGTTGTTTTCTTGCCTGCTAGAACAACATCCATTCTGGACCAAGGAGTAATTTCGACTTTCAAGTCCTACTATTCAAGAAATACATTTTGTAAGACTGTGGTTGCCACAGTGATGCCTCTGATGGATGTGGGCAGAGTACATAAAACACCTTCTGAAAAGGACTCACCATTCCAGATGCCCATTAAGAAGATTTGTGGTTCTTGGAAAGAGATCAAAACCAACATTAACAGGAGTTTGGAAGAAGTGGAATCCAACCCTCATCCATGACTTTGAGGGGGTTCAAGATTTCAGTGGAGGCAGTAACTACAGATGTGGTGGAAGTAGAATTAGCAGTGAAGTCTGAATTGCAGTGAATGAATTGCTGCAATCCTATATAATAAAACCCTAATAGGCAAATCGACTAAACAGCGAAACGACCTGTCTCTATGACACACACTGAGCACCAGGGAGCAGACGCTTACTGCAGGAGCTGCCCCCTAGTGGTCAGCACACTCCCACAGGGGAGTGCTAATCAGCCAGAAGCTGGGCTCATGGCTGGTGAGCACAGTGGCAGTCGCGGGAGCCTCTCCTGCCTCTGCTGCACATGGGCGATAAGGAGCTAGGGGTCCCGAACTGTGAGAGCCCCAGACTGTGAGAGGAATGTCCGCCTGAGAGGTCTTGAGGGCACAGGCCGGGCTGAGGGGGTATGGGGGTATCCGGGGTTATCCCATCCCCCCTGTCCCCCTCCGTCAAGAGCAGCTACAGCGTTTGGACAGGTTCAAGCCTGGGACTAATGAGAGGGCACGGTCCTCTCGTGGCAAAGCCACATGTAAGTCTTAGCACAATTATAGCCAAAAGCTATAGTTGTAAGCTTGACCTTATGGTTCGAACCTGTAGCCCCACATGGCTGAGTGATCAGGCTGCAGGAGATGCAGCAAGTAAACAAAGCTTGATTAGGTGCCTGTAACTGAGTAGATTCAAAACCCACAAAAAACATTGTAACCACACCCTTACTTTGTTTGCCTCACGGAATCTGGCTATAAAATAAAGACGTGGCTTACAGGCTGTGGTGCTGCCTCTCTATCAGCGGGCAGCGTCCCACCCAGCCCCAGTTTTCTTCTTGTCTGTCTTTTCTTAATTCTTCACTGCCCCCTCTCAGGCTCACCAAACCTGGCTGTGCTGGCGTGACACCCCCCCCCCCCCCACGCCCAGTGCAGGGATTTCGCGCACCAGGCCTCTAGTCTCACGATAAAAGAGAGTAGTTTCTGAGATGGAGTTACTCCTGGTGAAGACGATGTGAAAACTGTTGAAATGACAGCAAAGCACTTAGAATATTACATAAACTAAGCTGAGAAAGCAGCAAACTTCATTGTTGTCTTATTTTAAGAATTTTCCACAGTCACATCCACTTTCAACTACTACCAACCTAGTCAACAGCCAACGATATGGAGGCACGACCCTCCACCAGCAAAAAGATTACAACTCACTCAAAGGTCAGATAATAGGATTTTTTAACAAGAAAGTATTTTTTTTTAAATATATATTTTATTGATTCTGTACAGAGAGGAAGGGAGAGAGATACAGAGCTACAATAGAAACATCGATGAGAGAGTCATCGATCAGCTGCCTCCTGCACACCCCCCACTGGGGACATGCCCGCAACCAAGGCACATGCCCCTGACCGGAATCGAACCCGGGACCCTTCAGTCCCCAAGCCGACGCTCCATCCATTGAGCCAAACCGGTTTCGGCAACAAGAAAGTATTTTTTGCTTAAGGTAAGTACATTGGTTTTTAGACATATTTATTATTCATTTAATAGACTATTGTGTAGTATAACTTTTATGTGCACTGCAAAACCAAAAAAGTCATGTGAGTCGCTTTACTGCAATATTCACTTTAAACTGATAGAACCAAACCTGCAATATCTCCAAGTTATGCCTATAAATAAAAATATTCATATTTGGAAACTTTCAGGCAGAAGTATCATTGTATTAATCTCTCAAAAGAAAGAGTATTATAAAGGAAAGTATCAAGATGATAAAGGGTAGATCACAAAAAGAATAATTTCAATTTAAGTTTTGACCTGAAATTTAGAGAAATGTGGTATATCAATTATCTAGTGTAGCATAACAAACTACCACCAAATAATTATTTTATTTGCTTATAATTTCGTAGGTTGGAATTTGGGCTGGGCAGTTGGGCAGGTCTGCTCTTCTTGCTTGTGGTCGCTGATGAAGGTCTGGTCTCCTGGTGCATAGACTGGAGATGGCCGGTCTCTGCTCTCTGTGTTCTTAGCCTCCAGGAGGTTAACTAGGGCTTCTTCCCGTGACAATCTCAGGAATGTGATGTGCCTCTTTTTAAACTTTTGCCTGTAATATCTCACTGGCCAAAGCAAATCATATGACCCAACCAGGAATTAAATAAGAGAAAAGGCCAACATGTGGAGTTTTTATTATTATTATTATTATTATTTTAATCTTCATCCAAGGATATGTTTTTACTGACTTAAAAGATAGAGAGACACATTAATGTAAGAGAGAAAATCAATCAGTTGCCTCCCTTACACACCCAACCAGGGAATGAACTACAAACTAGGTATGTACCCTGACCAGGAATGGAACACACAACATTTTGATGTACTGAACAGTGCTCCAACGGATTGACCTACACAGCCAGAACCAACCCTTTGAGACAGTGTACAACTATATATAAAGCTTTTATCGATATATACCACCTAAAGAAGTTAGCGTCTCTGATTTGTCATTTACTTATGATAGGTAGGAGAACATACTTTGGGGAAGTAAAAATTAGTATTAGAGAATTAACTGGAGTCTAGAACAAGGGTTTGCACAGATTAGGCACTTAATATTTTTGATGAATAAATCTGATATTCTTTTATGATAATAAACCTAGAATAATTGGGTAGACAAGAAAGTTATAACAATAATATCCTATATTTGAATGGAACTTTAACTTTTGGAAATCATGTTTACAACATGTTCCTCACTACAACTCTATAAGAGAGATAATTATTATAATCCCATTTTGCATATGAGGAAACTGAGGAACAGAGAGGTTAAATGACTTGCCCCAAGTCACACAGCTGGTTGGTAGTAGGACCTAAATGAAAAGATCCTCCTTCATTGTGCTATCTTTCAAAGACAATAGTTAAAACTAACATGTCAAAGGACAACACAAACTGCTTTTTACATTATACAAATCATAAACTTACAAAGCCACCACAATAGAAGTGGCATTCCCATGGCTTTTAAATAGTCTGTAAACTTCTGGAATGTAGAGAGCCGCCTGACAAGGCACATGGACATTCTTTTAATTCTTATCAGCTGAGCCCGAGGGCACTGGCAGAATCCTGTTATCAGTACTGATTTCTTAATCCATGTGCTTGGAATGAGGAACAAATAGGACCTTGACTCACCCAGGTCTTGATATGCTAAATCTTGTGCCAAAAAATAAGGAGCTTACCCAGATTTTGATGAATAGGATCTGGGCACACCCGAAACTCCTTTTGACCTTAAAATCCCCTTTGGAAGCCAATAAATATGCTGTGTTGTCTGTGGTGAGTGTGACTGTCTCTCCATCAGAGAGATGGCACCCACCTAGCTCCCAGCTTTATGAATCTATTTCTGCCTCTTGTCTCTTTCTTTCTCTAATTTCTTCATCCCCAGATCCTCCCCTCAGGAGCCTGTCTTTTTTCCGTGCGGGATGAGGAAAAAGGAGAAACACCACACTGGAAGGTAGAATGTGACTGTTCATTCTTTCATTCAGTCCAAAAATATTACCCAGCTGCTATGTTAGAAAATAGTATAAAATATGGTCTATGTCCTTGAAGAGTTCAGATTCTACTTGGGATGAAGGGAGAAAGACAGAAAGGAAAAGCATAAAATAATGTAATACACACTAAAATAAAGGCATAACAAAGTTCTTTGGAGACAAGAAGAAAAGCTACTAATTCTGTTTGGTGGTTGGTGGAAGTTAAGGAAATTCAATTATTACCTGGTCTATGAATCTAAGTCATTTAGCTTTCTCAATTTCCTCTATTTATTATAGCATTTAGATATTTTGAACTACCCCTTTAGATACTAAAAAAATAAATAAATAAGTAAATAAAAAAATAAAAGGAACTTAACAATTAATTTAAAATTTGGTTTATAAGCTTTAACCCAGTAAAGATGTCACCCTTCTAAACTTGATTCCTAAATTTAAAAAAACAACAACTTTGCTTTAGTATTCATTTACTCATAACACAAAGAAAGCTTAGTATAAGTGAAAACACTTCCAGGTAATATTAATAGCTCTCTATAGAAATAGCCAAGGCTATATTGTTTCAAGAGGTTTATCAATAAGTAAGAAACCAGAATAAAAAGGGTTTGGGGATATTATTCACATCTTTTTTTTTTTTCTTTTTTTTAAATATATTTTATTGATTTTGTACAGAGAGGAAGGGAGAGAGATAGAGAGTTAGAAACACCGATGAGAGAGAGTCATCGATCGGCTGCCTCTTGCACACCCCCTACTGGGGATGTGCCCGCAACCAAGGTACATGCCCTTGACCGGAATCGAACCCAGGACCCTTCAGTCCCCAAGCCGACACTCTATCCATTGAGCCAAACCGGTCTCAGCCACATCGTTTTTGATGAAAGAGTCCAGATTCAGTGAATTTGGGGAAGAGTCTGTTTATACCTATGAGTTGATAACCTTATATGACCAAACTATAAAAAGCAGCACAAAGAAATAAAATCTCTGTTCTGACAGAGCTTATTCACAATCTAATTCACACATTTATTGGTTTGTTCATTCTATATAGACAACTGAGGAAGTGCTCTCTGCAGGGAAAGGAAACCAGAGAAAAAGCAAAACTTGCCGAAACCGGTTTGGCTCAGTGGTAGAGCGTTGGTCTGTGGACTGAAAGGTCCCGGGTTAGATTCTGGACAAGGGCATGTACCTTGGTTGCGGGCACATCCCCGGCAGGGGGTGTGCAAGAGGCAGCTGGTCGATGTTTCTCTCTCATCTATGTTTCTAGCTCTCTATCTCTCTCCCTTCCTCTCTGTAGAAAATCAATAAAATATATTTTAAAAAAAAGAAAAAGAAAAGAAAAGGCAAAACTTGACAAATTTATAGCCCAGAAAAAGAGCCAGAATTATAGTTTGAGATGTAATAATCTCTTACTTTTCATTTTCATCAGGGTATAATATACACAGAATTTACTATTTTAATCATTTTTAAGCATACAGTTCAGTGGCATTAAGTATATTCACACTGTTGCACAACCATCACCACTAGTCATCTCCAGAACATCTTTATCATCCCATACAGGAACAATGCCCATTAAACACGAATTCCCTACTCCCTATGACTTGTCTATTTGGGGTATCGCATGTAAGTGGAATCATAAAATTTGCCCCTTTGTGTATACCTTCTTTCACATAATGACTTCAAGGTTCATCCATCTTGGAGCGTATATAACTCCTTTCTTTTCAAGGCCGAATAAAATTCCATCGTTTGTATATGCCACGTCTTGTTTCCCATTCCTTTGTTGATGGACATTTGTTTTTTCCCCCATCTTTTTGGCTATTGAAAATAACGCTGCTATGAACATGGTTGTAAAATATCTGTGTAAGACCCTGCTTTCAATGCTTTAGGGTTTACAATCCAGAAGTGAAATTGCTGGGTGATGCGGTAATTCTATGTTCAATATTTTAAGCGGTTGCCTGTTGTAGACAGCATCCATACCATTTTACATTCCCATCAACAATGAATACGAGTTCTAATCTTTTTACATCTTTGCCAACCCTTGTTAATTTTTTATTTTCATACTGGGGCCCAGTGCATGAATTCATGCACCTTGAAAGGACCAGGGGCTGCAAGGCTGCAAATGGCATAGGAGCAGGTCTTGGCCCATCCTCCGTGCCCCTGCCTGGCTCTTCTCACCATGGTCCCTGGTCCCATCTGCCAGCAGCCCCACTCCAGCTGCTGATGCCACTCCATGCGCTGACAGTGCCAGCCCCACTCACACCAACGGTGTGGAGCCATTGGGGCAACACCAGCAGCAGGTGCGAGTGAGGCGCCATCATTGGGTGTGAGCAGCGGCTGCTGCCCTGATGGCCCTTCAGGAGCAGGGGGAGGTGGAGAAGTCTTCAGGGGGAATTGGGGCCAGCCACTGTGGGAGCAAGCGGGGCAGGCAGTGGCAGTGGGTGTGAGTGGGGCCAGCACCAGGCAGGACTGCAGTGTATGGAAGCAAAGAATTTTCTGTAACCACTAGAGGCTTGACCCTATGACAGTAAGCAGCGCCCTGCCTTGGTCTGGCACCCCCCTCACCTTTACCATCCCACCACAGCCTACACCTGCCATGTTCCACACACGCCCCCTGGTGGTCATAGTGACCAATTCAGTTTTTACACCATTGGGTCTATTTGCATATTAGCCTTTTATTATATAGGATTAGCCATACTAATGTGAAGTGGTATCTTAATGGTTTTAATTTGCATTTCCCTAATGATTAGTGATGTTGAGCATATTTTCTTATACTTATTGGCCATTTGTATATCTTCTTTAGAGAAATGTCTATTCAACTCCTTTGTATAATAAACTTTGACCACAGTTAAGACAACTATCCCTGGGAAACAGTGATAGCACAAGCAGAAGTAAGTGAAATCCTTCCTCTTAGTCTAGAAAAAGGACAAAGAAATGATTCTCTGTATTTGTCGGCAGTTACAGCCAAGTACAAAATGCATTGTGAAGAATGAAACTAGAGCCAATCCCTTAGTGAGAGTCCCTAGGATATGACTAACCCTTTAGTTCCTTTTTTTGCACTTTCATGTAAAAAAATATTTATTGAGTACCTGCTGTTTTAGTTTCCTATTCCTGCTATAACAAACTACTACAAACCTAATGGTTTAAAAGAACAAATTTATTCTCTTACTGTTCTGGAGGTCAAAAGTCTAAAATTAAGGTCTTGCCTGGTCTTCCTTTCAGAAGCTTCAGGAGAGAATCTCTTCTTCCCCTTTGTCAGTTTCCTTAGGCACCTGGTTCACGGGCCCTAACTTCTCCAATCTCTTGCTGCTTCTTTTCTTTAATAAAAAAAAAAAAAGTGTTTTAATCTGTTCCAGTTTTGAGATGTAATTGACATATAACATTATTTAAGCTTAGGATGAACAACATAATGATACATGTGTCTATTACAAAATGGTCACCATAATAAAAATCTAGTTAAAATCCACCACCTCATGTAATTAGAAATTTCCCTCCTTGTGATGAGAACTTTTAAGATCTACTCCATTAGCAACTTTCAAATATACAACATATTTTTATACCATGTTACTACAGAGGATAGAGAGAAACATCGATGAGAATCATCCATCAGCTGCCTCTTGCACGCCCCCTACTGGGGATGTGCCCGCAACCAAGGTACATGCCCTTGACAGGAATCAAACCTGGGACCTGTCAGTCCGCAGGCCGACACTCTATCCACTGAGCCAAACCGGTTTCAGCTAATTGCTTTTTTTAAAATTGTATTTTATTGATTTTTTTACAGAGAGGGAAAGGGATAGAGTTAGAAACATGGATGAGAGAGAAACATCGACCAGCTGCCTCCTGCACACCCCCTCATGGGGATGTCCCGCAACCAAGGTACATTTCCTTGAGGGGAATGGAACCCGGAACCGTTCAGTCCGCAGGTCAATGCTAGTCTATCCACTGAGCCAAACCAGTCAGGGCTGATAACTTTCTTATAAGGACCCTAGTGGTTACATTTTGGCCACTTGGATAATCATTTTCCCATCTCAACCCACTCAATCACCTAGCAAAGCCCTTTTCGCCAAGTAAAGTATCATAATCACAAATTTCTGGGGATTAGGAGGTGGACATCTCTGGGGCCATTATTTTCCCACACCGACTATGTGCCTGTGAATTCAAAATGGGAAGATAATGGCATCCAATGTATTCTACAGGGACCATTTTCCTCTCAGACTGAACTGCCCTCCTTGTTTGCCAGGAAGAGGGGCTTCTAATGCGTTACCAGGCCCTGCACCAGAGAATTCGTGGTGGGCCTGCCATTTGCTGATATAAACAATCCCAAAGACACAGCTGCTGTTACTGTCGCTGCTTTGATTGGGAATTAAAAAAAAAAAAAAAAAAAAGGAAAGCAGCATTTCCTATTAAATTAGTCACCACCACAACGAGGCTCACCAGCATTGCCGTTCACCGCGGGGGCAGTAGCGGTCCATCAGGACGGCCCTCAGGAGAAGGATGACTTCCGCCACGTGTTCCTTCCCATTGGAGGGCGGCGGGCGGTGGGCGGGCGGGGCCGCGGAGCCTGTCTAGGCCCGCCGCTCGGCCCCGCCCCCTCCCGCTCCACCGGCGGCTCCGCCCCGCCCCGCCGGCCCCGCCCCCGCCGGCCCCGCCCCCGCCGGCCCCGCCCCGCCGGCCCCGCCCCCGCCGGCCCCGCCCCCGGAAGCCGGGCGCGCCGCTGGCAGCTACGCGGAGGGGCTGCTTAGCGCGCCTGCGCGTGCGCACGAGCTGGGAACGTCACGGGCGGCGCGCGGGAGGAGGCCTCCGGCCACAGCACCCAGGTGAGCGGCGCGCGAGCGGCCCCTTCTCCTGCCCGCGCCCGTCAGCCTCCTCTCCGTGGCGGGTCCGTTTCCCTTTCGGAGTCCGGGCAGCGGCGAGCACCGGGGGCCGGTGTGAGGAAGCGCGCGGGAGGGAAGGAGGCATCCGGGCGGGTATAACCTCGGCGTCTGTGGGGCCGCCTGTCCGCACGCCACGTTCGCGGTGGCCTGGGAGCCCGGGGTCCTCAGCCCCGGAGCTGGGCTCGGGTCACCAGCGCCCTCCGCGTCCGCGGGCTCGAACCCGAACCCCGGGGCGCGGGGCTGTCCGTTATCCCCCGGCACCTCGCGGGGCGGAACGCTGGGAGCCGCGGTTCCTGAACACGGAGGTGGGCTTGTTTTCTTGGGGCCTCGGTTTTCCGGTCCCCGATCGGTCGGTCGGTTACCTTTGGGCCGTCTTACATACCTGACCGCAGAAACCCAGTGTCCCGGTAACGGAATGACAGTTTGGAAAATGCCGGTATTTCACCGCAGACTGTAGGAGCTATACTGACGGTGAGTGCGCAGGCAGCCCGTTTTCATGGAGTCCCACGCAGGGTTTGAGGGCCGACGAACTGTCGTTTAGTTTGTACCCTTTCCCAAAATGTTGTAAAGAGAATCGTTGCTAATTTTAAGTCCATACCATATTTTTTTTTAATTTAATAAATATTGTTCAGATTATTACAATTGTTTCTCCCCCGCCCGACCCCCCCCCCCCATAGCTCCCCTCCACCCGGTTCCCACCCCACCCTCTGCCCTTACCTACCCCCACCTCCACCGTTCTCATCCATAGGTGTATGATTTTTGTCCATGCTCTTCCCGTACTCCCCACACCCCTCTCCCCCTGAGACTTACAGTCCACTCCCTTTCTTTGCCCCCGATTCTATTCACCAGTTTATTCTGTTCCTCAGATTCTTAATTCACTTGACTTTTAGATTCACTTGTTGATATGTATTTGTTGTTCATAATTTTTATCTTTACGTTTTTCTTCTCTTCTTAAAGAACATGTTTCAGCATTTCATATAATCCTGGTTAGGCGGTGATGAACTCCTTTAGCTTTTTCTTATTTGTGAAGCTCTTTATCTGACCTTCAGTTTTGAATGATAGCTTTGCTGGGTAGAGTAATCGTGGTTGTAGGTTCTTGCTATTCCACTCTGGCCTGCATAGTTTCTGTTGAGAAATCAGCTGACAATCTATGGGTGCTCCCTTGTAGGTAATTAACTGTTTTTCTTTTGCTGCTTGTAAGATTATCTCTTTGTCTTTTGCCCTTGGCATTTTAGTTATGATGTGTCTTGGTGCGGCCCTCTTTGGATTCCTTTTGTTTGGAGTTCTGTATGCTTCTAGGACTTGTAAGTCTATTTCTTTCACCCGGTACGGGAAATTTTCTGTCATTTCTTCACATAGGTTTTCAGTATCTTGCTCTCTCTATTCTTCTGGCACCCCCATAATTCAGATGTTGGTATGCTTGAAGTTTCCCAGAGGCTTCTTACACTATCTTCAACTTTTTGGATTCTTTTTTCTTTTCAGGTTGGGTGGTTTGTTTGTTTGTTTTTTGTTTTTTGTTTTTTTGCTTCTTTGTATTTCAAATCTTTGACTTGATTTTTGCATTCCTCTAATCTGCTGTTGAGTCTCTCTCTATATAATATTTTTATTTCAGTCACTGTATGTTTAATTTCTAGTTGGTCCTTTTTCATATCCTCAAGGGTCTCGCTAAATTTATCAGCCTTTACTAGGAAATTCTTGAAAAACCTTATAATCGTGGTTTTGAACTCTATATCCAGTCGTTTGTTTTCCTCCATTTTTTTCATTTGTGATCCTCATTTTCACTCCTTGTCTCCTCATTTTCACTGCTACCCTGAGTTAGTAGGGTGGCTTTGTGTGCTAGGTATCGTATATGGTCCAATGGGTCAGCCTCCCAGTTACCTGAGGTGGACACTTTTGGTGCACCCATTTGTGGACTGTGTGTACAGCCTTGTTGTAGTTAAGTCTTGATTGTTGTTGGTGTCACTGGAAAGAATTGACCTCCAGGCCAATTGTCTGTGTCTGTAGCGGAAGAATTGCTGTGCTGGAGACATACTTATGGGGCAGGATTTGTTTCAGTGGAGCTTTGGTGCTCACTGAGTCTGCCTCTTAAATGTGTCATTTATGGGTGTGAGTTGAAATCTGGTGTCATCTCACAAAGACCATTAGATACACTAGCTTCTGGATCTCCAGTGGGGTGCAGGTCAGCTACTTTCTGAGGCCACCCAGCAGGAGCTACAGCAAGAACTACAGTTTTTTCCTCTTTGCTTGCGGTTTGGAGGTTTTGGAGTTGTCTGGCTGGAGCTGTAGTTTATTTGGTTAAACTGCAGCCTGGAGCTTGGGTGTGTTTGTAGATTGTGCAAGGCGTGGTCTCAGGGAGTCACTAAGCTAGGGTTTGGCAAACAGCAATGGCTGCCATTCAGCATTCTCTGACTTTCTGTGTTTCCAAGTCCCCATGTCCCATGCTCCAGCGCAGTAAACAATGATTGCTTGGCACACCTCTGCAAAAAAGTCACCCTCACTTTCTGACCCGATGGCAGACAGACCAGCTTCCCACCATAGGAGTTTAGGTCCCCTGCCTCTCCCCAGAAACTGGATTTCAGAGTAATCGGGAGCTTGTCTCCTCGGGTTGCAAAAAAACAGCACATCCAATCACCCACCACCCAGCCCACTTCACACGCCTCTGTACCTCAGTTTTTCAGCGCTTGTGCACACCTCAGTGCTCTTTTCTCTTTCCTTCTAGTTGTAGAACTTCCACTCAGCCAACTTCCTGTGGTTCTGGGTGATAGACGTTTTGTCTTTTAATTGTTTTGAAATTGTTGTGTGAGGCAGCAGTTTAGGTGTTTCTCTACGCTGCCATCTTGGTTTGTCCCATACCATATTCTTATTATTTTCTAATATAAGTTGTAATCTCATTTTGAGGTAAATATTAGCTAAAGGATTGCTTAGTGGGTGGGATTTTTGGATAATTTTTCCATACTAAGCTAAATCCTGAGCGCTTAAATCCTTAAGATAATGGTATTGTTGGATATTATCAACCCATATTTAAACTTGAAGATTCCCAGGTACTGGGCTATGCACCTCCTGTCATGAACTGTGACCACTTGGGAGGCACATGTTTAAAACTATTGGGGACTACATAAACCATGTAAATGAAGATAAGGGGGTAGTATGGTGAGGGGAGGAGTGGAGGGAAAGAGAATTGTGGGAAACTAGCTCAGGGAAAAGAAGTAACTTTTCTGCTTACATATCAAAGAGCAGTACCACTGCACAATTATTTTTAAAATATATTTTTATTGATTTCAGAGAGGAAGGGAGAGGTAGAAAGAGATAGAAACATCAGTGATGAGAGAGAATCATTGATTGGCTGCCTCTTGCACCTCCTACCCCCTATTGGAGATCAGCAGCAACCTGGGCATGTGCCCGTGATGGGAATCAATCCCTTCAGTCCACAGATGGATGCTCTATCCACTGAGCCAAACCAGGTAGGGCCCACTGCACAATATTAAATTTCCTGACTCCAAACTCCTTCATTGGTTAAACAGTCTTTGAATCATACTTGTCAGATCCTACTTTAGGCACTGGATATATAAAGGTGAGCTAGCTATCAGGAATTCCCAGTCTGGTAAGGAGACAGAAAGGAAGGGAAATGTTAGCTATGAAAAACAAGTATTTCAAAGAAGTATTTAATCATTGACTTTGGGATTTAGACCTAGTTCATATAATCATGGGGTTGGGAAATAGCATATATTGTACTTCTAATGCATGAATTCCCTACAGCATCCCACTATTCACTCATTGCTCCTAATCTTAGAAAGTAGCCCAGTCCATTTTTGAGCATTCTTAATGTTAAATGCTAAACTCAGAATGGCTTTCTTATGCACTCCATCTCTAAATGCAAGTTCTACCTCTGGAACTACAAGTAACAGCTCTAAAATCTTTTCCCATATCAGTTCTAAGTATCTGAATGCATTCTTTCCTTTGTCATTACTTTTCCTACCGTGTTTCCCCGAAAATAAGACCTAGCGCATGGAAAGATAAGACATCCCCTGAAAATAAGACCTAGTGCAACTTTGGGAGAAAAAATTAATATGAGACACTGTCTTATTTTCAGGGAAACAGGGTAGATGTGGGCCTGTTCTATATATCCTAAATCATGATTTACATTTTAGACTCTTCACCACAGCACTCAGAACCAACTGCTTCAATGGAGTGTGCTATGAAACCATTTGCTTTTAAAATTGAAGAAACTTACAAAATACTTAATTTCAAAGTTGTTCTTAACCAAGAAACAAAGTGATAAAGGAAAAAACAACCCCACTCTTTTATTTCAGCCCTTGGCTTTTTGTAATACAGGGTGAATTATCTTAAAAAAATAATAGTAACCTATTTTCAGATCATCGGCACAACTTGGAATTGTTTCTAAAACCCCATTATAATTTCGCTGGTTTTTTTTTTTTTTAACTTTTTAAAAAAATAAATCTTTATTGCTCATATTATTACAATTGTTTCTCCTTTTCCCCCCCATAGATCTCTTCCACCCAGTTCCCACCTCACCCTCTACTCTTACCTTCCCCCCCACCATTGTCCTCAACCATAGGTGTGCAATTTTAATTCAGTCTCTTCCTGCACCTCCACACCCCTTTTCCCCTGATAATTATCAATCCATTCCCTTTATATGCCCCGATCCTATTATAGTCACCATTTTATTCTGTTCCTCAGATTTTTAATTCACTTGATTTTTAGATTCACTTGTTGATAGATATGTATTCGTTGATCATAATTTTTATCTTTTTTCTTCTTCCTCTTCTTTTTTTTTTTTTTTAAATCAATCTTTATTGTTCATATTATTACAAAGGTTCCTCATTTCTTCCCCCCTCCACCAGGTTCCCACCCCACCCTCTGCCCCCTTTCCCTCTCCCATTGTCCTCATCCATAGGTGCACAGTTTATGTTCAGTCTCTTCCTTCCTTCCTTTCCCCGATAGTAAATCCGTTTTCAGATAGTAAATCAGTTACTTAGCATTTTCTCATATCAATAATACCTCCACATGCCCAAAGATACACTTCACACAAAAGACACTTCCAAATAGGTCAACCAACCTCATCCAGGCCCCGCACAAGGCACTCACAGATCAACACCCCAGTGCTATACTAACTCCACATATCCAGATCTAAGCCTTCATCACTTGATTCAGCAGACCCTCAAGTTCCCGCAAAAGTTTCTAGCCATGTCTGAGAGGCAGCCTTGGGGCGGGGGCAGGCGAGGAGCGAGCTGTTCCGGGCCTGGCTGCTCCAGGCCTGGCCTCTGTTGCTCTGGTCCGTTCCACAACCAGCTGCTCCGGGTCTGGCCACTGCCGCTCCCGACCTGGTTGCTCCGGGCTTGGCTGCTGCTGCTCCGGGCCTGGCCACACCCAACCCGGCTGCTCTGGGCCTGGCCGCTCTCGCTGGGTTATTTTTTGCTGGTTTTTTGGGGAGTCATGTTTCTCTTGATATGTCACCCAAACTTCTCAGTTTGGAAAAACTATACATTACTATATAAAAATAAAAAATATTTCAAAATTACTCTATAGTCTGATGGTTACATTTTTCTTCTTTTCAGATATATATTTGCCATTATGGATCATTTCAGAGATCTATCAGAAGATGAAGTGGACCATTCTTTCTTTGACAGTGACTTTGAAGAATCAAAGAAAAGTGAAAGTAATTCAGTTTTTGACAAGCAAAATGATTGCCCTAAAGAGGGAATAGACAAAGATACAGTAAATGTAAACTCGAAATTTGGAATGCAGAGAAAAGAAAATGATCTTGCTGAGAAAGGAAATGAAAGGAAAGAGAAAATTCCTTCAGAAGAACACCCCGTAGAAAATGATAATACACAAACCAGAAATTCTTTATCATTGACCACTTCTTCAAGATCAGAAAAATTGTGTGATGCTACAACAGGACATAAAATACACTTGACCATTCCAAATAGAATTCCCAAAATGGTAAAAGAAGGTGAAAATGATTATTATACAGATGAAGAGGAAAGCAGTGATGATGGGAAGAAACATTATGTCAGGTCCAAGTCAGCTAAACCATCTACTAACATCAAAAAAGGCTTAAGTAAAAAGTATTCCAGAAGTACTTCCTCTTCCTCTTTGTCCTCCTCATCTTCAAGTTCAGGTGCAGATTGTTCAGCTGCAGAGTCTGATAATTGTACACCTGATTCATCTCCATCATTAAAGAAACATCTCTCTGGTGTAACCCACTTGTCACCAAAACAGAAATATAAACCAGGAATAAAATCAGCAGGAACACAGCCTACAAGTACTAAATCCAAAGTCGGTGACTTCACTGAGGAATCTGAAGATACTGTGACAGATGTCACTCCTTTGTCGACCCCAGACATCAGCCCGGTTCAGTCTTTTGAACTGAGAACATCAAGCAATAAAAAAGTAAAAGTTAAAAGGCAAGAAAATGTGAGTCAAGAAGTGTATAAAAATGTTGAGGATTTAAAAAACAATTTGAAATCAGGCAAAAAAGGGAAAGACAAACATGGAGTAGATCTCACCTCGAAGTCTTCAGTGTTAGATTCCAATTTAGACCGCAGACATAAACAAAAAGCCATACATGACACAATGGACCTGAATCATCTCTTGAAAGGTAATTTTTCTTTTTCAAAACTACATAATGAATTTAATCATTAAACTTAAAGGTATATTGAGCTTAAGTATTAAATGCTATGAATTTGCATTGATTTTTCTAGTAGATTTCTTTGTGATAACTGATATTATCATAACTTTATTAAATATTCCGCAAAAGTTTTTATTTTGCCACATATAACTAAACTACAAGCATGTAAGATGGAGATGTGTACATGGCTATGCCTTTTCTACATTGATTTCTTAGTACACTTTATCACTTTCAACTACTACTATATGGCTTTTTCTAGGCCTATTTGTTCTTACCTGATTTCTTCACAGCCTTTTCCACCTCCTTGGAAGATAAATTCACTTACAATGTTTCCCAAACTTCTCTCATGATGAGAATCACCTGGTGGAGTTGTTAAACTACAGATTCCTGAATCCCAACTAAGAAGTGCTAACCTAGAATTTTTGGGAACATATAGGTAAAATTGTATACTTAACTAGTTTGGGAAACACTGAGTCTTAACATAAGGAAGTTGATAGTTATAATGCTTAACACTTTAATAATTGTGAGCATGTAATGGGATCCTGTCGGAACAGCTGAGGTAGAAACAGGGCATACTCTACATCTCAATTTAAACATTTTCACTGGCTAAGTACAAAGATACATTAAAAGAGTGTTGATTCAGGTAGTGAATTTTGAGTGAAAAATTTTGCAAGTCGTTAACAGCAAACATTGGGTGAGAGTTTAGATAGTGAGGGATGCCTGTGGTTAACAGTGTTAATGTTATTTATTGGTTTAAAATAACTTTTGTTAACAAGTTTAATAAGTTTGTAAATTTGAACTATGAAATAAGCATATGAAACAAAGGTTAATAAAAGAATATAAAATCAGGCATCCCAATCATAGGCCATGAAATATGAAACAGTGTTGAATTTGGGTACTTACATAGTGAGGTGAAGACAATTCTGGAAGTGGAATAAAAATTTTGGGCTTCTGAGTGTCATTCTCTTGACTCTACACCCGTGGTCAGCAAACTGTGGCTCTTTGGCCCGTTGAGTGTGGCTCTTCCACAAAATACCGTGGCCTGGGAAAGTCTATTTTGAAGAAGTGGTGTTAGAAGAAGTGTAAGTTTTAAAAATTTGGCTCTCAAAAGAAATTTCAATTGCTGTCTGGTTGATATTTGGCTCTGTTGACTAATGAGGTTGCTGACCACTGCTCTAGACCAGCAGTAACTATTCTGTGCCCCATTCTTTTCATTTGTAAGGTGAGGTGTTGATATAAGTTGCTAAAGCCTATTCTAAATTGAGATTTTTGGGTTCTGTGAAAAATATTAGAAGGGAAATCCTATATCAGTGGTCAGCAAACTCATTAATCAACAGTCAAATATCAACAGTACAACGATTGAAATTTCTTTTGAGAAACAATTTTTTTAAACTTAAATTTGTTCTAACGCTATTTCTTCAAAATAGACTCGCCCAGGCCGTGGTATTTTGTGGAAGAGCCACACTCAAGGGGCCAAAGAGCTGCATGTGGCTCACAGCCACAGTTTGCCCGCCACAGCCCTAGATAATTTGGCTCAGTGGATAGTGTCGGCCCTAGCGTTGGCCTGCGACTAAAGGATTGAGGCTTTGATTCCAGTTAAGGGCTATACCTTGGTTGCAGGCTCAATCCCTGGCCCTGGTTGGGGCAGGTGTCGGTGGCAACCATTGATGTTTCTCTGTCTCCCCCTCCCCCCTTGCACTTTATAAAAATCAATGGGAAAATATCCTTGGGTGAGGATTGACAAAAAAATCAAACACAAGCAAATATATATAGTGTATATATTAAAAGGGAAGTTCAATGTAGATTAGCATTATTAGATATCTAACATTAAAGTAAACCTTGAAATTTTTTATTAGAATTTCTGAGTATTTAGCCTCTTTTCAGTCAGTTCGGTGGGTGATTTGGAAGACTTCCCACCCCTGCCCCAAGCCTGCCTTTGCTAGTACATAGCAAAAAAGGGTGTGGTTGGAATTAGTTTTTTGACCTTGAGCTGTAAATCCCTTGTAGGCAGAAAGAGCATTAAAAGATAGAGTAGTAGAATATGCAGAAGTTTAGGCATTGGGTTATGGCATGAATCTTGCATATTTAAAGAACAGTGAAGAAGTTGGCATGACTAGATTAGAAGGTATGTTTCAAATACTTGATATAGGTAAAATTGGGTCAGTTTAGGAAGAATCTGTAGGGTAAAATAGAGACAATTTAGAAATGCTCCACAAATTTTACTGCATAGATTCTGTATGAAATAATTAGGTATATTATTAGATGATGTATTCTAAGAAGAAAAATTACTACAAGAAAAAGAAATGGGATTAAGGAAGCATTGAACAAAGAAACTGGTTAAACTTACTGTTAAACTGATAACAACATAGGAGGGAATGAAGCAAACGGCTTATTTAAGGGGAAGATATGGGCCCTGTTGTACTCCATAAGGAAGACGACGCCTATACAGTAGTCCCCTCCCCTCAGGGAATACATTCCAAGACACCATGTAGATGCCTGAAACGGGATTGTACTGAACCCTACACATACTATGTTATTTCCTTGTATGTGCATACCTTTGATAAAGTTTAATATATAAATTAGGCATAGTATTAGATTAACAACAACAATAATAGAACACATACATTGATAAAAAGTAATGTGAATGGCTTGAGGGTCATTATTAAGTAAAATAGGGGTTACTTGAACACAAGCACTGCACCATTGCCACAGTTGATCTGATAACCCAGACAGTTAGTAAGTGACTAAGGGAGGGTGGTGGATACAGCATGGATATGCTGGACAAAGGGGTGGTTCACATCCCAGGAGGGACAGCAGGAGGTGTCATGTGCTACTCAGAATGGCACACAATATAAAACTCACGAATAGTTTATTTCTGGATTTTCCATTTAATATTTTGAGCCACAGTTTTCCACAGATAACTGAAAGGGAAGAAAGCAAAAATGTGGGTGGTTCTCTACTGCGATTAGCTACTAGCACATCCTCCCTGGCAACATGTTTTGTCCCTTTACTGGCAGGCTGCAGTGAACAGGGTTCCAGTAGGTGAGGAGGAAATCTCAGATATCCTCAACACTCTACCAAGTGTTACCAAACATTTGAAGAAATCTAAAATCAAGAGAAGCACCAGACTCACAGTTGAAGAACATAATGCTTGAAGCAGAATTAAAGTGAAGCTTGGTGATTTTAGAGCGGCAAGGACAAAACTGTCTTCACTAATAATGACATGATTGCTTTTTATACTCTTCTGTCACATGTATATAGTGGAGTTTAGCACTAAAAGGGTCAAACAGTGCTTGACATGCTCAAAAAATTTAAGAGCCATTGATATGCATTCTGTGATAAGAACAAAACAACCCAATGATGAAATTGACAAAACATAATCATGAAAGATTAATAGAGTAATTAGACACCCCTCACTCCCACCCCCCAAAAAAGTAAACTGCCTGCTTGTTGACTATACTTGGTCCACAGGTATTTTGTCTATCATACCTTTTTTTTTTAAGTGATGGCATATCAATGGCTATTCCTATTATAATAAATTACCCCAATGCTAGACTTAAAGGCAGGCACTAGAATCACCTGAGAGCTCTTCACTCACATGTCAGGTGGGGTTTGGGATGACATGAACGGGACTGCTGAGCAGAAGGCCCACGTGTGCCCTCTGCGTTGCTTGGCTTCCTCACAGATGGCGGCATCAGGGAAGTTGGATTTCTCACATGGTGGCTCAGATCTCCAAGTTCAGTGTTCCGGGAAACAAGATGGAAACCTCATCGCCTTTTATGACCTAGCCTCAGAAGTCACATAGCTCCATTTCTTCCATATTCTATTGATGTAAACAGTAAGAACCTTCCCAAATTTGAGAGGAAGAGCATAGACCCTCTTAAGAATGTCAAATACCGTATGGACATGTTTTAAAACCGCTTCAGTCCATCCTCTGTCCATATAATTTTTACATATTTCTCCCAAACGCAAAAATACATTTCTCCTTTCAAAAGATTCCCCAACCTCAAAATCCAGGGACTAAAACAGGTCCAAGTGCAGCGCAGTCTACTCAGACTTGGTTCCTCAGTTTCCTGTACCTCTGAGTCCTTTGAGAATCTTCTGCCAGGAAGGAGTAGGAAGGAAAAATTTATTTTGAATCTCATAAGTTCTGGCTCTGTTATATTCTCTCTAAATTTTGCTTGAAAACTGACTGGTTTGTTTTTTAGTCCTCTAATTATTGTGGATAAAATAAATCACTGATATTTTCAACGTTCTGTGAGGAGATCTGTTTAGCCCTGTCCACCAATGGCAATAAGTACCTCGTCAAACAGCTAGCATTATTCCTAAAATTCTACCATTTTATCCATTTCATCAGCAATCCCTTCTAGGCCCTTCCAACTCTACTTGTCACCTGGTCTCAGCCAGTGCCGTCTAATGTAGATTCTTGTTAGAGTAGCACGCCAGTTCCTGGTACCAAATTTTGTATTAGTTACTGCTGCTCTGATAACAAATCACAGATGACTCAAAGACTAGGATCATAATGGCCGTCTATGTGGTTTGATTTCCTCAGCCTGGCAGCTGAGCTCAGGGCAGTCAGATATGTAGGGTGGCTCAGGTCCCAAGGACAAGTATTCTAGGAAGTGGGGTGGGGGCTGCACCTCCTAGGACACACATGGCTGTATCACATTGGTCTGCATAGTCACAAGCCTGCCAGATTCAGAGGACCGGACTGGGAAATGTCACCGAAGTTATCATCTGACAACTTGTTTACAAAGAAGATGAAGAAATTTAGTAAATTTTATTACTTCTTGAAATGTGACTTGTCAGTTTATAAGTTTGGATTTTTTTAAAAAACTTCATAAAAAATCACTTTAAAAAGCAAATATTTTTATTATTATAATTTTTTAATATATTTTATTGATTTTTTACAGACAGGAAGAGAGAGAGAGAGCTAGAAACGTCGATGAGAGAGAATCATCGACCAGCTGCCTCTTGCACACCCCCTACCGGGGATGTGCCCGCAACCAATGTACATGCCCCTGACCGGAATCGAACCTGGGACCCTCCAGTCCCGCAGACGGACGCTCTACCGCTGAGCCAAACCGGTTTTGGCAAAGCAAATATTTTTTTAATAGGGATCATGAATATGCCTACAGGATAGTTTTTTTTTGTTTGTTTTTGTTTTTGTTTTAAGAACTGTTATATGAATAAGATCTTAATATGGCTTGAGATAAAATTTTCAATGGTAACGTTATACATAATTTCAAAATGCTCTGTGTCTCAGCTTAGGTGAAAGTAAAGCTGATACTTCTAGTAAATGGTATTAGATCATTTAAGAAAAGGCTCTAGTAATGATGGACACATATTGAAATACTGAAACAAGTTTGAACAAAACTTTTGTTGAAGCCCTAGCCATGTTTCCCAATGGCATTGACGTGCAGACAGAAGGGTTGTGGGTTCGAGTCCCAGTCAAGGGCACACACCTTGATTGCAGGCTCCAACTTGGGAGTGTGTGGGAGGCAACCGATCAATGTCTTTCTCTCACACTGATGTTTCTCTCAATGTTTCTTTCTCTCCCTCTCCTTCTCCTTTTTCCCTTTCACTCTCTAAACACATCAATGGAAAAATATCCTGGGGTGAGGATTTTTAAAAAATTGTTTCATTGAAGAAAATTAGAGAAAAACAATGTTTCATAAATATGTGAATTTAAATATGTATACATTTATATAAATATTTGTATCCCTGAAAGTTTATTCAAGTTACAAAAAGAGATCTTAATCGGAAAAACCAATGGATCATATCAGGGGTGGGCAAAAGTAGGTCTACAGTTGTGAGTACATGATAGTATATTCTGGTATTATTACTTATTAATTGTATTATAACTATAAACTTACCTCTGCATTTAAAGTTGCTTCATACTTAAGCATATAGGCACTTTAGAAAAACATAATAGTGATACCTGGATTTAGTATATAAGTACTTCATCCATATACTTTTCCATCAGAGTTAGTTTGCTAATTTTAAAAATGTTAGATTAAGTGTTCTTTATATAATTAATTTATTTATAGCTATTGCTTTATTTTACTTTTTAAAATTTTTTTAAAATGCCATTTGGAAAAAGATTTACTTTTAATTTTGTTTAGAATTTAATTTTAAAGGCTTTCATATATGGCTAAATTAATCTAGAAACCTTATTAAATTCTACAAAATGGGCATTTCTTAGAAGCAAGATAATTATGTTCAGCCCATCTATATCTTTCTGAGTGTGTTCTCATTCAGGTTTTGTCAGTTGGTTTTCAACAAATTACCAACAATTAATTTCCTCGTTTTCTATCAGGAAATCACTGTTAATAAAATTTATTTTAAGTTTCTGTAATCTTTGATTATCTATGGTTAAATGTGGGGAGGGCAGAAGACATAGTTTTTGTGACCTTGCTCAAATGTTTTAAATTTTCTGTACCAGTCACATTTTTAGATGAGGGTTAAAAATGCCTCTTCCTCTTATAGTAAATGCTAAGACAGTAAAAGATCTAACATAGGTACTCAAATAAAAACAAGTAACGCTTAGGCTTTTCCCAGTTTAGGTTCTTAGAAGGATATTTCTTAGATCACATGATCTCACACATCTAGGGGAAATGATGAACAACATAGACTGATGAACAAAAACAGACTCAGAGAAAGAGAAGCACTGAACAGACTTTCAAACCTCAGAGGGAAAGTAGGGGAGGGTGGGGGTAAAGGGGAAGAGATCAACCAAAGGACTCATGTTCGTGCATATAAGCCTAACCAGTGGCCATGGACAACGGGGAGGGGCAAGGGAAGTGAGGGCATATGTAGGGAGGGGTTTGGGATGGGATTGGGGGATGAGGGCAATTATGTGATACCATAATCAATAAATACATATATATATATATATATATATATATATATATATATATGTGTGTATATATATATATATATATATATATATACACACACACACACACACACACACACACACAGTAAAAAACATAATAAATGTGCCAGTATATTACTAATCTGATATAATGTATTCATTTTTAGTACTGACTTAAACTGAAACATTTAACAAGCTGAATAGTTTTAGAAACTTTTATGTGATAATTAGTTTGCAAAATATTTTTCTTGGTTACAAACTTTCTATACAATATATACATGATGGCTTATGTTTAATCGGGAATGAAATGTTTGACTTCTACAGAAGTATTTGTTTTAATGCCAATACAAAATACTGTAGTAAAATATTTTCAGATTAACTGGAAAATTTCAGAATATTCTGCATTTGTCTTTGCCATTTTCTACCCATTGTTTTCACCAGTCATTGCTGAAGACATTTTATTTTTGAAGTATGCCTTCCAAGTAACAAAAACTCTCTAAGTATTATATTGGTACACTCAACCAGAGGTTTCCAACCTTCCTAACTATTAAGCTTCCTTGGGGAAACAAGATGAACCTGACGGGCATTTTCCATAAATTACACCTACCTTAAAACCAGCACCATGTACATTTCTTATTGTTTGGTATATAGCTTTTATTCCCAAAGAACTCAGCATAAAATGCTAAGCTGCCTCTGGATTTTTATTTTCTACACAATTGTAGTGTGATGTCAATAACATTATTTCTTCTATGTATTTTCATGAATAAATGTAGTTTTAATTTTTTAAAATTAAAGCAAATACCATCATATTTCATGCTACTTTCTCTCGCCACTTTTCCTTCTGTTGTCCATTTCTGTAGCTTTTCTGGAATTGGATAAAAAGCGACCAGAGAAACATCACTTAGATCAGCCTTCAGCAGCACCTAGGAGGAACTACTCTTTCACAAGAGAGGAGGTGAGACAGATTGATCGGGAAAATCAGAGGCTTTTGAAAGAACTGTCAAGACAGGCTGAAAAACCAGGAAACAAAAATATGATGCCTAGAAGATTTAATCATCCCCCTAAGTTATATCACAGTGCTGTCAACAGACAGAAAGAACAACAAAGGATTGAAAGAGAAAATTTGGTAAGTAAAAAAATTTTTAGTCATCAAGGAAATGTATTTGTATTGATTTGAAACCCAGTGTACTGGAAACCCAAAGACAGCCCAATATTTAAACTTAATTATATAAAAGAAGATTTAGACATGTTTGTAAAAGTAGAAATACATGATGAACTATGGCCTGTAAGGTACAGTGTGTACAATGTGTAGCTTTTTTCCCAGCAACCCATATTTTAAGGGAACCTTAAATGAAAATACTGAAACTTCCATTATATATTTGACTAGATCTGTTAAATCACTACAATAATACAGGAAATTATGTCAACGTTCATCCTATATAATAAAAGCATAGTATGCAAATTTCCCCCTCAACCAGGAGGTCCTCCGGGAATTTGACCAGGAGGAGGTGGGGCTGGCGAGGGGGAAGGGAGGGGGGTCCCGAGGCAGCAAGCGGCTGGGGGAGGGGGGTATTGAGTGGCAGCCACTAGGGACCCTACCAGGGCACGGATTTCATGTACTGGGACTTTAGTATGCATATATTATCCATGAAATATTTAGTCACTAGCTTAATCTGTTTCACTTTACTGTATCCCTGAAAGCTAACAAATTTATATATCACTTATCTATAATAATAAAAGGGTAATATGCAAATTGACCAAAAGACTGAAGTAGAATCTGACGACCTTCTGGCAGATGTATAGAGCTGGCCAGCGATTGCCCCACAGAGGGAGGCCCAAGCCAGCTAAGTGATTGTACCCAACACCTGTGCCCGAAGAGGGAGGCAATTGGTGGCAGGGATTGGGGGCAGCACCATACAGATGGAAAGCAGTGGTGGGGGCAGGGGCCAGGGCAAGGCCAGCTGCTGGCAATCAGGAGAAGGAAATTCCCAATAGGCCCTGATCCCAGAGGGATTCCAGATTGCGAGAGGGCACAGATGCCAGGCTGAGGGGCACACCCTTCCACACACCCCTACCCCCCAACCACTGGTCAAATTTTGTGCACCAGCCCTCTAGTTTTAAAGAACATATGTGTTCTCAAAGAGGTCAGATTTAGTGAAGTGCAGTATTGTTAAAAAACATAGTTATATTTTGATGTTCTAAGAAATATATGTGGCACCGAAGCCGGTTTGGCTCAGTGGAAGTTTGGCTCAGTGGAAGAGCGTCGGCCTGGGGACTGAAGGGTCCCAGGTTCGATTCCGGTCAAGGGCATATACATTGGTTGCTGGCACATCCCCAGTGGGGGGTGTGTAGGGGGCAGCTGGTTGATGTTTCTCTCTCATCGACGTTTCTAACTCTCTATCCCTCTCAATTCCTTTCTGTGTAAAATCAATAAAATTTATTTAAAAAAAAGAAAGAAAGAATTATATGTGGGGACTGTTGAAAATCTTCATATTAAAAACTCATAGCATTCAAAACTACAGTTATAAGGTTATTCAACAATATCCTAAAAAAGGCCGATAAAATAAATGAGACCTATGAGGATATGAAAAAGGAGCAACTAGAAATAATAAGGGATCAACAAGAAATGAAGAAAACATTGTCTGAAATAAAAAATATTATACAAAGTCCTAAAAACAGACTGGAAGATCGCAAGAATCAAGACAAAGATTTAGAACACAAAGAGCCAGAGGACACTCCTCTGCAGAAGGGAGAAGATAAGAGAATCCAAAAAGTTGAAGATAGTGTAAGAAACCTCTGGGAAAATTTCAAGCGAACCAACATCAGAATTATGGGGATTCCAGAAGAAAGAGAGCAAGATACCAAAAGAGTACTAGAAGAAATAGTGACAGAAAACTTCCCCCACCTGGGGAAAGAAATAGACTTACAAGTCCAGGAAGCCCGCAGAACCCCAAACAAAAGGAATCCAAGGAGGACCATACCAAGACATATCATAATTAAAATTCCAAGAGTAAAAGACAAAGAGAGAATATTAAAAGCAGCAAGAGAAAAGCAGGTAGTGACCTATAAAGGAGCACCCATAAGATTGTCAGCTGATTTCTCAACAGAAACCATGCAGGCCAGACGGGAATGGCAAGAAATATTCAAGGTGATGAATAACAAGAACCAATAGCCAAAAATAATCTACCCAGCAAAGCTATCACTCAGAATCAAAGGACAGATAAAGAGCTTCACAAATAAAAAAAAGCTAAAAGAGTTCATCACCACCAAACCAGAATTATATGAATTGCTGAAGGAGGTTACTTAGGAAGAGGAAGAAGATAAAGATAAAAATTATGATCAACAAATACGTAGCTATCAACAAGTGAATCTAAAAACCAAGGGAATTTAAAAATCTGATGAATAATATTAACTGGTGAATATAATAGAATCAGAGGTATGGAAGGGGAGTGGACTGACGATTCTCAGGGAAAAGGGGAGTGGGGGTGCGGGAAGAGACTGAACAAAAACTGTGCACCTATGGATGAGGACAATGGGTGTTGGGGAAAGGACAGAGGGTGGGGTGGGAACCTGGTGAAGGGGAGCAATTGAGGGGGGGAAGAGGATCACATTTGTAATAATCTGAACAATAAAGATTTATAAAAATTAAAAAAAACAAACTCATAGCATATTATTTTCTTTTAAAATTCTGTTCATGCTGAAACCGGTTTGGCTCAGCGGTAGAGCGTCGGTCTGCAGACTGAAAGGTCCCGGGTTCGATTCCCGTCAAGGGCATGTACATTAGTTGCAGACACATCCCCGGTGGGGGATGTGCAAGAGGCAGCTGGTCCATGTTTCTCTCTCATCAACGTTTCTAGCTCTCTTTCTCTCTGTAAAAAATCAATAAAATATATTTAAAAATAAAAAACAAATAACATTCTGTTTATAATAATTGCTGATGTTTACTGAGCTCTTACTAATGCCAGGCATTGTTCTTTTTTAAAATAAATTTTTATTGATTTCAGAGAGAAAGGGAGAGAGAGACAGAAACATCAGTGCTGGAAGAGAATCATTGATTGGCTATCTTCTGCATGCCACACACAGGGCATGTGCCTTGACCAGAATCAAACTGTGACCTTGTGGTTCATAGGTCAACACTCAACCACTGAGACACACCAGCTGGGCCAGACATTGTTCTTAGTATCTTCCATATATTAGCTTATTAAATCCTAACAATAATTCTTTCAAGTAGATAGTGTTTTTATCAACATCTTACAATGAAATAACTGAGACTTGGAGGTATTAAATAATGAGCCCAAGGATACAGAGTAAGTGATTGAGTCAAGATTCTAAACCCAGGTAGTGTTTTAAACTAAAATTAAATCTTTAATGAGCTTACAAATTCAAACCTAAAACGATAAAGCTTTTATTAACAGTTACTAAAATAGTTTCCAAAATTCATCTTTATATTTCATCATCAGTACAGTCCTATTTTTCTTTGTACTTACCTGAATTGTAATACTAGTAGAGTCTTAAACCCTTCAAGAGAGTTACTCTGATGTAGCAAGGAATAGATAGCAACAAAGCAGGTTGAAATGAGGTTGATGAATAGTAAGTTAGGTGGTAGTTTTCTGCACATCATTATAGCAATTTGAAGCTAATTCTATATCTTCTAAAAACTTGTCAATTCCTTTGCATTTATCCTTAATAATGACTGATTATTTTTTTCATTAAAAAAAATTCCTAATATAAAAACCCTGGGTTATAACAACCAGTAACAACCAGAGGCTGACCAACCGGAAGTCAGTGCTGGTCCCGCCCCCAATTAAGCAGTAATGGGCAATCAGACAGGCAGGCAGAGGGGTTAGGGGTGATCAGGTAGGCAGACTACCCCTTGCCAAGCAAGCCTAGGGGCAATCAGGTAGGCAGGCAGAGGGGTTAGGGATGAATAGACCAGCAGTTAGAGGTGATCAGATAGGCAGGCAAGTGGTTAGGAGAGATCAGGTAGGCAGGCCAGCAGTTAGGGGTGATCAGATAGGCAGATGGCCCCTTGCCAGGCTGGCCCCGCCCCCAAGCAAGTGGATAGGGGCAATCAGGCAGGCAGAGTGGTTAGGGGTGATCAGGTAGACAGACAAGTGGTTAGGGGTAATTAGGTAAGTAGGCAAGTAGTTAGGGGCAATCAGGTAGGCAGACGGCCCCTCGCAGGACTAGCCCCGCTACCCGGCAAAGAAAGAGGGAGGCTCGGGCCAGCTAAGCCATTGTACCCCAGCCTGTTGCCTGTAGAGGGAGACCACCCGTGGCAGGGGAGGCGAGGCAGCACTGCACAGATGGCAAGCAGTGGCAGGGGTGGGGCCAGCTGCCTGCAGCCTGGGGAAGGATTGCCCCAATAGGCCCTGATCTCAGACCAGGCCTAGGAACCCTACCTGAGGGGTCCCGGATTGTGAGAGTATGCAGGCTGGGCTGAGGGACACCCCCCCCCTCACCCTGAGTACACGAATTTTTGTGCACCAGGCCTCTAGTCTATATATATGACCAAAGTGACCATTATGACCAAATGACCGCTCGACCAGTCACTGTGACACACACTGACCACCAGGGGACAGATGTTCATTGCAGGAGCTGCCCCCTGGTGGTCAGTGCATTCCCACAGCCAGCCTCCCATGGTCCCTCCTCCTGGCTGACCAACTTCCCATGGTCACTCCTACCAGCTGGCCAGCCCCAGTGGTCCCAATCAGGCTGGCCAGCAGGGGGAGGGGCCATGAGAGGTTGGCCTCCGGCCCTGATCAGGACTGGGCGAGATGGCCCCAATTGGCTTCAATTGCCAGCCAGGCTGAGGAACCCCACCCATGCACAAATTCCTGCGCTTGGCCTCTATCGGAAGAAAAGGAGACATATGTAATACTTTAAACCAGTGGTCGGAAAACTCACTAGTCACCAGAGCCAAATATTAACAGTACAATGATTGAAATTTTTTTTGAGAGCCAAATTTTTTAAACTTAAACTTTCTTCTAACGCCACTTCTTCAAAATAGACTCGCCCGTGTTATTTTGTGGAAGAGCCACACTCAAGGCCAAAGAGCCGCAGTTTGCCAATCACAGCTTTAAACAAATAAAGAATTTTAAAAAACAAAACAACTGTATTCTCTAAAACAAAATTTAAAAATATCTATTATAAGTTTTTATTGGGATTATGTCAAACATACGTTTTAATTGCAGATTGTTGACATTCTTAAAGTATTGCCTTCTTATCCAGAAATATGGTATGTCTTCCCATCTATTCTGTGCACAGGATGATGCTACAGCCCACTGAGCCACACAGTCCAGGGCTAAGCTATTATACTTTTAAATCTGCTTGCTAGGCTGTTCATGGTCAAAACACATGTACACGCACATTTTTATAATTATTTCTGTGTCAGATACACTGCACAAGCAGCATACATTACTTTATAATTTTTATTCCTTCATTTGCTTCCATCTCCAGAGATCAAAATTAGTTCATATGGCTGACAGGCGTGATGACTAAAGCAGTTCTGTTTCAGGACTTTATTTTCACTTGTTAGCAACCCAGAAGCTACCAGTATTTAGACTAATACAGTTCAAGACAAAGAAATATACTGTGTAGAGAAAGTAGAAAAAGAGAACAAAAATATGGTATACAATTGAGTCCTGAGCTTTAGAGTTAAAAGCATACTATTAATCTGTCTTTCTGATGAATTTTGATTTCTTCGTTATTTGTTTATCACTATCTTACCTCCCTCATTACCAAGGGAAATAAAGGAATAATAAAGAAAAAGTAAATGTATCCAGTAGAGGGCATGCTTGCTATATAAAGACTCAATGATATTAGAACTTTATTATTTCCAAAAAGGAGACTCATTTTTAATTCATGAACTTTGAAATATTCTTGTTAAGCCACATCTTCTTATCTTTATTTGAGCATAGTATAAATTGATTATTTTAATGAAAGAGCACAGTACTAGCAGAGAAGAGGGGAGTTACTAAGATAGTTTATAGTTTCACTTTACCCTCTGATAGAAATTAGATTATTTCATTCTTTTAAATGTATGTCAGTTTCCTGAGTTGTGAAAGAAGAGGGGGGGCGAATAATTGAAGCAAGATGAGGGAAGAAGTAATGTTCCTGGTGGAATGAATCAGAATTGAAGCCTAGAGCTCAAATGAAGTTAATTTATTTCAGTTTTAAATCCAGAGAAAAAGAAGTAGATAATAAAGTAGACCATAATGTTTCCACTCAGAAGTTCTTGTGTTAAAATAAAAGTAGTGCATGGATAAATTTAATGCACAGGGTCTCTAGTTTTATATATTTTTAATATTCCATATCTCACATAGCTCAGAGCAGCTACAAACTGTAGAAAGAGAAAATACAATCTTAGGAGATTTTGCTACCTAAATTATACAGCTTCCTTGTCTACATAGAGAGAAAGTCAGTGTTATGACAGAAAGACCATAGACTTTACAGATAGAACCATGTTTAAATCAACTCTCAACTCAGCAAAGAGAACCACTAACACTAGGTGGGAAGACTTTGGAGGAGTTGACTCCTCTAGCCTTTGAAGGCTAAAAACTGGGGAAGGGCATTTCTTGCAAAAATAATGGTTGGCAGGCTGCATTCTCTCAGTTAATCTTTCTGCTTCTTCATTGTTCTGCACCTCTGCCATTTGTCTTCAAGCTCCGTTTATTCATATAACTCCTTCTCACCCTTTTCTAATCAGTTCTTCCCTTGAATATTTTGACTTGTTCGACCACCCTCTTCCCCCTCTCTGGGCCTGTTCAGAGCACTGATGATGGAACCTCAGAATAGGGGGGCAGAGGGTGAAAATGCTAAGGACAAAACACCAAGTTGAGAAGTGGTTCTGGAAATGTTTGATAGTGATGGTTAACAATTAAATACATGTACTAAATGCCACTGAACTGTATGTTTAAAAATGGTCAAATGTTAAATCTTATGTTATGTATATTTTACCACAATTAAAAGGAAAACCTAAGTTGAGGAAGAAGGAAAACATTGTGCAGAGGAAAACTTGTCCTGAGTTTTCCTCTGCACAAAACATGCGGCTGATTTTTTAATACGAGTCTTGGTGCAGGACAGCTTTCTCTTTTTAGATAAAATTCAGTGTGCTACAGAGGAAGTTTAAATCAATAAAAAAATAATAAACCATCACATGGATCAATCCTAATTCATTGGTGTACTTAAATATTCCTTTCTCAATGATGCCTGGGAAAAGCAAACTAAAGAAACTCTTTCACCTGATATGTGAAGAAGAAAAATAAAGAACATTATACATTAGATTCTTGCTGAATCCTGTTATACTATGTTATTGGATACTGTGTTGCCTTGGCTAGTTGATTTATAACCTTTAAAAAGCTTTATATTCTATAATAGTTGTAGTTGATTTTCAAACTTCTTAACAGCAAAAACTTTACTTTTTTTCAAACTAAGTTTATGCAGAACTTTAGTACATAAAACAGATAATTCAAAAAGCATAGTTGGGTTGGAAGAAATCAGGAGTGGGAGAGCCCTGCCCCCTTAGCCTTCCTTCAATGTCCTAGTCAGCCTGGAGTCACTCCTGGAAAGTTAAAACCAGTATAAAGCCACTGCTGGATAAGCAGATAAAGGACTTGTATAGCTTTAATAAGCTTATGGTCATTCATGGGCTCTTAGCATTATTATTCCCATTATGTCATTTCCATGAGAAACTCAGCTTTAACGTATTTCACCTTAGAGCACCTTTTCTAAGATTGTAACCTGATCTAAAAGAGACATGTGCCTGTGATCAGTTGTTAAAATCACAGTAGCTTTGGTTGGCTATAGGATAGGTCAAAGCCCTAAGGTTCTCCTGAAAGTATATTATTTGAAATATGTTAAGTGATTTAGTCTTTTCTATTTAATTTCATCCATTTCAGGTTTTAAAAATAGTTTTCCCTTGGAAAAATATTACTATTTATCTAACACTGGCTTTCACATTGATTGTCTTTAAACGAAGGCTTTCTTGAAGAGACTTGAAGCCGTGAAACCAACAGTTGGCATGAAACGCTCAGATCAGCTAATGGACTATCATCGCAACATGGGTTATCTCAACTCATCACCATCCTTAAGACGAGCGAAATCGACTCTCAGCCAGTATAGCTCATTAAGTAAGCATATTCACAATTATTTTGTACTTATTTGTATCTTTTTTTCTTATGATGGAGGGAAAGAGAGAGAAACAAAGATTTGTTGTTTCCCTTATTTATGCATTCATTGGTTAATGCTTGTATGTGCCCTGAGTGGGCATCAAACCTGCAACCTTCGCATATCAGGACGATGCTCTAACCACCTGAGCTACCTGGCCAGGACATGATAAATGTCTTCTTCTGAAATACATTTTATGGTTTTTCACTGGCATGCTTTGTTTTAGTTCACTTAATTTCAGGTTTCATTTCTAGCAGATAATGGCAGTATAGGAAGGAAACCAGGAAGAAGAAAAAAGTTGAAAATATCAGTAGTTTTCTTAGATATGGAAGAGAGACTTTTAACGTCAATATATATATTCATTTCTTCCTCTAATATATATATGTTTCTGGCTCTCTCTCTCCCTTCTTCTCTGTAAAAAAAAAATAAAAAATAAAATAAAAAAATAAAAAATAAAAACAGTCTGTTCTGGCTGTGTGGCTTAGTTCCATATACCAAAAGGTTGTAGGCTCAATCCCCCCCAGTCAGGGTTGATATAGGAGGCAAATGATCGATGATTCTCTCTCTCCTCCTTCTCCCTCTCAAATTAATAATCATATCCTCAGGATCGAGAGAGAGAGAGAGAGAGAGAGAGAGAGAGAGAGAGAGAGAGAGAATTTAGTCTGAACTTAAAATTAGGAAAGGAAGCTTATCAGATAATGATTTATGTATTTTATTTAATTCAGATCATTTCTTGCCGAAACCGGTTTGGCTCAATGGATAGAGTGTCGGCTTGGGGACTGAAGGGACCCCGGTTTGATTCCCGTCAAGGGCATGTACCTTGGTTGCGGGCATATCCCTAGTAGGGGTTGTGCAAGAGGCAGCTGATCGATGACTCTCTCTCATCGATGTTTCTAGCTCTCTATCTCTCTCCCTTCCTCTCTGTACAAAAACAATAAAATATATTTTAAAAAAAAAATTCAGATCATTTCTTGTTTTTTGTGTATTTTCAGGAGGCGCTTCCAGGACATCTAGTGCTACGAGTGCTCTCAGTTGTAAGAGTGAGGGAGCAGTTTTTGACAAATCCAGTGGCCTGTTGCTAAGACCTAAGCCCCCTAATGTTCGTACAGCTTGGTTATAAAATTTTTTACTTTAAACATTGTTTATCCAATTTTTATTGAAGTGCTCTTGTACATTACTGTAATTCTTTTTGTAAACATCTCTAATTGTTTTAAGAATTTTAAGTTGTACAAAAGCAAGTTGTAATTTATTGTACTCAATGCAAAATTGTTATCAACAAAGGTAATTTAATGTAAAGTCAGTGTTTCCTATGAGGGTGTATTTATATGAGATGTATATGAATTAAATAAATGCATGTATATTGTCTCAGCAGAGAGACCAATTCAGCGCTCATGCTGATCAAACAGTTGTATTACTGCACGTTGGCACTGAGATGTTAACTATATACATCTCATTTTATTTTTATTTTCACTTCGTATAAGCTTGAAACCATGAACATTACTCCTAAACTTGACTGGCTTTATTTTCTGTTTGCTTTAGAATTAAGGTGGTCTGACTCATAACTTAATTGTAACACTTTCTTATTAATGAAACAAATCTTGCAATTTGTTTTCATTGGTGGACCTAATTTACTGGGGCAGTCCCTACAATTCGCCAGAGGTATCTCCTGCCTCTGTAACTGCTGAGCTATATCTTAACATTTCAACAACCATTCCAACCATTTCAAACTGTGAGTGTTAGGAAGTTCCACTTAGAAGCTCCCCTTCAATGTTTTTGTACATTCGGGTAAAGTACTATTTATTAATGATACTGAAAAATAAGGTGGGCTTTCAAGATACAGTCTACTTACATTGTGAATAGTTTGTCCAAAGACCAGATCATCATAAGCAAAAGCAAGTATTTTTTGAATCAGCAAAATAGCACCAATCTCAAGAAGTAGATCTCAGTTGTATCAGAACAGTGTTTCAAATGATACTGTTAACAAGCTGTGTTACATTTAGTATTTATTATATTAAGAGAAGAGACAAGAAAAGAAAGAAATGCATTGTTTCACAGCTTTCGAAATTCCAGGTAGTGATTTTAAGGTTTGAAAAAAAGAACTAAAATATAAATGATAAAGAGGGGTTGGGGGAAGAATCACATATTTATTTAATGAGACTATATATCTGCTAATTTACTTTTGTTTCAATCTGTAGGCTCTTTTTTAAATTTGTGTTTATTTTTTTTTTTTCAATCTGTAAGCTCTTAAAGTATATCTCAGTCATGGTTGTGCCTGCTGTTCTAGTTATCATTGTCTTTCATTACTGGCCTCTTTAGTTTGTCCTTGGAATGTTGGAAAATTTCCATATTAAATGCCAAACCTTTCTTTTTCTAATACGCATTTGTGATCTGTAACCACAATAAGAATATTTGTATTTTTCTGGGTTAACTCAGGCTCTGTAGCATGTATGCAGAAAGCCAAACTGCATTTTACTGAACATCAATTCAGAATTTCTTGGTCTTAGTTTATGTTCATTGATTTTGTTTAAGGTTGGGCATGTGAAACGTGGGAACAGTAGGGCTAAAATAATTCATGTGAACACAGCCTGACTGTCAGATTGTTCTGCTTCTTTCTTTGGGCTACCTTGTTCCTTCACTGTTATTTGATTCTCTGTCTGGTTAACAGGTTTTTACGTCACTTGGTACTATTTCACATATAAAATTTAGCTAAGTTAATGCCTTTATTTGTACTGCTTTGACAGGGAGGTGCATCTAAATATAACTGATATCAGGGATTCAGCGTGGAGTAAAAGTCAGGAAGAACAACAATATTCGTTTTTTTTAACAACTTATAATTCTGTTGTCATGATTACTTATATATGATAAGTGTAAATAGAAGGCTAGGAATTGAGAAATGTGATATTCTTCAAGGTACTTTGAAGTTTTGGTTTAAGAGGCATTTTTTATGAAGGGCCCGTAATAACTATTCATTTTCAAGAAGTGAAGAATCATCTAGCACTACTTTGTATATGGTTCACTTGTACCTTGCTGTTTATCTTTGAAGATTTACTTCTGCAAAATTATACTAACCCTAGGTCTAAATTATTAGGCAAGGTTCTTATTGACTGTAATTTTCTTATCTGTCAAATGCTAAACTAATATTGCCTCTTTTTCATAAGATTCTGTGAAAGATTTTGAACTATTAAAATTATTTCCTAAGGAATAGTTATTATCTTGGGCTTTCCCTACTTCCTTTTTTCACTGTCCATTAAAAGCCACTTTCTTAGCTACTACTACAAATAAAATGTTCTGGTTTGCTTATAAACCTAGTGTAATGCAGTTGTTTTCAACCATTAACCCAAATGTCCAAAATGGTTATGTAGACAACTTTAAAAAGAGGTCATTGTGAGGGATATGAGAGCGTGTGTCCCATCTTCAGACTCAAGTACTGCACACTGTGAAAAGTATTATGACCAATATAATGCTGAATATACAAGTTTAATTATATTTTGATAATTCAATTCATAAAATGTTTAATATCTTAAATGCCAAAGTCTTTACCTATAAATGATTGTATACCATCCTAGAAAATGTGCTTAATGATAATGACTTTGTTTTCATGCATAAAGGTCAGTAAGAAGTTGAAAAATCAATATCCTTTTAAAATTTTTCCATCCATTGTAATGTATTTTGGTCATGAAGAACTAGCTTGGCATAGTGAAGAAAGAAATAAAAGAAGTAAAGATAACTGAGTTTTGATCCTGCATCTTTCTCTCAATTGCATGGTCTTGTTCCTATTTGAAAAATTAGAATAATAATTTTTAGGTGCCACACAAAACTAAGAATTAGTGAGAATGAAGTTGGGAGAAAGGTATTCATTATAAACTTTTCAGAGTTGACTTAAAATTCTGTTCTTGATCAATAATTTCTTTAAACCACATTATCAAATTTATTTTGTAAAATTGTTACAGTGCTATATTGGACACACTTATAGATTGACTTCAAGGCCAAACTAGTCCCAGTTTACTCTTACTGCTAGGGTATCACCCTTTGGGCAACTAATCCAAAACAAGTTTATCAGGGCTCCCTTCCTTGGCAAGGATTTGTTCTTGTCTCTCTCTCCCTAGGAGGCTTCCAAACTCTCCAGCCCCTCAACATGTCAGCTGAATTTTTGATGATTTGCAGGTTCCAAGTGGGGAAAAGTATCCGATGAGGAAACATGTCAGACTTACTTTTGCATTGTCTCCTTCCAAAATGTTGGCCCCATACTTTTCCATGCCTTGTTAGCTCCTCGGTGCCTTTATGCAGATTTTTATTTTAAACCAGTGGTCCGGTGCACAAAATTCAGCTCAGTCTGCACCCTCTCCAGTCAGGGATCCCTTGAGGGATGTCCGACTGCCGGTTTAGGACATCCATTGGACTGCTGGCTCCTACCCACTCACCTGCTTGCCTGCTTGATCACCCCTAACTGCCTGCCCCTGTTGGCCTGATCTCGCCCCCAACTGCCCTCTCTGCCTCAGTCCCCACCACCATGGCTTTGTCCGGAAGGAAGTCGGACGACTGGAAGATGGCCAGTCCACATGGTCTAATTAGCATATTACGCTTTTATTAGTATAAATAGTTGAGACCCTTTTCTAGTTGTGAGAGGGTGCATGGTTTGCAACACCTGGTCTACAATATGGAAATCTTTTATAAACCATAAATACATTTTAAAAAGGTAATTCTCAGATCTTCATAGTAAATAAGTGTATTAATCTTGAACCTGGATTTGGGCAGCCATCAAATGAAGCATCCCCATTTCCTCTAAGAGATACCTACCAGATTAGGATAGATGTGACCTTGGATGTGGTAAAGCAGAGAACAAGGAAGCCAATTCCTTATTGGGGATCAGGACTGAATAAGGGTAATAAGCGCTTGGGAAGAAAGATAAGGAAAAGAAAGTACAGAGGCACCATACCCCTCAAAGCATCTATCGGGGGAAATAAAAGGCGTGTGTCCACCTCTGAGGCTTTGCCTAGAATTAAGGAGCTTGTTTCCTCCCAGCCACTCCACAAGCTGGAGCTGGATGAACTCTGGACCACAGTGCCTCATCTCCCATGTGAAACAGTAGTTCTTTTCCTCTTCCTCACAAATTTATGAGTCAAATCCAAAGCTGACTTTTTCTGCTAGGTCTTGCTACATTGTTACGGAGAAGTGCAAGCAGGAATGTTCTGTGCACATGCATCTGATGACAGGCAGGTGCTTTCGGAGCCGGAGCCATGTATCTAAATCAAGTCACTTTCTTCAAGGTGCACCTACTCCTCCTCCCCTTCCACTCAACCAAGATTCACCCTATTAAACATGACATTACATAACACCATTTCCTCGCTCCCGCCCCGTTTTGGCTTCTTCCAGGATGGGTTCTGGTCTTCCTGTATTGCCCGCAGAACCTAATCATTCAACACTGGCATGCTAAATGCTGTGCAATGAACAGTGTCCTGAAGCTCTTGGTGGAACCTCAGAATTCCCGGCCAGAGTGAATGTGCATAAAATCAGGTCAGATTATGGAAGCCCTGACTGGTGTCACAGTGGTGTGAGGTCAGAGTGCATCACCTGTTCCTATTTGGAAACCAGAACTCTAAGCATTGTAGGTGTGCACATGTAAATAGTATAGTATTTGGCATTTAAAAACTGGACACTAATTTATTAGTGAGTAGCAAATCGCTACTAGCTAGCAAATAGGCACTTTCAGTCATTTTTTATAGTATTTTTTTTTAAATACTGATTTTTTACAGAGAGGAAGGGAGAGGGATAGTTAGAAACATCGATGAGATAGAAACATCGATCAGCTGCCTTCTGCACACTCCCTGCTGGGGATGTGGTCGCAACCAAGGTACATAACCTTGACCGGAATCGAACCTGGGACCCTTCAGTCCGCAGGCCGAGGCTCTATCCACTGAGCCACACCGGTTAGGGCTCATCTTATTTTTTAATCCATTTGGCAGTTAAGAAGAATTCAATAGCGAAGGTGCATTAAGTGGTCTTTATTGGTTTCACATTCAGTTATTATCAGCTCCTCAGTTAATTATACAAGTATGATATTTTATATTTTATGAGGGAATTTCCATGTAAAATAAATACAAAATACATTTGTGGTTGAATGAACACTCGGTGAAGCCATTATCTTTCCTGAGGTATTCCTTCCAGTCTGGTTTTATCCCAGATCTCTCCTTTTCCTTCCCCTAGGAAGAGTGTATGAAACCACACAAACAGGTCTGGAAGCAGTGAGTTGGCTTTAATGACATTAGACAATTTTCTTGATCTCATCGTACAACACCAACACGAAGGCACCGCCCATGCCTCTCAGTACGTTGGACCAGGCGCCTTTGAAGAAAGCCTTGGCTCCCTCATCTTTGGCAATCTTCCTCCAGCAGTCCAGCGTCCCCGTGTACATGATGTCAGCTGTGGAAACAAGTGCGGGTCAGGGCTCCGTGTTTCTGGAGACCTCTGCACACAGTGTCACTAAGAAGTCGCTTGAGCTCCAACTCCCAGCCCTACACTGTGTTCAACTAGACATCCCTTTCCTGTATAACTGCTGGGCTCTCTTGTCATTCCTGCTCCTTTAGTTCGAGAACTGTGGCAATTAACCAGCTAACTCACAGCCCATCACACTCAAACGGACGCAGGGTGGGACAGAAGTGCTAACCTGGGTAGTGCCCTGTGTATGGATGAGAAAAATAAGGCCTAGTCTCGGGATATACTAGTCCAAGATAACACAGTTAAAAGAGCCACAACTAGTAGGTTGAACCAAATGAAACTACAATGACTTTTTTTTTTATGTTAAAAATGGCAATTTCATTCATTTCAACTTCTGGGAGCTAAGACTTTATCGTAGCAGGCTGCTGGAGGCTGTCCCTCGTCCACCGAAGGCCCCCTCTCCCTGCCTGTCAGAAGGAGGTTAGAGGAGAATAATTGTTTCATAAACCAGCTGATTACTTCAATCCTCCCCCTTGTTTCTGCACCCAGGCTCTACGGCTGCAATTTCCCACCTTTTCATCTCACAGCACACATAAATTACTAATATTTTTGTCATGCCAAAAATACGTATTTTGCCAATCTGTCAAAATGGATTCATTCACCCCCCGGATAGCTACTGTGTTGGCTGTTGTCATTTTTTTTATTTTTTTTTATTTGACTACCTAAGGGAAAAGAAGTTAGTGTCCATGACTAAATAATCAGCTTTTGCATGTTTTAAAAATTCTTGTGGATAAACAAACTGACCAACAAAATAAGATGGGAAGCACGGAGGCATGGAACAGACCGACATACCTCAATGTGGGGTTGATCTCATCATACAACACAAACAATGAGATAAACCAAGGAACTTGTGTACTTATATGCACTGCCCATGGACACGGGCAATAGGGTGGTGAAGACCTGGCAGGGCGGGTAGGGACTGGAAGAAGGGGAGTAAGGGGGAGGGGGGGATGGGAAATATTTATAATAGTACCAACAATAAAAAAATGTATTTAAAAAAATTACTGTGTCTCTCGGGTTGAAAATCACTGCTCTAAGAAAAAGCCTCTATCATGCTAGATACCTAGTTAAATCCACCTCTAAATACCCATTTGTTGTGTCCTTATCTATATGATAACAAAGTTCTCTAGAGAAATAGTTGAGAAGCTTGCTTTCCTTAACAACTGGAATGGTGAAGACTGAAAACAGTACCAAGCAGTGTTCTCCAGGGCAGGGAAACTCGGCGTTAGATCAGTAGGGGGCAGGCTTACCCCCCTTCCGGCCAGACTGCATCATCATCCTACGGCGGACCGTGTCAAAGGGGTAGGACACCAGCCCCGCCACCGCTGTCACCGACTGGGCGATCATCCAGCTGACAAAGATGTGCACATTCTTGGGATCCGGCAGCATCCCTGCGGGCAGAGCCAGAAGCCAAAGGGCGATGAAGGATCCCTCTCAGCAGCCCCGCAGAAAGCAGGTGGGGGTGGGAAGAGGCAGGGAACCTCCAGCCCCAGCACCCCCTTCCCCCCCCCCCCCCCTTCCAGCAGAACTGGCTACTCTGGCTGGACCTAGGCCAGCGGCGTACAGGCCAGGCTGAAGCGGTCCAGGTTACACTCAGTAACCCGCAGGGCCATGGGAAGAGGGGGCGGGCCTGCCCTTCCTCTCAATAGCCCCAGTCAAGGTCAAGGAGAATCCTCTAGCTCTATGACCTCCCTCCACCACCGCCTCCTTCCAAAGCCTCATATCAGCCCAGAAACCAGGAAAAAAAAACCCCACAGGATTAATACACAGAAAGCCCTTTGTGAGCGACAGATCCCTCAGGGTCCTGTCTGCAGGTCCTCCCCCTCCTCCCCAGGCTGCACCCCTCACCCAGCCCAGGCCACACCCCCGCCCCCCCCCAACCCTCCTCTCACCCTTGGCGGTATCATAGACTCCGAAGTAGGCGGCTCTGTAGATGATGATGCCCTGGACAGAGACGCTGAAGCCCTGGTAGAGGCCCCCGAGGCCATCGGACTTGAAGATCTTGGTGAGACAGTCGCCCAGGCCGCTGAACTCCCGCTGGGCGCTGCCCTTGCCCACGTCGGCGGCCAGCCGGGTCCTGGCGAAGTCCAGCGGGTAGACGAAGCAGAGGGAGGTGGCCCCGGCCGCCCCGCCCGACGCCAGGTTGCCGGCGAAGTAGCGCCAGAACTGCTTGTGGCGGTCCACGCCGCCCAGGAAGATCTGCTTGTACTTGTCCTTGAAGGCGAAGTTGAGCGCTTGCGTGGGGAAGTAGCGGATCACGTTGGCCAGGTTCCCGCGCCAGAAGGAGAGGAAGCCCTGCTCCTTGGGGATCCTCACCACGCAATCCATGATCCCCTTGTACTGCTGCTCGGCGCTGATCTGTTTGCTGGCATGCTGGACCTGCGGGGGGCGGGCGCGGGGGAGGAGGGGGCCGTGAGGAGGGGCAGGGCAGAGGGAGGAGGAGAACAGGGCGAGAGAAAAAGAAACATTGGCACGCCCTCGATTTGCTTTTTAATAATAATTTTTAAAAAATGCCTGGGGAAAACAAACAAATGGGGTAAATGAATGGTAGGTGGCTCCTTGGCTCACAGGCCCCCAAACCCAATGGTGCCTCCATTACCAGGGCCCTTGAGAAAAAAATGCTCTGCCCCACGTAGATGGAGACGAGGACGTAACTGTGTAAGGGGTGGTTTGTGTGCAGCATTCTCCTAGGTGCCAGAACTGTGCGAGGGGCTTACTGGGACATAGAGAGGATGAGAGACCCCCTCCCCCACCCCCACCCCAGAGGGCACCCGTGCTCTCATAGACATGCTGAGCAGGTGAGGGCTCCTTCGTGGCCATCCAGTCTCCCTGGAGACCAGGATCTCCGAGGAGCAGCTGTTCTAACAGAAAGAGGAGAAACCCACTGGGCACTAGACGGAGCCTGGAAATGGTCAGGCACGTTATTATCCAAGTAACTGATTGTTGAGGGGCCTATGGCTGTGGTGAGCCATGCAGGGGGTTCTTGTGAAGCATTTTGACTCCCACATGGAAGAGGCCCGATTCCTCAATGACAGGCCCATGTCCTTGGGACACGTGAGGAAAAGAGGACGGATTGGAGGGTGGTGGTGATGACAGGGATGATGATGATGGGATGCCATTCAATGGCCAGGCTGGAGTGGAAACGATCTGGGGAAAGGACGAGTAAGGTCGGCCATCCGAGTTTACTCCAAAAAAAAGCTTAATCCCTCAAAACCTGTGTCTTCAAACGGGGAAAGCTGCAGGAGACAATAGCTGCCCTTGCAGGGGTTACATAAACATGAATGAAACACGTATGTCATCATCTAGCCTAGTGCGTGGGATCCACAGCAAGCAGCTCCTCTGGAATAATTAAGGTTTTTATTGCAAAAGGCGGGTGGTGCCGGTGAAAAGGTGCAGCAAGCAAGGAGACATTGAAAATCCAAAGGTGAGTGCGACCTAGGAGGCCTGAGTGCGTGCCAGGGCTGGCCCGGGCGCAGGATCTGGCTGGCTGAGACCCACCCGGGGTGGGTTTCCATATATAGACACCGGGCCGCCGCGCGCCACCCGACACCAGGCATCTGCGCAGGGGGCACCTTCCCCTTGGCGGGCCGGCCGGGCGCAGGGCCTGGGGCCTAGCGCAGGTTTGCTGCAGCCCATCCGGCTCCCGATCCCCGATTCCCGATCCCCGATCTCCGATCCCCGATCCCCGATCCCCGCGCCCCGCGCCCGGCGCATCCCGAGCGCCCTGCCCGCCGCGCCCGCGCCCGCCCCGCGCCCTCCGCACCTGCAGCAGCAGCTTGACCCTCTCGATGGGGGCGACCGCGGTCTTGGAGACGGCGGCGGCGATGCCACCCGCCAGGAAGTCCTTGAGGAAGCTCAGAGCCTGGTCACTCATGATGCCGCCGGGAGCCGCGCTCTCGCTCTCGCCTCCGCCGGGCCAGGCACGGCCACCCCGTCTCCGTCCCTGCGCGTCGCGAAGGGGCCGCCCGCCTCGCCCCGCATCCCTCCTTATATCCCCCGCCCGGCCTCTCGCGAGAGGAGGAGGGCCCGGCGGCCGGGCGCACGGAGCGCATTGGCTGGGCAGGTGCCTGCGCCCCGGGCCGCCCGCTGCCGCAGAGGGCAAAGGGGGCGAGGGCGGATCCGGGCGGGGGGCTGTGCCTGCGGCCGGGGACGTTTAAAGGGCACAGCCGTGCTCCCTCCCCAGCGTGTCCCCTGTCCCGCGACCGGAGGAGGAGGACGAGGAGGAGGAGGAGGAGGAGGAGGGAACACGGTGTCTCGGGGCGCGGGGGCCGCTGTATTTATAGCTCAGGCCGGGCCGGCTGGGGACGGATGGATGCCTGGAGCCCGGGCCTGCACGGGCCGCTCCGGGGCAGGCCGTTTCAGGCTCATTTTTTCCTTCTTCTTCCCCCCGGAATGGTGTCCCTGACTACCTGGACCTGGGCCTCTCCGGAGGTGTGTGCGCTCTCACAAATAACCAACATCCTCCAAAACAAATACGAACGTCACCCGATGCGGAGATTGCCCAACACCGTCTGGCAACCTGCTGAGCCCCCTGGTGTCCCCATTCAAGCGGTTCCACCATTCATTCTGCTTTCAAACGCTCATGTCCTGCAGCAGGAAAGACCGAACGCAGGGGGCTAGGGGAACAGTTATTTTAACTGTGTGTGTGTGTGTGTGTGTGTGTGTGTGGTGTCTGTGGGTGATGTGTGCGTGCATGTGTGTGTATGTATGTGTGTGGTGTGTGTGTGTGTGTGGTGTGTGTGTATGTGGTGTGTGTGTGAGGTTGTGTGTGTGTGTGAGGTTGTGTGTGTGTGTGGTGTGTGCGTGTGTGTGTGTGTGTGTGGTGTCTGTGTGTGATGTGTGTGTGCATGTGTGTGTATGTGTGTGTGGTGTGTGTAGTGTGTGTGGTGTGTGTGTGAGGTTGTGTGTGTGAGGTTGTGTGTGTGTGTGTGTGGTGTCTGTGTGTGACGTGTGCGTGCATGTGTGTGTGTATATGTATGTGTGTGTGTGTGTGTGTTGCTTTTCTCTTAGTCAGCTTGTTACCCCTAACAGCCCGATGACACTAAGAGCAGGGACCCCATAGGACACTCTGCTCTCAGTGCAATCTCAGCACATATTCTGGGCGGAGCGGCCTGGGGCAGCTGGCTGCTTCCCCCCAGCGTAGCTGGGTGATAGGAAGAGAAGGTCGAGTCCTTGGCCCTACCTGCCTCCTTTAGCAGGCGCCTGGGCTTGGGAAGACGTATGCTATGTAGTCCTAGGGAACTGATTGCAATTAGCAACCCCTTCCCACCCCCTCAAATATATTCCTGTGAGCTTTGATCCTTATCGTTTTTCCAGGCAATTCATATCATCGCACAGGTTTGCGAAAACAGCTGTTCCTTCCCCTGGGATGATTGCAATTCGTTTTTAACTCGAAACTCTTTACCCTGGCCAACCCTTTTCCCACGGGTGTTCCTGTTCTTTTGTACATTGACACGTTTATTCTTTTCTTTTCTTTTTTTCCACGAGCTTGCTGATGCATGCAGACCTCAGGTTGGGTGTCGATTGAGCTGCGGCTGGGTGTCACCCGGGGTCTGGACACTTCAGTGGGGCAGAGGTCGCTGGTTGGGCGCCAGGACTGCAGAGGAGATGCGTTTATCTGAGGTCGGGGCAGGCTAGAGTTCGGAAATGCAGGTGAGCTGTGTGGACGCTAACAAAGGGCAAATGTACCAAGATCACAGCAGGCAGAAGGTCAGGAATTCGAGATAAGCAGAAAAGCCCTTATGCATTCATTCAACAAAAACATTTGAGCTACTGAGTTCCAGAAAAGGAGTTTGGCCCTGTGGATTCAAAATGAGATATCTCAGTCCTTAAGAACCTTACAGTCAGCCCTAGCCGATTTGGCTCAGTGGATAGAGCATCAGCCTGTGGACTGAAGAGTCTCAGGTTTGATTCTGGTCAAGGGCACATGCCCAGTTTCGGGCTTGATTCCCAGTAGGAGCTGTGCAAGAGGCAGCCGATCAATGATTCTCATCATTGAAGTTCTGCCTCCTTCTCCCTCTTCCTTCCTCTCTGATATCAGTAATAATATATTTAAGGGGGGGAAAAGAACCTTACATTCAGCAGGTGACCTATTTGTCACTTGTTTAACTTTATTTACCCACAGCTTCACATATAGATTTCCACGGATCAACACAATCCACATATTAATCATTTCTTATTGTAAGGATGTACTGTATTCCATCCTGTTAACATAGAGTAGTTGCCTAATTCATTTTCCTTCTATCTGTACATTAGAGATGTTTCTTAGGTGTATAATGAAAAATAGTGCTGGTATATAAAACTTCTGCACAAATTCTTTCTCCCTTCAGTTTTTTTCTTCTCATGTATCCCCAAAATGGAAAGGATAGATTGAACATTTAAAAAGTTTTGTGTGGCCAAAACCGGTTTGGCTCAGTGGATAGAGTGTCAGCCTGAGGACTGAAGGGTCCCGGGTTTGATTCTGGTCAAGGGCATGTACCTTGGTTGTGGGCATATCCCCAGTAGGGGGCATGCTAGAGGCAGCTGATCAATGACTTTCTCATCAATGTTTCTAACTCTCTATTTCTCTCCCTTCCTCTTTGTAAAAAAAATCAATAAAATATATTTTTAAAAAATAAAAATAATTAAAATGTTTTGTGTGGGTTTGTTTTTTTTTGAGTGCCTATTGAGCAGTTGCTCTGCCTAAGTGTGGAGCCACCAGCCACATAGATGGGGCTCTTGTTTCCTACAGATGCTCTTCCAACACTGGCTTGAAAAAAAATAATCTTTTAGTTATCTGTGTTTTCTGAGTTCTCATTGGTGCCTCTTTGATTGATATGAAATGATACATGTTCATATGATTTGATTTAATTGGTCAGGGTTTTCCTTCTACAAAAATAAATATCCCTTATGGCAGGGAAGCAGAGTACTTCTTCATGTTCACAACAATGTTTCATACATCAAGGCCAATTAATAAATGTTGAGTATTTTTCGTTTTGTTTTCTTTTGATATTTATTCTATTACATTGTTCTAAATGTTATTTATTTAAATATGAACAGATCCATAATACGATGGTATGCTTCATGTTTCGGTGGAAATGTAACTCTTTTGTAGATAGATTTGTCTATTTGCCCTACTAGGTAGTCTATTCCAATTCTCTTGGTATTTATTTATTTATTTATTTATTTTAATCCTTACCCAAGGATTAAAATAAGTCCTTACTAATCCTTACATGCTTACTAATTTTAGAGAGAGGGGAAAGGAGAGAGAGAGAGAGAAACATTTATGTGAGAGAGAAGGATCAACCAGTTGCTTCCTGTACTCGCTTTGGGCATGTGCCCTTACCAGGAATTGAACCCACATTCTTTAGGGTGGTCATTATTTGTTTTTTAAATCTAACACTACATTATATATTATAAAAAGGTATGATCTAATTTCATTTTTCTCCATAACCATTCTCGGGTATCCCAACACGAATTCTTAAGTAGATAGTTTCTTTTCTTTATTATTTGTATTATATTACTAATTCTAGTATTAATTTCATGTATTCATTTCTTATAATAGCTTTAATTTATGAAATCGTCATGCCATGACTTATTTGATTACTGAACTTTAAAAAATAACATACTTGATAGTACAACCACTTCAACCATGAAAAGTTTTATCTGCTTAAATGCCTGGATTTACTTTCACTGTCAATTTGTTCAATTATTTAAACATTACCAGAAGACTTTAACAGACATTTAAATTAAATTAAATACTGAGTTAATATTTAATGTGGGATGTTAATGTTTAATTCAGGAAATGTCATCTTTGTTTTAATGTTGCTGATTTTTCATACTTTCTAAATGAGAGGTATCATAATTCTCCCTGGCTTCTGTCCAATGGCCCTGCCATGCAGGAGGAGCTGTAGCCAGCCTCCTTGACAAGAGGTTACCCGTGGAGACTCATACTGACCTCTCCCTCCATTGACTTTCTCAGAAAAGGGAGACCTGGCATGCCCCCGGAGCATGAGCTGCCTGTGATCATAAGATCCAGGTATCGCTTACACAGACGGCGAGAGAATGGTGCTCAGCAGAACATGTGTCTGCCTGCCAGGCCCAGTGCCCGGTGGCTTCCTGCCAAGGAGAGAGTGGACAGAGTGGACAGGCCGCTGGGAGATGAGAGAGGAAGCTCTGCTTTTAGACGCAGCTCGGTCTCCTGGAGCCTGGGGGGTTTGAGGGGGCAGGGACGGGGCTGTGCAGGAAGGAGCGATGGTCCTGAGCTGGCCTTTGGAATTTCAGTGGAAGCTTGTCAAGAATGACTCTGTTTTTACTGAATTGGGACTAGAGAACGGGAGCTGCTCGTGAGCCAAAGGCAAAGGAAGAAAAGCACTCAAGGATTTGCTGACGGTGGTGGCTGCAGAGTGCCTGTGTGTGGGTGACCATCTAAATCCTGTAGGAACTTGCGCACACCATGACTATTTGTTCACATGGTGAATTCCAGCTTCGCAGAGAGGAAAGAATTCTGTAAGTTTTTTTTTTTTTATCATATAGGATCACATATGAATGGCTGAATTTCAATCAAAGGTGATTCATGATAGACCCTCCCTTCCCCCAACTGATGGACGGAGTATGACGCAACCTGCACCTGCGGCCTGGACATTCCTGAGCACCTAGCCAGGCACCTTGCATGGACTGTACATCGAACCACCCATCAGCACCTGCGAGACACCCTAAGCCCCCGATTCCTAAGCCCCTGAGGGCCTAGGCATGTGCCTTATATGAAACTACTAAACAGCTTGTGCCGAGGACCCTAAGCCCCATCCCTTCCCGTTCCTCCCCTCAAAAGGCGCCTTCCTTCCTGCACAAATGCTCTCTCTTCCTTTGGGAGGCGGCCCTGGAGGGCCTTTCTCCTCCCATAAAGCCTGTGTCCTGGTTTTCGGCCCTCTGTCTCATCTTTCAACTAATAGGTTCATTCTGTATTCTTTTGAAAAGACAAAAAATAAATACAATATTTCCCCACAGTTATTCCTCAGGGTAGCTTTACACACACACACCATACGGATCTGCAGAAATCGCAAGTATTCCTGCAAAATACTCCAAACACAAGCTCCCACTTAGCTGATGCCAAGCAAAATCGTGGAACTGCAAAGTGTGTGACTTTATAGAAACTTCTTACCCTTTAGTGATCAGCTCCCTTGGGACTCCACTTCCCTCCTGCTCTTCCCCATCAGAACAGAAACTCTCTGAATAGTGGACATCATTCATTCACTCATTCACTCATTCTTTTCCTTTTCATCTTTCAGCACTCATTTTGAATGCCTTCCCTGGGCACTGACACTCTGTGGGGTACTGGTGATGCCAAAGTCAGGAAGGCAAGACTGCAGCCCTGGAGGGCCTGGCAGGGCAGGTACCACGCACTTGTGTTGCCTACGAGGCTGCTCCCGCCCGGGGTGGCACGAGTCCCATTAGGGCTCTTATTATACTTCTAGGCGCATGACCTCCAACGTGTTACCTGTCAGAACTTGCATTTTTCAATTTGTATGAACCAAAAAGTGACATGAGAGGGATTTTAGGCATCAGCATTGAAAGTAGGTGACTTTAAAAAAAAAAATAAAAAAAAAAAAATATATATATATATATATATATATATATATATATATATATATTATTGATTTTTTACAGACAGGAAGGGAGAGGGATAGAGAGTTCGAAACATCGATGAGAGAGAAACATCGATCAGCTGCCTTTTGTACACCCCCTACTGGGGATGTGCCCTGTGACCGGAATCAAACCCAGGACCTTTCAGTCTGCAGACCGATGCTCTATCCACTGAGCCAAACTGGTTTCAGCTAAAGTAGGTGACTTCTGGGGGCAGAGGTACCTCTGAGTCGTTAAAGAAAAAGGAAAAAGAAAAAAGATGATCAGAGGGCCTTCTCCCTGAAGACCCTCATCCCTGGAGAACTGACGCAGTGGTGGCCGGAGGCAGAGAGCCTGGGGACTCTCCACAGGGACAGCACTCTCCCTCCCCCATCCCCAGCAGGCAGCCCCTCCCCCATTCCTACCTAGAGATGCCCAACTTCTCTCATCCGCCCACCCTCTCCTACTTTTGTCCAAAACTCCAACAGCATCTCGGTATTTTATGGCACAATTCAGCTTATTTTATGTGTGTGTTAATAAGGCCAGTTTCCCTGGCTTGCATTTTACTCACCTGGAGTGAACTTGATTGATTTTCCAAGTACATTCTGAGCTGGCTTCCCTCGTATTCACACTGGGAAGGTTGTGTTGCACACACCCTACCAATCATTTTTTTAAACACTTGCTTTATTCCTGTTATTATTAAAATCAACGTCTAGTGAAGGTTTCTAGAGGGGCATTTTTGCTCGTCTGTATTGTTAAAGAACAATAATTAGCAATTTTAATGAATGAGTTTTTTTGTTTGCTTGCTTGTTTTTTTTTTTTGTTTGTTTGTTTTATCATGCTTCTTTTTCCTCATTTATTCAGCTGGACATTCTACGCCATTGCCTCTGAAAAAGAAAACATCCAGAAAGCAGAGAAAGTCGTCTACTCGTGACATTAGCATTCCCAGAGGGAGAGAAAGAATTCAGATATAAACCGTAGCCGCGGTAGAATACCTTCAGGGAAGCAGCGATTCCTACCCAGCCCACCCCACTCCTTTCAGTGGTCACATCCAGTTTTCCCAGAGCCGGGGGAAGGAAGATTGCCAGAGGCAGCCAGCAGCAGGGAGAAGGGCCAGGCCTTGTCCCAGCACAAAGGTCAGAGGCAGCCTCGGAGCTCATCCATGCATGGAAATGAGCAGGAGAGCAATCCCGGCCACGGGCCAGCCTGCCGGCGTGAAGGGCCCGCGGAGCCGGCACCACGGGCTTCCGGCCCCATCGTGGCGTGGTGCGGAGCTCGGAATAAAACCTCGTTCAAGGACACCAGAGTGAGCGGAGGGGAAGCCAGGCCGGGAGAGCCGCGTGGCTGGGAACGGGGCAGCTGTCAGGAGTGACCTTGACGGGGCCAAGGCTGAAGCTCGGCCAGGGATAAGGGCCCGGCATCGTGGGTAAAGGGCTCGCCAGACCCATGGCCCTCCGTCCACAGTGTGAACGGAAGGAGCCACACGCCGACCTGACAAGCTCAGGGAGGCCTGCGTGGCAGTCTTGCAAACTCAGAGACCTAAGATCACCACAAAAGATGGTTTGAAAATAAATATCTAACTACAAACAGGTTATAGTGGGTAGTTATGTCCTAGGCCGATATTTTCCCTGACAAAGATCAACTTAGATCTTCTTTACTGAGCCCATTTGCCTTTTTGCCTCTAAGATAACATATCTGAGAGATGTCTGGGTAACATGTAACTTCCCTTTTTCCGGAGCCCCTGGGGCACAACCAAATGTGGTGGGCGCCAGGACAGATGCCTCAGATTCCTTCGTTATCATGTTAATTGTCCCTGCACTCACCTGAGTACACATCCATCATTTTACTTTTTACCCAATTCTAGGGGTTTCCCACTGCTTTCCTTTATCCCACCTCCTTACTCCATCACCAATGAACTTGTCACCCACCTATGTCCCTCCTTTGATTGCAATGTATAATTAGAAATGTAACCCGCCATTCTTCGGAGCATTATCTCAATCCACTGAGGTTCTGCTTCCCGGCATGTGTTGACAGTTTGGCTCAAATAAACTCCCAAAAATTCTTTACAGGTTTCAATGGTTTTTCCGTCAACAATAAAAATTCCTGGAGTTTAGAAATTCCTGAAATTCCACTGGAAAACAGCAGAGAGACAAGGGGACACTAAGCGTTTCTGCCACTGGGCAGAGGGAGTCTCTTAATTGAAACTAAGGTGCTTTGTACAGCAGAGTTTGTCCATATTCATTCTTGCTTAGTATTTTCTTAATTTAAAAAAATAATATGCGCCTTGGCCTGTTTGGCTCAGTGGGTAGGGTCCTGGGTTCGATTCCTGTCAAGGACACCTCGGTTGCAGGCTCCCGGCCCTGGTTGGAGGCATGCAGGAGGCAACCAATCAATGTGTCTCTCTCACATAGGTGTTTCTGTCTCTCCATCTCCCTTCCACTCTCTTTAAAAATCAATGGGTGAGGATTAAACAAAAAAGATAATATACTAAAGACATAATAATTTTGGAAACTCTTACTATTGTTTGGTCCATCAAGGGCATTTATTTTTTAAAAATATATATTTTATTGAATTTTTTTTTTTTTTTTTTTTTTTTACAGAGAGGAAGGGAGAGGGATAGAGAGCTAGAAACATCAATGAGAGAGAAACATCCATCAGCTGCCTCCTGCACACCTCCTATTGGGATTGTGACTGCAACCAAAGTACATGCCCTTGACTGGAATAGAATCCGGGACCCTTCAGTCCACAGGCCGACACCATCCACTGAGCCAAACCGGTCAGGGCAGAGACATTTCTTTAAGGAGGAAACACAGTCCTGGCCAAGTAGCTCAGTGGGTTAGAGCATCATCTGGATTCACCAAGACTTCGGATTTCATCTCCGGTCTGGCACATACAAGAATCAACCAATAAATGCATAAGTAAATGGAACAAAAATCAATTTCTCCCCCCCTCAATCAATCAATCAATCAATCAATCAATAAAAGAAGGAGACTCACACTTAACTGAGAGTGACTGTAGGGAGGGCGAGAAAGACTTCAGGGCAGTTTTTGCTACAAATCTCTATGAAACTCCAGTTTATGCGTGGGTATTAAATGCTGACTATGTATGTATAGCAACAGACTCTTCCAACATGATACCTTAAACATAATAGTTGTTCAATAAGTGTTTGTTGAATAATTAGGGAACTAACATGCTTCAATTTTTAGTATAATTTTCCCCCCAATAATGGAGCACCAGGAGCTCACCTTAATTTTTGTAGTGCACTATGAAATATAGGTATATGAAATTTCATTATAGAAAGTAGGAGAAATTACACCAGCAGAAATATGATTGTCTATAGCAGTGTTTCCCAAAGTGTGTTATGCATACCCCCAGGGGTACGGGAAGAGTTTGGGGAGGATATGCACTGCACTGTGCTTAGCTGCGCCTAATTCTATGTTCTCATGAGTACAAGGGGTACTCAGTGTTACGAAAATTATAGAAGGGGTACACATATGTCAAAAGTTTGGGAAACACTGGTCTATAGCATACTGTCTGCCATATAAAATCATGGCCACTATAATGGTGGATTTGTCCATTTCTCCCGTAGTTCTGTCAGGTTTTTCTTTACATGTTTTAGGGCTTTGTTTTTAAAGTTATACAAGATTCTGGGTGAACTTAACTTTTTATCATTAAGTTGTAGTCCTCTTTATCAACAGTAATGCTTTTTCTTAAAGTTCCTTTCCCCTAAATGGGCAGAGTAATACCTGCTTTCCTTGAGTTTGTATTTGCCTAATTTATATTTTTATACTCCTTCACTTCTAACCATTCTGTATGTTTGAGATATGTTCCCTGTAAAGTCTATATTTTCTTTTTTATTTTAAAAAATTCTAAATTGACACCCTTATTCTTCTAGCTGGAGAGTTTGGATCCATTTCCATTTCTCATGACCAGTGATATTTTCAAAAATTTATTTTGAAATATGGATTCAAAGGAAGTTGCAAAGGAATCACTTACACATATTTAACATTTTTGACTCTGCTATTTTATCTTATGCTATTTGTCCTCCTTATGCATGTTTTATAAAGTCATTTACATGACACTTACCATGGCTATCCTATGTCAACAATGACATATATTTCTGAATTACTACTAAGGTGCTAATAACACAGTAATTATTGTTTTAGGTGGCTACTGTTTTGCCAGGTTCAGAAAGTGCCAAGTTTCCTGGTTAGGCACTAGGTGTTCCTGGGACCATAGCACAACTTGATTTACTGCTTCAGAAAACACTAAAGTCAAATTAATGAGGAATGACACAGCTGTCAGATATTCAGGACTTGAATGAGTGAATTGAGCTCTGGAAGGCTTGTTTGAATTTCCTGACATTATTCCACGAGGCCACTAGAGGGAGATCACATACAGTTATTCTCAAAATAATAGCCTAAGTCCCTAATTTTTATCAAAAACTTGCCAATAGCCCAATAGCCCCAGCCGGTTTGGCTCAGCGGATAGAGCGTTGGCCTGCAGATCGAAGGGTCCTGGGTTCCATTTGGGTCAAGGGCACCGACCTCGGTTGCAGGCTCCTCCCCTGTCCGGCCTGGCAGGAGGCAACCAATCCATGTGCTTCTCTCACATCAATGCTTCTCTCTCTCTCCCTCTCTCTCCCTCTCTCTCCCCCAAAATCAATGGAAAAATACCTAGGGTGAGGATTTAAAAAACAAAACAAAATAACTTGTAAATAGCACGCAACCCTAAGAAATAAAAACCTTCCTACTTTTAAAAAGACATCAATCAATCAACAACAGAGGCCCGGGGAGGAGGGTCCTTGCCCGCCTCCCCTCCCCTCCCCGCCCAGCGGGTCCTCGCGGCTTTGGGGGCGGCGCTGCGGGGCGGGTGTGAACGGGGCTCCGATCAGGGCGCCCCGCAGCCCGCAGCGGCCCAGCCCGGGAGGACCTCCCCCGGGTCCCGAGCCTCCGGAGAGACCGGAGGGCGGGGAACGCGGGCTCGGGGGCGCCCCCTTCCGCCCGCCAGGCTCATTCGCGCGCCCTCCCCAGGATGGTCACCTCCCCGCCCGCATCCCGCCGCCTCCCCGCCCGCATCCCGCCGCCGAGGCCTCCGGGGCGGCTGGCGCCGTGGCCCTGACCCCCGCTCCACCGCCGCCCGGAGACACGGTGCCCGGGAGCCGGTGCCCGGGAGCCGCGCGGGGGCCACTCCGGGCTGCGGGTCCGCCTGCCGAGCCTCTGCGTCCGGGCGCGGGGGCAGGCGGAGCGGGGGGTAGAGGTGGGGGGGCAGGCGGAGGGGGGCCAGGCGGAGGGTGGGGGGGGGCAGGCGGAGGGGGGGCAAGTGGGGGGTGGGGCAGGCGGGGGTGGGGGGGCAGGCGGAGGGGGGCCAGGCGGGGGTGGGGGGGCAGGCGGGGGTGGGGGGGCAGGCGGAGGGGGGCCAGGCGGAGGTGGGGGGTGGAGGTGGGGGTGAGGGGTGAGGGGTGGGGGGTGGGACTGGCCTGGCTGCCGGGCGACGGGGAAAATCTCCAAACCCTAAGTCCAGCTCCCCGCTGGCCCTTAGCGGGTCCCCAGGTCACTGATCTCGCGGTTACTTTGTTGTTGTTGTTGTTGTTGTTTAAAATGTGTTTCTTTATTGATCTCAGAGAGGGAGGGAGAAGGAGAGAAAGAGAAACATCAGTGATGAGAGAACAACTGATCACCTGCCTCCTGCGCGCCCCCTACTGGGATGGAGCCCGAAACCCGGGCCTGTGCCCTTGGCCGACCCGAACCTGGGCCCTTCAGTGCGCAGGCCAGCGCTCCATCCACCGCGCCGACCGGCTAGGCTAGGGCGAACGTGGAGGTTACTCGGCGCTCCGCAGGGCACTAAGCCCTTAGGGCCCTTATCCCGTTAACGCTTTCAGCAGAAGCGAGGTGGGCTGTGTGGCCTCTGTTTGCAGAGTGACTGGCCCAAGGCCTCGGCCCAGCGCTGTGGGGCCGCTCCAGGCCGGGGCAGAACTGCGAGGCGAGGCAGCGGGGTTCCCAGCCTCCACCTTCCCCCCTAATTTCCCTCCAGGCAGCGCCGCCCAGCAGCCATGTGTTTCCTGGCTCCTGACCCAGGTACCTGCCCTTCCCCAGGTGTAGGACGGCAGCCATGGGCTCAGATGGTTGTTTTTTTGGTTTGTTTTTAATATATTTTATTGATTTTTTTTTTTTTTAACAGGAAGGGAGAGGGATAGAGACTTAGAAACATCGATCAGCTGCCTCCTGCACATCCTCCACTGGGGATGTGCCCGCAACCAAGGTATGTGCCCTTGACCGCAATTGAACCTGGGACCTTTCTGTCTGCAGTCAGACTCTCTATCCACTGAGCCAAACCGGTTTCGGCCATGGTCTCAGTTTTAAGCGAGGTTCCCTCCTTCCCTAACCGCTCCCATGGCTCCCATAGCTCCCATGTTCCCTGAACATGGACCGTAGTCTGACCCCACGCAGGTTTGCGCTGGTTTCCCGCGCGGAGGGGAGAGAAGTGCCCCCTCCGAGGGAGGTATACGACGCTGGTCCAAGCGCTTGCGGTGGTGGAATGGAGACCCCGGCCCAGGCCCAGGCGATAGGCATTGACACCCAGACCTGGCTTTGGAGCTGTGACTCAAATACGTTAGAGTGTGTGATACAGCGTGACCACCGCTAACTGAGTTGCACACGAAGCCCACCAGTACCACTGTTTTGGAGTTGAATAGAGCACAATTAGCAATTGCTATCTGACTGCTAGGCATTTGAAAATGTTGCTCCATTGAAAGAAACACTTATTTCTGATTTATGTTGTTGCTATGAAAATAAGTCATCCTACATTTCGAAAAAGACATGCACATTAAAATGGAAACCATCTCTGCATCTGTGAATCCATCGTTTTCCTTCCGCCAGAGAGCGTTGCCCATGAGACGACGCGATCCGGGGGTTGTTCCGCCAGGAGGCAGCTGCTGAGAACCACGGTCCTACACCCACAGGAAACAGGAGCAGGTAGGGGGTGGAACCAGGGCTTTGATTTCCATGTTATTAAATGCAATGCTGCCACCATTTAAATCACACACTCGTGTATTAATTAGGCCATGCCTCTGCCGTGCCTGAGAAATTTTCAGTGTTCTGTATGATTTCAAGTTTACGTTCTAAATTCCCTAAGCTGTGATTGAGAAAGAGGGACTGTTAGTGGGAAGGGGAAGTAGCTAAGAGTGTTAGTTATCCACTGGGAGGGTAACTAGGAAGATTACATGCTATGTCTGGGTCTCTTCCCCCCCCCCCAACAACTTATGAAATCACACCTGAAGGGAGGGACCTACTCTGTCACTCCCTGCTGACATTCTCAGGAGGTCCTCAGAGAAAGCGAGAGAGGGCGAGAGAGATGGAAACATCTACGGGAGAGAAACATCAGTCAGCTGCTTCTTTAAAAAAAAAAAAAAAAAAAAAAAAAAAAATATATATATATATATATATATATATATATATATATATATATTATTGATTTTTTACAGAGAGGAAGAGAGAGGGATAGAGAGTCAGAAACACTGATGAGAGAGAAACATTGATCAGCTGCCTTCTGCACACCCCCCACCAGGGTTGTGCCTGCAATCAAGGTACATGACCTTGACCGGAATTGAACCCGGGACCCTCCAGTCCACAGGTTGAGGTTCTATCCACTGAACCAAACTGATCTCAGCAGTCAGCTGCCTCTTGCACACCCCCTACTGGGGATCGAGCTGGCAACCCATGCATGAGTCCTGGAATTGAATGGTGACCTCTTGGTGCATGGATGGAAACTCAACCACTGAGACAGAGCAACAGGGCTGAAGAAATTGTTCTTTGATGATTCAGAGTCCACTGTTTTCATTTTTACTTAAAAAACAACAACACCTTTATTGTTGAAAGTATTACATATGTCCCCCTTTCTTCCTCCATTGACTCTCTCCAGCCCCCCCCCCCCCCAGGCCCTCACCACCCCACTGTCTGTACACATGGCATGTTTACTTTTTAATGTAAAACACTAATTTTCTTCCAAGTGCTCTTCAATAAAATTGTAAAACTCACACTGCATTTAATTCATTTTTTAATTTATCTTTATTGTTGAAACTATTACAGATGTCCCCTTAAAAAACAACAACTAAACAATGTCTGAGCTAAAAAGAGTGAACATTTATGGAGGGGATCTGGTTGTTACCTTTGCTGGAATATAACTGTGTTCCTCTATTTGTATAGCAGACATGTCTCAACCTCTTCCCTCTCCTGTCTCCATCTTCTTAATGCCTCTAGGCTGGAACTCTAAGACAAAGTCATGACAAACTCTGGAGAGTTGGGTGCAGCAGTTCGGGAACCAGTTCCTGCAAGAATTCCTACCTGGTCTGACCTTTGTAATAGAAAGCAGGGGCACTGAGGACCGCCTCGCAGGTCCTTACAGCTCAAAGGAAAAGCCCAAGAAGGCAGTCACCTTCTCTCTGCCTTTGACCTAGTGAATAACCAGTGCATGTCTTTTTAAAAAAAAGGTAAGGCAGGCTGACTCAGAACGTCCAAGAGCTCATATTGGAATGTATGGGGTTAAATGTCTTCCAGGAGGCTCTGATCTTGGACATGCATGATTTTCTTGGTTATTTTCCCTCTGCTGTCACACTGATAACCCAAATAATGAAATTCGAAGGACCAGGTCAGCAGGGGTCTCTATGCAGATATCTGTAGAGTAATATACAGGGTGGGCAAAAGTAGGTTTACAGTTACAGGTGCCATGAAACAGGTTGAATCTTTCTGACTTTAGGAATGACACCGTTTTATAAAATGTTAGATTAAGTTTGTCTTAAATGTGTGGTTCCTTGCATTAAGTCATTTCCCTGCTACGTTTCTCTTCCTGGATATTCTAGCAGGAGCACGCTCTCTTCCGGACTGTGTACTTTGTATGTCATTGTTGCCCTCATTCTCCAATTAGAATCTGAGCTTCGAGAAGGCAGTCTCTAGGACTTCCTAGCCCTATCCTGCCTTACATACATAGCAGATACCCCTTTAAAAGACTGAAGAAATCACCCAACTTGTTCTTCACCACCTTCCCATGATTCTTAACAAGAGGGAAAATATCAAACACTCGAATGTAGGATGAATGTGAAAACTTTGCTAAGTAGCAGAGTCCGATCTCTCTCTCTGTTCCTCGGAGGTTGGGAAAGAAGGCTTCTTGCCAGTCCTGAAAAGATTTGACTTGCATTAGAAGAACTATTTGCACAATTTCCTGAAGAAATGCCACCTTATAAACAGTCCAGCTGGCACCAGTTATTTAGATCTCCAGAGACACGTTCAGGATCATAGGGGAGAGGGGATGATGCATAACATCTCCGCTCCAAGCACACGCACAGGCTGCAGACACTCCTCATTGCTATTGCCCTCTTCTCATCCACGCAGTCCCACCAGACCCCGGATAGACTCCAGGCAGGCTCAGTGCCTTGGATGCTTCCGCTGTGTGGTGCAGTGTCTTTCCGGAGACCTTGCATTCATGGGCAAGAGGCAGAGGGGTGCATAGATGGTCTACGAGAACCATCTTTTGGTCTCCAGTCCATCCTCTCCATTGAAGCCAAAGAGCTCCTCCTACATTAGAGTCCAATCACATTTGATTGTTGGGAACAAAAGTTCTATAGGAATGAAACTACTCTGTGATGCTACTCCATTATTTGTATCATTGTTGAAGTTACTATCATAGGAGAACCAGTCTGCCTCCCCTGGCTGAGGAGGTGACCACAGAGTACGGAAGGATATACTATAGAAGTGTTAATTTGGCAGGACTCCTTCCCCGCCCCCGGCCAGCTCCTTACTTTGATCAGGGCCACACTTTATTTTTAGCTTTGGCCTTTCGCAGCGCTCGACCTTTTGCCTGGATAGAGGGATGTCCTGGGAGCTCAAACCCACAGCCTTCCCTGTCCTGTGAAACGTAAGGGGTATGTGTGTTAGGTTGTGTCTTCTTTGGAAGTCTGCAGTCCAGAATGGTCTTTTAGGACAAACTAAAACTATATTCACCCCCTTCCACACACACACACACACACACACACACACACACACACACAACACACCGCATACTATTAAATTTGCCCACTTAATTTTTTAAGTGTACAGTTCAGTTGTGTTAAGTCTGTTCACACGGTTGTGCAACAGGTCTGAACTTTCTCACCTTGTAATACTGAAACTCTATACCCACTGAGCACTGATTCCTCCTCCTGTCTCCCATAAGTCAGTACCCACCTTCAGCTGTCCGATGATTTTGACTGTTTTATCCACTTCATAGGAGAGGAATCCTACAGTGTTTATCCTTACTTTGCTAAGCACAGTGTCCTCAAGGTTTATGTTAAAATGAATGTTTTTTAAATTGATTTCGGAGAGAGGAAGGGAAAGGAAGAGAGATAACATCAATAAGAGAGAAACATTGATGGACTATTTCCTGCATGCCCCCTACTGGGCATTGAGCCTGCTACCCCAGGATGTGCCCTGACTGGGAAATGAACAGTGACCTCCAGGTTCATGGGTTGATGCTCAACCACTGAGCCATACAGGCCAGGCTAAAATAAATTTTTTGATATGGACTCTGTTACCTCTATAACCAGAAAAGAAGCTTTATATAGAATCATCGGAACTAGAAGTGACTTGAAAATTTATCTGGACCAATTTTTCCTATTCTTAACTTTACTTTTTCTAGTAGAGAATTTCAGAAATCAAAAAGTAATTATTCTCAGGTTAAAGGTTAAATAATGGCAAAACTGACCCAAGAAATAAAAGAAGCAAAAGAGGGAAATGTTTTCAGGTCTTTCACAAAATTTACACCACTTTCTATGTTGTTTTAATTTTCTGCTCAACATTAACGGTTGTAAAATAATTTTGTCTTCCAGTATTTCATTTCACATTTGAAGTAAAAATAATCTATCTGCTGGCTGTTTGCTTTGTTCAGAAGGTACAAAGCACTTCTCTTTAGGAATCATGTTTCTTCAGTTTTGTTTGTACAATGCATTCCATGGGAGGTCAAGATTTTCCGTTCTGGGGCGGAGGGTCCCCGAGGTGCCATGGCGGACGCCGCCTCCGAGGACGCCGAGGACTTGTTCCTGGAGAAGTTCCAGAGCCAGCCTTACCGTGGCCGCTTCCGCGAGGACCGCTGGGAAGAGGAATTTGAAAAGATCCCTCTCTTTATGAAGAAAGCACCGTCAGAAATTGATCCCAAGGAGAATCCTGACCTGGCTTGCCTGCAGTCAATTATTTTTGATGACGAGCGACCTCCAGAAGAACAAGCCAAGACCTATAAAGATGAGGGCAATGAATACTTTAAAGAAAAAGACTATGAAAAAGCTGTGATTTCGTATACTGAAGGCTTAAAGAAAAAATGTGCAGACCCTGATTTGAATGTTGTTCTTTACACCAACCGGGCAGCAGCACAGTACTATCTGGGCAATTTTCGTTCTGCTCTCAATGATGTGACAGCTGCCAGAAAGCTAAAATCCTGCCACCTTAAAGCAATAGTAAGAGGTGCCTTGTGCCATCTGGAACTGAAAAACTTTCCTGAGACTGTGAACTGGTGTGACGAGGGGCTGCAGATAGATGCCAAAGAGAAGAAGCTTCTGGAAATGAGGATTAAAGCAGACAGACTAAAGCGGACTCAACAGAGGGATATAAGGAAAGCAAAGCTGAAAGAGAAGAAGGAGCAGAATCAGAATGAGGCTTTACTCCAGGCCATCAAGGCTAGGAACATCAAGCTAGTCTCTGAAGCTGCCAGTGAGGATGAAGACTCTGCCTCAGAAGGTCTAAGTGCACTCCTGGATGGGCTCAGCTTTGAGAAGCCCTATGGCACCAGGCTGAGTATAGATGACCAGGGCAGACTGAGCTGGCCTGTGCTCTTTCTGTACCCGGAGTATGCCCAGTCGGACTTCATCTCTGCTTTTCATGAGGACTCCAGGTTTATTGATCATCTAATTGTGATGTTTGGTGAAACACCCTCTTGGGACTTAGAGCAAAAATACTGCCCTGATAATTTAGAGATCTACTTTGAAGATGAGGACAGGGCAGAACTGTACCGGGTGCCTCCTAAGAGCACCTTGCTGCAGGTGCTACAGCATCCCAGAGAGGAAGGGAGAGAGAAACATTGATGAGTCATCAGCTGCCTCCTACACGCCCCCTCCTGGGGATTGAACACACAACCCAGGCATGTGGCCTGACCAGGAACTGAACCATGACCTTCTGGTTTATTGGTGATGCTCAACCGCTGAGCTACGCTGGCCAGGTACTTCGTAAAAACCCTGACACCAGCATTTTTAGTCTGTGTGGAATCCTCTCCTTTTTGTAGAAATTATCTCCAGGGGAGAAAGGTGCACCAGGTAAAGTGACTGAGCCAGGCTGCAGAGCCAGGCACCTGGATCTTCTCCCATATCCACCTCTGCCCGGAATACAGCATACTTAAATCAGCTGGACATAGTCCTAGAATCCAACACTTTTTTCCGTCACCTTGGAGACCGTCCTTCCTCACACTGGGGGGGGGGGGGGGGGGGGGGGGGAAGAGCTGCTGACTTCCTTGAGCTGCAGCCGCTCTGATCAAAGTGATGGACCTAAGCTAGTCTTCATTCTCCTCTGTTGATACAAAACTGTGCCTTGGTCATGGCATCCTTTAGGACTCTGAGCTGTGCTAACTACCAGCCTCCCTCCCTGAAGGGACCATGTGTTGCAATTACCACAGCAACTGACCCATGGAACTCCCTGGACTGACTCAGGATCTAGTGATCCGGTTCTGAACCTTTGCAGAGCTAGAGGCTTTGGAGAAGCTAGCCCTCAAACTGCCTATATACAAACCATGTCTGTAATTTAAGGCACTAAAGCTGAGACTGGCCTCCAGTTATTTCATGAGCATGGAGGGTTGCTCTGTGGGATACTGACTGAAGATACCTTGGAGCAAGATGGGGCCAGGAAATCTGGGTCCTGTTTCTACATCTGTAAACACCAACAATCTGGCATTCTCCAGAACCCCTCAAAGGTTTGCCAGTTTTCCTGATCTCTGCAGGATGGAGGACTATGATACACTTGGACAGTGAACTCTGAATTCTTCCCCAGTTTTTCACATTTTAGGATTTTGTGCCTTTTAAACTGGAAAACCTTTTGGCATGTTGAGTCACTGTCATAAGTTGTACCTAGAGGGCTTTATATGCCCTTACACATAGCCATGGGACTTTTTGCAGTGCCCACCCACCCCTTCCCCCGGGGAGGAGTGTACTCCCCTGAAGAGCCATGGTGTGGAAGGTTCATGTTCTTTCTCCTTTGCCATGAAAACTTATTTCCCAGATTAGGGCTGTCCTTCAGCTTGGGCACCAGAATGGTAAGACAGTGGAGCAGAGCTGCAGCAGCTGCCCTGCAGCCACTGGTTGTAACATGAAAGAGGAATAAATGCTTGTAGTAATGGTAAAAAAAAAAAAAAAAAAAAAAGATTTTCCGTTCTGGGCCCCGGCAGGCTAAAAGGTTCTTTAAGTTTGTGGGAGAATTTGACTCCTGAGCCACAAGGTGGAGGCAAGTCCAAGAGACACTTTTGTTCAGCTGTTGGTTGTTATGTAGCATTCTCTCCTCCTGCTCTGAAAGAGAAAGAGCTCATACGTCAGAGTTTATGAAATAATTGTGAAAACCCCATAATTTCTGATTCTGGATCTACTCAAAAGAAGAGGACTGGATTCTTTATTCTGAGAGGTCAAACCATTAGTGCTCATTTAAAACTCTTTGAAGCTAAAATGCTGTCACTTCAACCAAACCAGCCTTTTGCACCCATGGGAGCACAGGTGGTGGAATCGCCCGAGAAAATGACGTCCAGTTTAAAACTGAGAGACACTAAATGCTGGTAAAGGCTAACCATTCCTTTGGGATTACCAGTCAGTAATATTCAATCATTTGTGTTCCAGGGACTTTTAAATTCATGGAACAGAGAAAAAGCCAATGCCAGATTCCTAACTCCATATCCCCATTTCATCTTGAGACATGGAATGATCATTTTTAAGTTACTTTTTTTAAAAAAATAGATTTAGTGATGATGAGAGAAGAATTAGCTCCATCTCCACTTTAACTGGAATTGAAGTCAAATTGGCAGATTTGTTTCAATCTGATTGTCTTCCACTCTTAACCCATTTTCCAGTCAGTATTTAACTAAGGTATATGTTCCACATTTGTCTTTATCTTTATTTCTACACTAGTGGTCCAGTGCACAAAATTCATGCACATTGAAAGGGAATTAATTAGAGGAAATATTTTAATATTGCTACTTGCCCTTTCTCTATAATAGAAGTGTCAGAGATGAAAGAAATTAGTAAAATGTATATGAAAATCTCCCTCCTGTCAGAATCTGGGGTGCACTGTGAGATCTAGAGTCAAGTCCCCACCCACCACCTGCATGTGCTTCAAAAACACCCAGACCCAGCCGACCCCACCCCTGTCAAGCCCCTCAGAGTGGAGGGGCAAGACCTGAGGTCTCCCGTCAATCCCTGCAGGGCAGGGGGCACAATCTGCAGTCCCTCACTCCAGCCAGACACCATGTTGCCTCAGATCCTTGCTGTTTGGTTGTGACGTTATGGTGTCTTGGCTAATTTGCTTATTCCTCTATTATATAGACAGATTGGTTCCTTTCTCCTCTGAAGGGAATTATAAAACCAGCCATTTTTCACAGCACCTATTAAGATGAAAATGTCTTTGTACCCGGATGTGTCAGACATATACTTCCATAGGCACTTACGTTGAAGTGACGGGGAGTTCCGAAGTCATCTGCAGTCTGGTTTGTGTGCGGTCAACAGCCCTGAAGATTGTGATGCTGCATCTTGAAAATATCTTCTCTCTTCTGCCTACTCCAAGTTACCTAAGGATACAGTGGAAGAACACACATGGAAGGTCAACTCTCTGATCCTAGAAATGGGACCACTTAAAAAGTTCTATTACCTTATAAGTTTGAGGAGTTGTCGAGTCATGTTCCGGAAGTTAGAAATACAGTTACTGGATTCCCTATGACAAAGCCCATGGTTCTTTGTCTTTTTGCTTATTTTTGATAGGAACATTGACAAATTAAAACATCAGTAGTCCACAGGAGTTTTGAACAACTAGATAATAACAATTAACATGTGTTTTCTCAATATAGTTAAATAGTGGAATCTTTGATGATTTCTCTTTTCTATATAAATGGGTCAAAATGTTTTTTCTGTTTCTCTACAATAAAATGGCAGATGAAAATTGGTTTTACTTAAGTTTACAAAAGATATAAATGTATGCATTATCATTTTAAGAATTTCATTACAAATTAGTTGATCTTAGGTGAGGGATTTTAGATAGTATCCTGCCCAGTAAAAAACTACTGATGGCAATTTCCAATGATGATATTCCAAATGAATGATTTTATTTCCTTCTCTGTATTCAGGTGTCTTGTAATCAAATAATGCACCTCCCTGAGTCTACATGTTATGACCCAGTTCATCTCTTCACTCTGGTGAAGGGAAGGTTTTTATCCCTGCCTGTGAGCATGGACATTTCTCACCACCAGGTGGCAGAGTCTCCCTGGGTTAGATTGAATATTGCCTTTTTCTACTGATTGCCAACTGTAGTTTAGAGCTAATGTGAGTGCCCATCAAACCTTTTACTCATGTACCCCTAAAATAAATTGAAAACATATGCACCTCCACAAACTTTTAAGTGCATGTAAAAATTATTCAGCAAAAGTTTAGATAACAAAAGAGATATCACTTCTGACATGCTGTAAATACCGACTTTTTAAATAAAATTGTTAATGTCATTCTTCTAAATGAATCGAATTGAATGCAAAGGACTGTAGATATTTGATAGCCACCATCATGTATTTTCTTTAAAATGCCAAAATGAGCTTATTATTCACAGTTTGATAATTCATATCACTCCCTTTCCTTTCTTTCTTTTTTAAAAATATATTTTATTGATTTTGTACAGAGAGGAAAGGAGAGAGATAAAGAGTCAGAAGCATCGATGAGAGAGAGTCATCGATCAGCTGCCCCTTGCACACCTCCTACTGGGGACGTGTCCACAACCAAGGTACATGCCCTTGACCGTAATCGAACCCGGGACCCTTCAGTCCCCAAGCCAACGCTCTATCCATTGAGCCAAACCGGTTTCGGCTCCTTTTCCTTTCTAATATATGTTTCCCATTTTATTTCCTTTACAGAATTTTACACTAATATACAGTGTTTCATGCTTAAAAGCTTTGGTCACCATTGTTCTTCTCTGCAACAAGAGTGTGTGTATAAATGACATGAAATGTTTTGTATTTTCTGTGATCAGAGGTTGTTAAGTGTCAAATTTTCATATTGATAACTAATATACATTAGTATATATTCCTAAATTTGCCCAATATACATTTATTCTTTCAGTCATTTGGAAAATCCAGAAAATATAAGGAAAATGACCCTTAACCATAACACCTAAATAATACTTATAGAGAATAAATGATAGGCGGCAACCCTCTTGTGCTTATCTCTTACCAGTTTGCCTAGATACTTTCTGTTAAGTATTATAGTTGATGCCTGTTCTTCCATGGTTTTTCTAAGTTCATAAAGATTTATTTATACCTTTAAAATTTGGAGCACAAAATATTAAGGTGCTCCCTCTATTGCCTTTTAAGAGATCTTTCCTAGCATCAAAAGCAGTGTTCCATGGGGGTGGGGGTGGGGCCTGTGTGTAAACACACACACACAAACACACACACACACACACACACACGCACGTGCACACACACAAACACACACACACTCAAATATATACAGACATACTAGTAGACACATTTTAGGTGGGGGAAAAGGACCACATTTTCTTTATTTAAAAAAAAAATAGATTTTTATTGATTTCAGAGAGGAAGGGAGAGAGAGAGAGAGAGAGAGAGAAACATCGACAACCAGAGAGGATCATTGATTGGCTACCCCTTGCATGCCCCACACTAGGGATCAAGCCTGCAACCCGGGCTTGTGCCCTGATAGGGAATCAAAACGTGACCAGCTGGTTCATATATTGATTTTCAATCACTGAACCTCGCCAGCCTGGCAGGACCACGTTAAAAAAAAAATTATATATATATATATATATATATATATATATATATATATATATATATATATATATAAAATCATCCTAACTGTGATATGATATTGCTAATGTTTAGAGCTAACCCCTTGTGGTTTAGGAAAATGTGGAGTTAGCGGGAAAACACTTCTCTGCAAGCCGAGACCGGTTTGGCTCAATGGATAGAGCGTCGGCTTGGGGACTGAAGGGTCCCGGGTTCGATTCCAGTCAAGGGCATGTACCTTGGTTGCGGGCACATCCTCAGTAGGGGGTGTGCAAGAGGCAGCTAATCGATGACTCTCTCATCGATGTTTCTAACTCTCTATCTCTCTCCCTTCCTCTCTGTACAAAATCAATAAAATATATTAAAAAACAAAACAAAACAAAAAAAACACTTCTCTGCAAGACCACACTTCCTGCTGCCACCCGCTGCACGTTCTGGGATGTTCCCCAAACCACCCCCAGGTTTGATAATGTGCTAACGGGACTCAGAATATACTGGAAGCTGTAATACTCTCAGTTAGGGTTCGTTACAGGGAAAGGAGACAGATTAAAATCAGGCACGGGAGGAAGTGCCTAGTGAAGGAAGAACCCAGGAAAAGACTAACTTCGGAGCTTCCATTGTTTTGTACAATATTTCCTGTGACCATAGGTTGTGTCAAATTTTCATACTGATAACTAATTGAAAGCAATCTTGGATGTGCTTTCTTGGTCCCTGTGTGGAACCGATGGGACATTGCCAGCTGGGGGAGTTCACCTGAGGCTTGTGACTCAGGGTTTTTATTAAGGTTCCGTCACAGAGGCGTGATTTACTGCTTATGAGGCTAATCTCAGTCTCCTGCCCCTGTGGTCAGCTGATACTGTGCGACCCAAAGCTTCCACCATGTCACACTGCTGGTCTGAATGGTGTGGTCAGTCCCCACCCTAAATACTACTTGGATTGATAGCCTATTGGCATAACCCAAGGCCCCAGGTAAACAAAGACATTCCAAGGGCTTAGTGGTTAGTCTTTACGTGTCTGGGGTCAAAGGCCACACCTCTTCTGAGGTAAAGTCCAATTCATCACTATACAGGTACACACATACGTACAATAAAACACTTGCATTTGAAGTATATGTTTCAATGACTTTTGGAAAACGTGTACATCTGTGTAGCCACCACCACAATCAAGATGGACACTCCCGTCACTCCAGAAAGTTCCCTCATGTTCCCTTGCAGTCATTTGCCCTCTGGCCCTGATCTTCCTTTTCTAGAACTTCATAGACGCATCCAATGGAATCACACGGTCTGTGCTTTTTGTTCTGTGTCTTCTTTCACTCACTAGCTTTATGAGATTATAGTGTTTCGGTAGTTTGTTAGTGTTGGGTGGTATGTCACACTATGTAGGTACTAAAATTTGCCTACTACTGATCTGTTAATGAACATGTTAATATTTCCACTTTAGGATTATTATGAACAAAGCTGCTAGTCTTTGTGTATGTAGATCTTTGTACAGTCAAAGGCTTTCCTTTCTGGGGAGCAAGTACCTAGGAGGAGAATGATTGGTTTGGTGTTAAGCATTTACTTTATAAGAAACTGCCAGACGGTTCTCCAAAATGGTTGTAATATTTCCCACCAATGTAGTGTTGCCAGTCTTTCTAACTTTAGCCATTTTAATGGCTATGTACCAAAGAGTAGTTACTCATTGTGATTTTAGTTTGCACTTTCCTGGTGACTTAGGAGGCTGAACCTCATTTTACGCGTTTATGGGCCATGCATACATCTTGTTTTGTGAATCTTATAGAACCTTTTGCCCAGTTTTAATTGTGTTGTCTGTCTTCTTACTACTGAGTTGTAAGGGTTCTTCATATATTTTGGATATAAGTCCTTTTCTGGACATATATCTTTGTGGCTTTTTTATTTTTCAATGATATCTTTTGAATAGTAGAAGTTTTAATTTTGATGAAACTGAGAAGACCACAATTTTAAATAATGCTGTGAATTCCAAATATTTTTTATGGCTATTTTGCTGCCATCCAAAACTTATACAAATGTTTGTTACCCAACTGATAATTGATGAGATTCAGGGAAGTATCCACTTATAAAACCTTTTTCTAAAATGTAGCAAGGTAGTATTTATAGTAATATTACATAGTATCCCGTCATCAACAAAGTCCTTTAGTAGAAAGGGTGGATACTTTCTAGGTATTAATTCTGCCTCTGATTCTATTTTTTCTTGACATAGCAGACATATAAAGACTATTTAGAAAACTTAACAGTAATAATACTGGTACTTTTTTTGGCTGCTATATTGCAGACAGTGGGGTAAAATAATTAATACTCCTGGTGATTCTGTGATGTAAACATGTTTGTCCCCTTTATTCATATATTCAGATGAGGAAAGTGAGGCCCAGAAAAATTAAATATCTTAACCAAGACCACACAACTTGTAAGTAGCTGATCTGGAATTCCAAGCTACGTTTGTCAGCTCTAAAACTCATGCTCTTCATTACACTCTCTGGACTCATTTCAGATACTGTATATTGAATGTAGATTTTTGGCAGGTCGGGAAAGAGCAGGAGCTGGGGCAAGGGGATGTGAAAAAGAGATTATGTCAGGGACTTATCTTGGCAGGGGCTGTTCATGCTTCCAGCTCCTAAACCTCTACCTAGACTGGGTTACTTCATAGCTGATTCAGGGTAGTCAAGCCAAGCTGGACCAACATAACTACCAATCTGGAAGTATAACTACTTCAGACCATCTAGCCAGTTAGCAGGCTCTTCAGCTTACCACAGGCCTCTGTCAGCATGTCATAAGATCCTCCTTTTAAGAAAGAATATTAGAAAGTGATTTCCTCAAACCCTGACGATGTGAACACTTGGCTTATAATTTTACATGTAATCAGTACTTTTATTGGTACCGCTTGTGTCAGATCTCTTATTTGGAACTTTGTCCTAGTGATTAACACTCCTTACACTGAAAGCCCTTCTGAAATCTTTAGTATGCTGCTATTTTCCAACGTGGCAGGAGCGGAATTCCCGTGGCTTACTTAAGCTATAAGTTGGGACGTTGGCTGTCTCCCATTATGAGTTACACATTCTATGAGTTACACTACGATAGTAAGGCCTTTCGTTCTACTTGATGGCCTGAGTCTCTGTCATTTGTACAGAAAAGATGAAATGCTCCGTAGGATCCATAGATTATAATCTAATCAGCAAATAGATTGGCTGTTGTATAATTCTACTGGATTCCAAATTTTTGGGATTTCTTTTATTATAGTTGTGTTGCATTTAAACATTCAAATGATCTTGATTATCCAGACCAAGATGAATTTTGAGATTATATAATCTATTAGAATATATATTGATTAATAAAAGGACAAATTTACATTTTCCTCTTTCTCTGAGAATCAAAGGCTAAAACAATAATTCAGTTTTAGAATGCATTGGTATGCTATTAAAAAGAATTGGGGAAGGATGAACCAAATGAGAGAGGAAGTGATAGTAATATATATTTGGTTAGCAACAGGCTGTTTTCAACTAAGGAAAAGAAGAACCCTTAATACATAGCCATGGCTTTTTTTTTTTTTTTAAGTGAAAAAATATTTCATGACAGTTAAAATAAAATTTATCTTGCCCTGGCCAGTTTGGCTCAATGGATAGAGCGCTGGTCTGCGGACTGAACGGTCCCGGGTTCAATTCTGGCTAGGGGCACATGCCTGGGTTGCAGGCTCCATCCCCAGTTGGGGGCGTACAGGAGGTGGCTGATCAGTGAGTATTTCTCATCATTGATGTTTCTATCTCTCTCACTCTCTGAAATCAATAAAGAAATATATTTTAAAAAAATAGAATTTCTCACCCTTTTCTTTAATAATCAACGACAGGATATGAGAACTACAATTTTCTGAAATCTTGTCCATTTAAACTCCTAAAATGTTTCTTATTTTTAAACCTAAAAAACACTAAAATACATTTCTCTTAAAACCAGTGTCATGTTCAGATTTGTTCTAATCATCCTACAATCTGCTACCTCATTATTTGAAGGAAATTGGCATCTAGCATCCAAGTCCTACCAATATTAATATTGGGGGGTTCATTTATACATTAATACAGAGATTAAGACATTGGTCCAATCATTAAACACTGAGTTGGTTTAGATATTTGGTTTTCCTGACCAACTTTGTTGATGACGGGATACTATGTAATATTACTATAAATACTACCTAATTTTTTTTAAGTACCTAACTTACTATTAGATAGGAATTCAGTCTCCCTATAAATTTCTTACACTCATTTTAATGTTGCCATTTAGAATTAAGGCCTTGGTAAGGCCTTGATAATCAAAAAAACATTCCAGAGAGCGTTTCATATATAAAGTATTTTTGAGCAACATTTAAAAAATTAAGATTAAAAATTACAACAGCTATGTCTTTCTCCTTCTCTGAACCCAATCTCCCACCCTCCAAAATCACTGCTGAGAGAAGTTCTCATTGGAGGTAAATCTAGTGTGTGTGCAAGTGTGTGAGTGTGTGTGTATAAGTGTGAGTGTGTGTGTATGAGTGTGTGTGTGTGTATATGAGTGTATGAGTGTGTGTGTATATGAGTGTATGAGTGTGAGTGTGTATGTGTATGAATGTGTGTGTGAGTGTGCGTGTGCGTGCGTGTGTGTGTTTGAGTGTGAGTGTGTGTGTATGAGTGTGTGTGTGAGTGTGTGTGTGTGTGTGTGTGTGTGTGTTCTATAAGTTAAAACTGATTCATGAGAAAAAATAGGTATCAATATTTGGGGCAGGAAAGACCAGATGAGCTACAGATATATCAATAAAAAAGGAAGTCACTTATGTGTACTAAAAAAGGAGAAGAGACATATACAATAATAAACCCTGTTTCTTTGGAATATTGTTTTCAATGCATTTTTATAATTTTCCATCTTACAGTATTTTGTGAGTTAAGAGGACAGTTAATACTCTTCATGGTATTTGGTGAATAGGTTCACAAAGAGGTAAAATACCCGAGCTTCCTCCACAGCCTCGGAGCATGCAGCTGTAGCAGCAAGGGAAGCCACGCCATGTACTGCATCCATGCTCTGCCCTGCCTGTGCACTCTGCCTCGTGGATGGAGGGAGCCGTCCCACCCATAGCGTTAGCTGGGCCAACCGAGAAGGGGCCATGACAAAGAATAGCTCAGGCCTCACTCGGCGTCAGGCACAGAAAGAGAACAACTAACGGGTAAGAAGAGTCAAGAGATATTGATCGGTGGCTCCCCAGGGTTGAATTCAAAACATGCTGTGCTGTCTCCTGGGTGCCCGGATTTGACAGGAAGGGCAAAGGACAACTTGAACAATGTGGGGTGGGCGGGTGGAATCTCCATTCACTGTCGTTCACGTGGGAATGGAGTGCTCAGAATGATGGCAATCTTGACAAGGCTCCCTGCCAGGAGCAGCTCGTTTCTGGTCAGAAATGGGACACTCGGTGCCTCTTTCGCTGCGCTGCTGGGGTCAGCAAGAGTGTGAGGAGAGCACACGGGCACCGGAGGGGAGAGATTTTTGTGTAAGAGGACCTTTGTCCTTAATGGGAAGAAAACAGGAGAATGAAAAGAGGACAGTCTAAAGGAAAGGACAAGACTTAAAAGTCAGAAAAACACTTCAAAATAAGCTAAATGAAAATGAAATAAACTGGCCCCGGTCACCAGAAAACACTACAAATATAGTTTGAATTATATCTTTATTCTTTCTACTGCTGGAGGTTTGCAGTAGAAAGAATAAAAATATAGTTCAAGAAGCTAAATTGTAAGGAGAAATTAGAAACTATCAATATATACGTTAGTAAGGGACTGGTCTTATAAATTATGGTACATGCATGGAATAGAATACCATATAGATTCTTAAAAAGAATTAAGTATACAAATGTTAGCACAGATATCCAAGATCGATTTAGTGAAAAATAAATGACAACACTTTTCAAATATAATGCTAATTAGAAGAACATCTGGAGGTTGAAGCACCGAGCAGCCAAAGGTAGTTTTTTCTGGAGGAGGAAGGGAGTAGTTGTTATGGGGTGGGGGATGTTTTATATTACACATTTTTGTGTATTCAAATCTTTTTCTATAAAGCTCATGTAATTTCCATTATGTATTGAAGAAATTGCACAAATACAGAAATAAATTATGCTGTAAAGAAGAAACATAGTAAATATGAAGTTGAAAATGAAAATTTTATTATTTGCAATCATTGAATTTATACAGAGGTGCGTCTATATCTATATCTATAGCTATATCTATATCTATACCTAATGTTTTTTAATCTATGACATCCCAAAGTAAAAGTTTTATTTTCATTTTAAAATATTAGTTTAAAATAACAAGTGATAGACTTTTAACAAGTGATGATTTTAATGTGTTCTGTATTATACTGTATTTGCTCTAAAATGGAATATTAAACATATTCATAAGAACATAACTTACCTATGGATGTAATTAATATTTTTTCAATTAATATTTTCTTTGAATTAACATGAATCATCTCATTGAGCTCTTTTGCTATGTTATGTAATCTCATAAAACATTTCTTATTGTTTTAAATTTAAAGACAGTCCTTCCTATGAGAGAATCACTAAGACCTAAGCAGAAATTGAGAGCAAGAAAATTTTTACAAATATATTAAAATACCCTTAACAGAATAGTCTAAGTCAGGTTTTAGAAAACAACAGGATTTGGAAGCTAACTGGCTTGCAACTGTCTATCCACACAGTTGGAACTAATCGCCCTAAATTTTGATGTTTCTTTTAAAAAAAAATTTTTTTTATTGATTTTTTACAGAGAGGAAGGGAGAGGAGAGAGATAGAGAGCTAGAAACATCGATGAGAGAGAGGGAGACATCGACCAGCTGCCTCCTGCATACCCCACACCAGGGATGTGCCCGCAACCAATGTATTAATATATGCCCTTGACCGGAATCGAACCTGGGACCTTTCAGCCCGCAGACTGACGGTCTATCCACGGAGCCAAACCGGTTTCGGCTGCCCTAAAGTTTGAATTAACGAGATTAGGTTACATATGAAAAACAGAGTAATGACTATCATTTCACCCGGGTGTTAGGGTGTTCTTCCACTTAGCATTGGGGGAAACCTCCAATGGCAAATCAGACTGAGACTGTCCAGTGCATTGTCAAATCTCAGCCAGTCATACCAAAAAAGATTGAGAAGAAGTGTAAATCCTTTGTGGTGTTCTAATGACACAGAAGCTGTATTGCAATTTGTTTGCATGTTGCAGTCAGATCAGACAGAGTTCTATTTAATAGGATTTCATTAAACCATCCACTCACATAAGGCTGGGGCTTGTCTGTCGCACATTAATACAGGCATAATGTTAATTTGCTTAAGATGAACACATACTGGGGCTTAAAATATGACTTTGGAAAGTTGTGAGGACCTGAATTATCCATTTCCGCTGGAAGCAAAGTAAAAGACATCCCCTGCCCCTCCAGTATTGTAAAATATTGGAGCCCAGGCAGAAAGGCCTTCAAGAGTGAGGACCGGCAGTCAGCACAGGGGCCAGGAGCACTCAGGCCGGTGGGAAGAGGCCGCCGGAAGCAGGCCCCTCGGGGCCATGGGGGCAAGCTGAGGTCCTCGGGCCCCCAGCGGAGACACATCTGTGGAGAGAGGTGCTGGTGTAAACCACCCAGGCTGCCTTGTGCTGTAAGGACCACTCTGAACGGATCCTCCAGGTACCTTCACCCCTACACGGAGTAGCCGTCACAGGCCCTGCTCCTGGCCCTCTGCCTCCTCCGAGGCCCTGGGTCCCGCGCTGCTCCTCCTCTCTCCCGCCTCGGGGTCAGCATGCGAGTTCCCGGCATGCCCCGCACCTCCCCGGCATGCCCTGCTCCTACTCTGCTCCCCACCCTCCCTGCTCCTATCCCAGCATGCTCTGCCCCTATCCCCACACCTTCCCAGCATGCCCTGCTCTTATCCTGGTATGTCCCTGCTCCTATCCTGGTATGTCCTGCTCTACCCTCCCCACCACCAGCCCTGCTCCTATCCCAGCATGCTCTGCCCCTATCCCCACACCTTCCCAGCACGCCCTGCTCCTATCCTGGTATGTCCCGCACCTTCCCGGCATGCCCTGCTCCTACTCTGCTCCCCACCCTCCCTGCTCCTATCCCAGCATGCTCTGCCCCTATCCCTGCACCTTCCCTACACGCCCCGCTCCTATCCTGGCATGCCCTGCTCCTAATCTCCCCATCACCCATCACGCTCCTATCCCAGCATGCTGTGGCCCCGCACGCCCTGCTCCTATCTGGTCTGTCCCCGCGCCTTCCCAGCATGCCCTGCTCCTAATCTCCCCATCACCCATCACGCTCCTATCCCAGCATGCTCTGGCCCTGCACGCCCTGCTCCTATCTGGTCTGTCCCCGCGCCTTCCCAGCATGCCCTGCTCCTAACCTCCCCATCACCCATCACGCTCCTATCCCAGCATGCTCTGGCCCTGCACGCCCTGCTCCTACCCCGGCATGCCCGGCGCCTCCGCAGCAGCTCCCTCGGGAGCTCCTGGCCCGGGCTGCGGAAGGGCTGGCGCGCGGTGCCCAGACTTCTTCCAGGAAGAGCACCCCAGCTCCTCCGTGCTGTGCTGGGGCGCAGTGACCGTCACAATCCCGAACGCCAGCGGCCAAGGCCCCCGGTGGGCACGGGCCCGCCCAGGGCGGCAGGTGGGAGAGCGCCTGCTGGGGACCAGGCACCCCTCCTCGTCCTCTTTGCACGAACCCTCTGCCGAACCCCGTCCGTCCGGGCGATTACTCGTTGTTGAATTGCTCGTTCCCAGTAACTCGGATTAAATCATAGTCTGCAGAACCCAGTGTTTTCTGTCTGGAGGAACAGGGGATGCGAAGGGAGAGCGAGGACAGGAGCCGGGTTCCCCGCCTTCGGCACGGGGTCCAGGGGAATGCACACTGTACCCACGGGTGCTGTCGACATTCGGAACGTCTGACAGCGGGAGGCTGCCTTAGGATTTGTGTGGTTAGCAAGTCTGGCCCTGGAAACGGCCATGCCGGTCGGTAGGTTGCTGGTGTGATTGTTTTATCACTTTACAGGCAGTGACCCGGTCTTTGAGAGGGTCAGAGGCTTGCGCAGGTCTCACGTCTAGCAGGGGGCAGCACTGAGGACTCAAGCCCAAGACTTCCCACTTCATCACCTATACCAGTGGTGGGCAAACTGCGGCTCTTTGGCCCCTTGAGTGTGGCTCTTCCACAAAATACCACGGCCTGGGCGAGTCTATTTTGAAGAAGTGGCGTTAGAAGAATTTTAAGTTTTAAAATTTTGGCTCTCAAAAGAAATTTCAGTCTGTTGTACTATTGATATTTGGCTCTGTGAACTAATGAGTTTGCTCCCTCCTGACCTATGCCAGCGATTTGCAACCTTTTTCATCTCGTGTCACATACACTAATTACTAAAATTCCGTGGCACACCAAAAATTATATTTTCTGCCGATCTGACAAAAAAATAGGTATAATTTTGATTCACTCACACTGGACGGCTATTGTTGTGTTGGCTGCTGTCATCTTTTTATTTGACAATCTAAGGGAAAAGAGGTCCATGCCTCTAAATTGGTATTGTATGTTCTAAAAATTCTTGCAGCACACTAGTTGAAACTCACTGACCTCTGTTAATAGATTCCTTTAAAAAAAAAAAAAAGGCTATATTCAAAGCCCTTCACAAATGTTCATATTGGTTAACATAAGTAAAGGACTACCCTGTTGTGCTGCACCAGCACAGCCAAGGATTCGGCGAGCCTGAGGGAGGGCCGGTGAAGGATGAAGAAAAGACAGACAAAAAGAAAAAGCTGGGTCCAGGTGGATCTTCTGTGCCTGGCTGAGGCCACAGAACAGATCCAGCCTGCAAAGTTGAGATGTTATTTATAGTCAGGGGCAAACAAGGTAATTTACAATGTTCTTATAAGTTTCACTTGTTTTGGCAGCACCTGCTGCCCCTCCCACAGCCCACTGGCTACCCAGGAAAGATCTGGGAGCAGTCACAAGGTCAAGCTCAATTATGCTTAGAGGACTGTGCCCTCCAAGCTGGGACTTGTTTGTGACTTTGCCAGCAGGTCAGTCTGAAGCTTAACCCTATAACCGCACCGTACACCCTATAATATCAAATGTCCTCCTCCTCCTCCTCCTTCCCCTCCTTCCTTTAAGGTTGTTTTATTTAAAAACACCCTTATGTCTCAAGATGATGTGGCCCAAAAGGCAACTGGCCACTCTAACAGGTGTGAGGTGGTATCTCCTGGTAGTTTTGCATTAAGAATATTTTTTTTAAAAGAATGTCATTTAGTAAAAATTACAAGGCCCTTAGTGAATATCTCAAAAGTAACTCATACATAAACCCTTCCATTTTTAGCTTCCCCGTTGTAGTTACTTACTGTTGGAGTAAATAAATGACCTTTGTTTAATGTGATGCAGGAATGAAAGGAGCTAAAAAGGAAAAAAAAAAATACTGTCTGTTCTGAATTTAAAAGAATAAACCTGGCCCTAACCAGTTTGGCTCAGTGGATAGAGCATTGGCCTGCGGACTCAAGGGTCCCAGGTTCAATTCCGGTCAAGGGCATGTGCCTTGGTTGTGGGCACATCCCCAGGGGAGTGTGCAGGAGGCAGCTGATCGATGTTTCTCTCTCATCGATGATTCTAACTCTCTATCCCTCTCCCTTCTTCTCTGTAAAAAAAAATCAATAAAATATATATTAAAAAAAAAAAAAAAAAGAATAAGTGTGACAGTAACTTTCCCCCTCAGGGATAAATGTCAGAACTGGTTTCCATCTTTGTGCTCCTGGCTTCCATTTCTCTTGGTGGTAGCGACTCCTAAGTGTGCAGCCAAGAGCTCTCTTGAGCTTCAGACCTATATCTCTCACGGCTTAGCCGCCACCTCCTCTTGGATGTGTCTAAGTCCAAACTCAACACGTCTAAAGCTGAACGTATGGCCGAAACCGGTTTGGCTCAGTGGTAGAGCGTTGGTCTGTGGACTGAAAGGTCCCGGGTTCGATTCCGGTCAAGGGCATGTACCTTGGTTGCGGGCATATCCCCAGTAGGGGGTGTGTAAGAGGCAGCTGGTTGATGTTTCTCTTTCATCAACGTTTCTACCTCTCTATCCCTCTCTCCTCCTCTCTGTAAAAAATCAATAAAATATATTATAAATAAATAAATAAATAAATAAAGCTGAACTTATGGTCTTCACTTGCACCATCACATCACAACTGTTCCTCCTCCGCTGTTTCTCTAGCTCAGTTATCTTTTTGTAGGTACAGAAACCAGGCTCAGGGAATTGTGTAAATCACCTGTAGCCACATACCTCTAAGTGGCAGAGCTGGGGCTCAGTGCTGGTCTAGCTAGTCCAGAGCCCGTGCTTTCTCCACTGGATTATACTGCCATTCAGACGCCTCTCGAGGAAAAGGGCTACTGTGTCACTGTTAGGTTAAAGCAATTCTAGTATTTTCTGAGGACTTTTAAAACCTGTATTCTATATCAATAATAATAATATTACAGTACACAGTATTTATATGGTATGTCCTTTTTTTTCAAGGTATTTTTCTTTTCATTATCTCATTATCCTATGACCACTCAGTAAGCTGTGAAGCACTGATACACTATTTGAGAATTAAGAAAACTGAACTATTAAAGGAAAGGGTTTTTACCACGATGGCATAGCTGGGTAATGGTGGATATAGACTAGATTTAGTTCTCTTACTTTTGGTCTGGTGTTTTTCCCCCCACTATGCCAATGAAAAACCTGTTTATTTTCTTTATAAGTTTTTTTTTTTTTTAGTGTAAGGGTTTATGTCCAAGTAAAGCTAGAGAATTAATTTTAAGTTCTCAGGCAAAATGCTGAAGATTAATTAGCACTGGTAAGTTAATTTCTAAAAAGCGGAAAAAAGAGTAATAGGAAACAAGATAAAAAATGTTATCTTATTAAAAGTGTCACATTAAATAATGGATTATATCCTTTTATTTGTCTAATTTTACGCAAGTGACTGCAAAGTCCCTGAGACGCTATTCAAATTCAAGTACTTCTGAAATACAAATATCTGATAACTTCATTCTTTGAAGTCTATGAAAAGCCATTTTTGTTTGTTGTGCTATTCTTGATGGTGTCTGTGCTTTGCTTTGTAATTATCAAAAAAGTATTCATGGAAATGGTGAAAAAAAATTTTTGTGTTATTTTTTCTGTCGCATTGCTGAAAGAAAATATATTCCCCTCTTTTCCAAAAGTCAGCCGGGTTTTATCAGCTTTGCAAAATGATGAATGAATGCCTTCCTTGTTCATTATTATTGCTTAAGTCATTCTTATTTATGCCAGTAATTCCAGGATTATGTTTTGATTGTTCATGAGAGATGAAAACACTCTCATGCTGATGAATAAACACTGCCACTTTTTGAATATTTGTATGCAAAATGCCTTTAGAGCCATTATGAAATGCTTTGCAGGAGCATTGGGAAGCTGTTTAGCAAAAGGCACTTTTTCTCCACCTTTTCTTTCATGCTAAGCAGTCCAGTTGAAAGGCCTTTCAGAGTTAACTTGTTTAAGCAATACCACTGTTTTAGTGTAATGAATAACTTCTTACAGAAGACAATCCCGCACAATTCAGCACCCCGGTATTTCTGTTTCTGGGCGCCACCGGTGCCGGGATTCTGTGGTAGAATCTCTTTCTTTGGGAAAGCGAAGCGATCAAAACCCTGATTAACCTCTGATAGTCACGTGGTGCTCTTGATCTGGAGGACTGTAGCAGTAACAAAGCGGTAATGGCAGCCATATGCTTGGGGTATTGTGGGTACGGGTGACTCCGATGTGAACTGGGGGTGACTCATGCGAACTGCTATTTGTTCCAGGTTCGGTGTGGAGATTACTGATGAAGAGTTTGAGCTGCCTCTTGACAGAATCCCCCTGATGAAGATGGAAATGTCAGACACTCTGACTCACGGCCATGTTTGATCCTCGGTACTCCTTTTTCACATTTCACATTCCTTAGTAGATTTCTGTTCTTGTTTTTAATACAGAAAACGGGCCTCTAAAAGAATTCAGATTATTTTAAATTTCTCTATATTTGTATCTCGTTTATCAATAGTTTGTAACTGACAAAGATTTCAAATAGCAGTGTTAAGAGAATATTTTAATGATCCATGGTAAATCACTTAAAAATAACATCTTAGCCTCTGAAAAAAGGACAAGAGAAGGGACAGTGTGACGGAGATGACAAAGGGAGAGGACTGTGAACTGTGTTTGCAGACTTGGGAAGAGAATAGCTGTAGCGGGAAAAGTGAGATGAACTTTGCTCAGTGACACTAATACATGTCCACGTGCGTGACCTGTTACTCCCTCCTTTACCTCCCAAGGGCTATCCGTTTGTAAGGTTCCTTACTGCCTTCCAAAGAGGTCCAACTATTGCCCATAGTTGTGTTAAAGCAGAGCAAGAGTGCTTTCTAAATATTCCTGATTTGTATCTCTTATCATGGAAGCCAAGGTTCTACTCTTTTTCTACAATCTTTTTATGTATTTTACAGGGTAGTGCAAGGCCTACGTATTTAAAATTCTAATCAATATTGTCCATTTTATTCCTCAACCACCTGGAGGGATGTTGCAGTCCCAGGTAGCTAATATTCTGGCTGAGACCGTCTTCCTAAAGATGCTTTTTTTCTCCAGAGCAGTTTCAGGAAATGCCTGTGCTAACCCTGAACATCTCTGCACTGTCCCCTGAACCCCAGGACTGCCCTCTCTAACCAGGAAACCACCATCACCGGCCACTTCCTGTTCGCTCTTGATAGTGAAGGAGGCAGTTATGGAGCTGATTTGATGTGAAAGGCATGACAAAACACAAACTCTCCCAAAGTACCTTCCATCACACCCACCCCAGAGCCTGGAACTGCCACCGTAAGGGTCCCCGTTCTTTGAGTCAGAAGGAACTGATCCACAGCAGAAGCTGCTAAGATACTAATATCTCTGGGAAAGGTAATCTTTAATTTGTCATTCATTAAGGCTTCGTTCAACATTTCCCAACTGGTGTGTCAGAGGAATACTAACTAGTGGCACAGGACACTTAAAACTCTCATCATTAGCCAAAACCGGTTTTGCTCAGTGGATAGAGCGTCGGCCTGCGGACTGAAGGGTCCCAGGTTCGATTCCAGTCAAAGCTTGTACCTTGGTTGCGGTACAAGCAACTGATTGCGGTACAATCAGGCAGCTGATTGATGTTTCTAACTCTCTATCTCTCTCCCTTCCTCTCTGTAAAAACAAAAATCAATAAAATATATATTTAAAAACACACACCAAACTCTCACCATTTAAAAAGGTTCTGTAGCCAAATAAGTTTGCGAAATTTATTAAAGTTAAATAATTCCTTTCTTGAATGACTTCACACAGCCTTTAATACTGCTAGTGTATGTTGTGAACCTCCCAGAGAGAAGAAACAAGTCCCAAGACAAGTAGTTTATTTCAAAGATGATCCCAGAAAAGAGGGGTAAGGTGTCGGGGAAGTGAGACCATGAAAGAGAGAAAAACAACGCAGCAAGAAAAAGGAAAAAGAAAACAAGAAAACCCACACGGGGTGCCTCAGGGAGAGGGGATTGGTAAAGGACCTCTGGAGGCTTTCCGGACCGCGCGTAGGAGCAGTGCCAGCTGAGCACCAGGAAACCGGAGTGACACATCCACCAACGGCCCTGCCACCGGCGGAGCCAGGGGTGCTTGCAGGAGGAAGCCTCCGTGTTAGCCAGGAGACCCTGTGGGCCTTCTCTAAAGACAGGCCTCTGCTCTGGTGGGGCTCAGTCTACAGCGTCTCCCAAACTTATCCGACCTTTCCTGGCGCACGTCAGAGGCAGTGTTCGCAGAACATGATTTGGGAAGGCTACCTTAGATTAAATAAATTAAACCGCAAAATGGTTTTATCTTAGAGAGTCAAGCTCAGATGCCTGAGAGAATGAAAGGAAGAAAAGGGGGGGGGGCTTTTTAAAAATGTGGAGGCTACAGAGAAAGACAAGTTTCCTGAACACCCAGAAGGCAGCAGGGTAAGGGCACTTAGGGGGGAGTGTCAGGGCCAGAGGGAGGTGGCCAGAGAGGGAGGTTGAGGGGCACTGAAGGGAGAGCTGATGTTCCCCTTCACTTTGGGGTGGATAATGGTTAATGACAGGAGACAATTCTTTTAATTCTTCATATTCTTGATTTAAGATACTGAATAACTTCTGTAACTTCATTGTTAATATGAACAAATGCCTCTATCTAATATTTGACATATCTCGTTATTATTCCCATGTTGTACATAGGAAAATGGATGTATAGAAAGATAAAGTGATTGAATTATATAAGCCAAATTATATAAGCCAATGTCTTTTTATATATATATAAAACTCGGAGGGAGGATACAAAAGTACGTATGAATCATTTTACCCAATGTTTATAGAAGACTAGATAATTATTTGGAAAATCAGGAATAATATAACTAAATAGCTTATCTAGATTAAATACGAATCTGAGTATTTACTTACTATTTTCTTTTAGCAAATAGGCAACTTCGAGCTCCAGACACTGAACCCAAAACAAAATATTCCTGTACTATGGGGGTTTCACTGTCACTTCCAGCTTTACATCTTATTTGAATAATAATCATTTACTTTAGTATGGGCCAATAAGTGGCAAGGGCAGGTATTGCTGTCTCCATATTATAGATTTAAATTCATTTTGTTAATCCTCTAAAAAGCAATAGAAAAAAAAAGGATATTTTTTCTATTGCGTTTTAGAGAGAGTGGAAGGGAGGGTGGAAGAGAAAGGGAGAAAGGGAAAGGGAGAGGGAGAAGAAGAGAGAGAAAAACATCGATGTGAAGGAAACACATCAGTTGGCTGCCCCCCTCATGCAACCTAATGGGTTCTGGGGATTGAACCTACAACCCGGGTACATGCCCTTGACTGGAATCGAACTCTCAACTCTTTGATGTGAGTGCTGATGCTCAGTCATGGAGTCACATGGGCCAGGGCTCCATTTTACAATTTAAAAACAGACTCAACATGGTTAAGATGCAGGGCTGAAACTTTTGGCTCTAAGGCCAAGACTTTTCTCATTATACTTCCCAGGTAATGAAAATTATACATAATTTTTAGGTGTGATGGTATTCAGCTATGATTCCCTTCAGGATTGAAAGAGGCAAATATGTAAGTGGAATGAGGTTAAAGCTTCTGTGCTTTCCTTTGACAGGATGTAATAATTTGTATAGCCAATTTTAATAAAAACCAGAATCCCAGAACTTTCACTCTGAAAGGGCCTTTTCTATTCGGGGTCTTTTTTGGTTCCATATAAATATTTTAAGTATTTGTTCTAGATCTGTGAAATATTCCATTGGTATTTTAATAGAAATTTCATTGAATCTATAGATTGCTTTGGGTAATATGGACATTTTAATGATGTTGATTTTACCAATCCATGAACACGATATAGTCTTCCACTTGTTCATATCTTCCTCTCTTTTATCAAAGTTCTGTAGTTTTCTGAGTACAGGTCTTTTACCTCCTTAGTTAAGTTTATTCTTAAGTATCTTAATTTTTTTAAAATAAATTTTTATTGTTCATATTATTACAAATGTTCCTCCCCCCCTCCATTTCTCTCCTCCACCAGGTTCCCACCCTACCCTCTGCCCTTTCCCCACCCCCCATTGTCCTCATCCATAGGTGCACAGTTTATGTTCAGTCTCTTCCCACATCCCCCTCTCCCCTTTTCCCCAAGAATCGTCAGTTCTCTCCCTTTCCATACCTCTGATTCTTTTATATTCAATAGTCAATATTGTTCATCATATATTTTTTTAAAATTTCCTTGGTTTTCAGATTCACTTGTTGATAGTTATGTATTTGTTGTTCATAATTTTTATCTTTATTTACTTTCTCTTCTGAAAGAACCCCCTTCAGCAATTCATATAATTCTGGTTTGGTGGTGATGAACTCCTTTAGCTTTTTTTTTTATTAGTGAAGCTCTTTATCTGACCTTCGATTCTGAGTGATAGCTTTGCTGGATAGATTATCTTTGGCTGTAGGTTCTTACTATTCATCACCTTGTATATTTCTTGCCATTCCCGTCTGGCCTGCATGGTTTCTGTTGAGAAATCAGCTGACAATTGTATAGGTGCTCCTTTATAGGTAACTACCTGCTTTGCTCTTGCTGCTTTTAATATTCTCTCTTTGTCTTTTGCTCTTAGAATTTTAATAATGATGTGTCTCGGTGTGGTCCTCTTTGGATTCCTTTTGTTTGGAGTTCTGTGCGCTTCCTGGACTTGTAAGTCTAATTCTTTCACCAGGTGGGGAAAGTTTTCTGTCACTATTTCTTTCAGTATGTTTTCGATATCTTGCTCTCTCTCATCTTCTGGGACCCCCATAATTCTGATGTTGGTTCACTTGAAGTTGTCCCAGAGGTTTCTTACATTATCTTCAATTTTCTGGATTCTCTTGCCTTCTAGCTTCTGTGGAGGAGTGTCTTCTGGCTCTTTATGTTCCAAACCTTTGACTTGATTCTTGCGATCTTCCATTCTGTTTTTAGGACTCTGTATAATATTTTTTATTTCAGACAATGATACGGGGCTCCTTCTCCCAACAGGTGTCAGAGCTGAGAAGTGGGCCGAGGCGGTCTGCATTGCTTATTCCATGGTAAGGCTTTTTTTCAAAGGATCTGAGGGCTTGAACGACCTGGAGACCATTGTGTTTTAACAGATCTTGTATCCTGTGCAGAGGCAGAACCAACCGCACTGCGTTGGGCCAGGGCACCGCTGCTTGATGCTTCTGTTCCAGAAGATGTCAGCGAGCCTCCAGCAACACCAACAGCACCAAATTGCTGCTCCACTAAACCGACTGTACCTCGACACCCTGCCACAAGGTCCCTAGGAGCCCACTGGCTGGGATGAAGAAGTGGATGAGCCTAGTGAAGACTGACCGGTAACTCGGTCCGGAGGTAAAGGACATGGTGGTTTGGAGGCTCACAGACAGTGACGTCTATAATATCACTTCCATGGAATAGAATGTGTCCAGAGGCTTCATCTCGGGGTGATATCAGATGATCTGCTGGTCTGTCTTCTGAACCAAAGGAACTTCTGTGAGGGCTACGCTGGAGTTCTCAGTGTCAATGGTGTAGCAGTGTTTCCCAAAGTGTGGAACGCATACCCCCAGGGGTACGGGAAGAGTTTGGTGGGGGTACGCGTTGCACTGGAGTTTGGTGGGGATATGCACTGCACCATGCTTAGCTGCACCTAATTCTACGTTCTCATGAGTACGAGGGGTACTCAGCGTTACGAAAATTATAGAAGGGGTGCACATATGTCAAAAGTTTGGGAAACACTGGTGTAGAGGATGCCCTCGTAGCGGATCTCTGCCTTGCAGATAAGGCTGATCTTGCTGCAGGTAAAAGGGGTGCCCCCACTCATGGTGCCACCCCCGCTATGGCTGCTCCCAGAGAGGCGGGTCTGACGCCGCTCCGCACTCCTGCTTGCCCTGTCCGCACCTGTAGCAGCCACCTCAGACCCAGTGCATTCTTATAAACATCTGAACATTAAATAAGTGTATGTAAAGTCCAAAGAACAGACGGAGATGCTCTCATCATCTTCTCCAGATCTAGCTTCAAAAATAGCCAGGCCAGCCCTAACTGGTGTGGCTCAGTGAATAGAGCGGTGGCCTGCGGACTGAAAGGTCCCAGATTTGATTCCAGTCAAGGCCATGTACCTTGGTTGCCCAGTAGGAGGTGTGCAGGAGGCAGCTAATCGATGTTTCTCTCTCATCAATGTTTGACTCTCTGTCCCTCTCCCTTCCTCTCTGTAAAAATAAATAAATAAATAAATAAAATCAATAAAATATATTTTTAAAAATAGCCAGTCCATTATTAATTTTAACAAGGAAGAAGACAGCACGTTGGTTCTAACATTTCTCATAAATTGTCATGGTGTTCTTTATATTAAGCAGAAAATAGCCTATATAGAAAGCAGAAAACAATCTTTAAAATATTACATGTATACAATTTATTGTTTGTCCTTTATGTTGGTTAAGTGTATATATTTATCAAAGATGACCCTTCTGCTAAAATTATGTGTCATTTCTGTAAGAATTTTTTGGTAAGTACTAAAGAAAAATTGATTTAGAATAGTGATCTTCTCCAGAGATATTGGTTAGGAAAGTCAGATTTTTTTCATATCACAACTTCATTGTGTGCTGAGAGCATGGTTTATTATGTGGGATAGAAAAATTATCTATGTAGTTTTTGTGAATATGGGAGAGTGTCTGTAAAATTATAGTAGGTATTGGTTTTCTTTACATTTGTTTTGGATAGCAGAGAAATGGTATCATCTTCAAATATTAATTCCTGGAAAAGAAATAATTAGGTCAGGACGGTGGTGAGTGAATAGTTTCTTTATCATTGTCAAGTACATTCACCACAAGTCATTTGAAGTGTTAATGTAAACATGTTTATCCTACACACATAATTACATAAAAATCATAAACTTATTTCTTTTTCATAAAAGCTGCTTTGCTTATATTAAGGGGAAATCACCTATGAGTAAATTAGTTTGACCTTTAGGGGAGTCCCACAGTGTCATGAGCCATAAAATGTCCTCTGCTGGAGAGTGTTTGAGTCTTGTCAAATAGGGAAACCACTGCTCTCTCTGTGTTATAATAAAGGAGGATTTTGGAAACTTATTGACAAATTCTCTAATTCTGAGCATGTTATCTGAGAGCAAGTGGACAGTATTTGCAAGTCAAATCCTGGCAGGATCTATTGTCAGACAATTAAAACATCTTCTCTGAGACCTACCGAACTAACCTTTGTGTGGTCTCGCTCTCAGATGGAAATGGTTCCTGGGGACATTTGACAGCATGGATTTTGAGATGACACTAAATGTGTGTGGGAACTTGCAAAAAAACAAATCTAAGAAAAGATTTAGGATCAGGGTTTTCTTTGCCACCTTTTTACCATGACGGGGTGGGAGTGGGAGCCGGGGCCGGGGCTGGGGGAGGCTCCGGAGGGAAGGTGACATGAGAGATTCTGGTAAAAGTTAGTCCTGGTCAAGCCCGGGGTGAACAATGCCACAGTGTTGTTGCGGGCTGCCTCCACGACTTAGATATTCTTCCCATGTCAGTATAATCACTACTGGGAGGTAGCTCGATGAAGGATTACCATATCATTAATAGTATCCGTGACTTTTGTTCAAAGGCGACTTGTGCAATGTTGCCTGTGGATGAAGCGCCATAATCCTCTGAGCCGCAGCTGTAGAGGGGAGGCTCCTCAGAGCCGCCCACACTGACTTCCCTGTCCTCTCGGATCAGTTCTAAAAAACAGACAGAAACAACGGTCAACTCAAAGCCAAAAAAAAAGAAACATCCATTCTACATTTCCACATTCACCGCCAGGCGTCAATCCCTGCCAGTGTCTCCCATTCAGCGCTTCTCTAACATCCAGATCACCACGCGGATGGTGGCCAGATTAAAGGGGAACAATGCAGTTTTAAATGTAAAGTTTGCATCTAATTTTTTTTTTCCTTTGCATGAGAAAAAGCACATTGATTCCATCGATGTGTCTGACGCTGAGCCTGTAGTTTTTCAGGACTTTCTTATTTTCTTTGGCAGCGTGAGGCCTGCTTGGGTCTCTCCACTGTCTGGGCTTTCTCAGTTTACTTGGCGACGGCACCTAACATGGAAATTTGTAGCTGAGGAGAAAAGTATTATATATATATATATATAGTTGGTAAACAATGGGGTTTTACTTCATTAATATGATTGCTGCCAAGAAACTTCTACTTCCAGTCAGTCTGAGCACGGAAAGAAATCTAAAAACTTAGCAGTAGCTAGAAACCAAGATATTAGGGATTGGGCAGAAGAAAATAATGATCGAATCAATCTGGTGAAAACTCCAGGTGGCAGAAGACAGGAAAGAATGGCTGTAACTTTAAGATCCCATTTCATTTCATAAAGCTCACGTCCCCAAAGAAAGGAGAGTGAAAAGTGTAAGAGAGACGCTGACTGACTTGGCATTGGAAAATGTAAAAGTGCAATGAAGTCTAGAGTTAAATTTCTTGTTTCATACATTAATAATCACACTTTTATTTCAAATTGAAACTAAGTTATTCCTTGATTTACTCACAGGCCATTATTTTTAAAAAGGATTTTAATCTTACACATTCATCTCATTTCTTCATTGAAAAATCGCTGTAGCATTATATTTTAATAGAGTGGACACACAATATTATATTAGTTTCAGATGTACAACTTAGTGACTTAGACATTTATATACCTCAGGACATGATCACCACGGATAAATCTAGTAACCATCTGTCACCATATGAAGTTATTAGGATATTATGGACTATATTCCCTATGTCCTTTATATCCCCACGATTTATTTATTTTATATTTAATGAGACAACAATAACAGAGAGTGGCAGGTGTATATGAGGCGCTATGGAAACAGTGGGGTACCTCATCCAGAGAGCAGGGAGAAGGGAAGGAAGTGGGTCTTGAGGGACAGATAAGAATTAGCCAGAAGAAAAGGTGAAGAATATTCCAAACAGGAAGTTAACACATGCAAGGAACTAGAGCAATGTTGTTGTTTTCAAATGATGGGTTGGGTCCCCTTAATAGGTCATGAAATCAATTTAATGTGTTATGACCAGGATTCTAAAAATAGCAAAATAGAATAGAAAATATCAGCATGCATCTCACATAGAACGGGTGTTTTTTCATGAAACCTTTTCCCCATTGTATTTATGTGTGCACATGCACGAGGCGGGGTGGGAGGGAGAGAGAGAGAAAGAGAGGAAAAAGAGAGAGAGAAAAACTGTTTATTGAGTTGCAGTCTAAAAATGCCTTTCTTATTGTTGGTTGAAATAAAAAAAATTTTGAAAACCACTGGTTTGGAGTCTTAAGAAGGAGCATTATGTGTACAAAGAATTATAAAGAGGAACTCAAACATGGGTGTAGCATGGAGTACATGTAGACAGTGCTATTGAAGAGATAAGCAGGAATCAGATCATAGAGAGCCTTAAGGACTTGCCAAATAGTTTGTATTTTATCCGGAAGACAGTTAAATACCACAAAAGAACTCTGGAAGAGGAATGATATGATTCAAGATGTACTGGTCGAATAAAAATTGTTCTAGCAGCTATGAAAAAGGAGGATTAGGGTGGTGGTAGTAAAGCCTGATGCTAGGAGACCTCTTTCCAAGCCATTGTGAACATTCAGTGGCTTGAAATAAAGCAGCAGGAATAGAGAGCTGTAGTAGCTTTTAAATTATTAGAGCTCTTTTAAAAATTATGTGATTATTCCTCATATAGCATTCTGTTCTAGATTCATAATTATATTGATACATTAGACTATAAACTTCATGAAGGCAGGAATTTTTGTATCCTTTTCAAATCTCAGCACCTTCAGAAATGAGAATAATGTTTGTCAGCTGCCCAATGAATCTTTGTTGAATGAATGAAGTGGATATTCTCTCTTCCTAAGAGAATATTAATTATAGGAGGTTGTTTCAAGTTTTCTTCTGCTCCTGCATTATCTTTGTAATCTTCCTTTCTCCACCCCCCCCCTTGCCACTGTATTTTATTTTTTATTCTCTTTGTCTTTCATGTTAGAGGCTTTCCTAAATGTTTAGCAGTCTTTCTGTATTCATTTATATTTAAAAGTAAGGCACTCAAATCAATTGAATGCCCCCTGTGCACTGGTAAGATAGCGATTATTTGCTGACTCCCAAATGTCAATTTTTATCTTTACTCTTGCATGGTCTCACTTTCTTAATAGAGGACCTTCTCCTTTCTGCCTTGGGAATATAACCCTGGCCGGCAGTACTGGGGGCAAATGGGATAAAATATTTGGCAGTTAAACTATTGAGTGGGCAAACTTCCATTTAATTCTTGTTTTAGTATTTTACCTGACCCTGAGCTCAGTTTCCTGATGTTTTTGAGTCTGGAATCTTCCTGGTTCAATTTCTTCTCCTTTTTTCATCCTTGTTTCTTTTCCTTGCCTTCCAAGTTCCCTGCTGCGTCCAGTCCTGAGCTATCCAGGAATCTGTGCTGGGAATCCAGTTCCTCCTGCCTGCATCCTGTACTGAGGTCTCTCTGCTGCTCAGATCCTGTTCATCTGCTTTCGGGTATCCAACCGGTGCTGGACATCTCTCTGTGCTCATGTCGTCATACTGCACTCCTGGCCCTGTGAGTTTATGCTCTTTTTGTTTCTTTACTATTATTTTAGAAGGGTTTTAGGAGAGGGAGGAGATAAACTCGTGCATTTACTCTTTCATGCTTAAACAGAGGTCTTAGAGGGCTTTTTTTTAGAGACTAGCTTTATTTACTGACTAGATTAATTATTAGCCTCACTTTTCTCAGATTTAATCACATTTGTTCAATTAAGCTATCTAGGAAAAGAATTTTAGACTATTGGTCATGTTCTTTGATTTTAGCAATACAAATTTTCTTTTCAGTGTAAGGAATGAAATGCCATAATCTAGTGATAATTTTTTTTAGAACATGCTGTATTATGTGAATATTGATACTCATCAATATGTATAGCTAGTCAGTGAGTTCTGATTTGTATTGGCAGTTCTGTTATGGAAAACTCTGGTAGAAAATCTGTCGAAGCAACAGATGCATAGAGAAAATATAATTAGGCATATGGTTGGATGGATTCTGATAAATGGATACCATAATTAAAATGAAGATCTGAAACATCGTCTTCACCCTGTATCATCAGTCTCCTCCCCCAGTTTCAGGCTGCCACTGATCTTTCTTTGTTGCCATAGTTTGCCTATTCCAGAATTTGTAAGAATGTACTGGTATCCAAATATCTTGGTATCTACATTAAAATTAAGTATTACTTAATATGAAGTCATAGCCTATTTGGTGTAAGTCACTTCTTGCCATGCAACTTTTGGTTCTTGTTGATGAGTGACTTTCAAGAAGATTTAGGATTCCAGGAACTTAAAAAAATGGATCTTGTGAGAGGACTCCAGGTTCTCAGAACATCAAAATTATCACCTGTGACCTGTCTGCGAGTAGCTTCCCAGCCACACTTTCTGATTTTCCCCAAATCCCTCCAGGTTGTATTGACTAGACCAGTGGTCGGCAAACCGCGGCTCTCGAGCCATATGCAGCTCTTTGGCCCCTTGAGTGTGGCTCTCCCACAAAACACCACGGCCCGGGCGCGTCTATTTGGAAGAAGTGGCGTTAGAAGTTTAATTTTAAAAAATTTGGCTCTCAAAAGAAATTTCAATTGTTGTCCTGTTGATATTTGGCTCTGTTGACTAACGAGTTTGCCAACCACTGGACTAGAATGATCACCTACTGAGTTTTAAACTTGGAAAAGGAGTCTAAACCAGCCAAAGGCAGAGGGCTTTGTAAGCACTTATTACCCACAGGGCTGCATTTAGCAACCCATTGGGATAAGCTTGGAATGCATTTCGCTCAGCCAGGGCAGATGTCCAAGGCTATCTGTATCAAGGAGGTCTATTAAAAGTATTAGGAGTGGAGAGCCAGTTATGCACGCCAAATCCCTTCTGATTTCGACAGGACCATGTATTTTTAGTTTTACTTCGTATGCTTGACTTGTCTAAAATAGCTTGTAACTTGAAATCTTAAAGGAGAGTCCCTTTATCTCAATATCCAAATCATTTATACTTACTAAATCAGGACGTTGATTGATTCCCAGAACGTGTTCCTTTTTAGCATATCTGAAGACAATGCATTTACTCATATGCATGGACTATTTTTTAACCTCTCACCCAAGGATATCATTTTTATTGCTGTGTTTTTTCTTATAGAGAGATAGAAACATGGATATGAGAAAGAAACATCGATTAGTTGTCTCCCGTATGTGTCCTGACTGGGAATCATACCCACAAACTTTCGTTGTATGGGACCAGGCTCCAACCAACGGAGTCACCAGCCAGCCCTATTTTTGTTTATAGTATATTTATTTTATGTTACTCCCAGGAGAAAATTCATATTCTTAACAAGCTAGCACTAAAAGATACCTTAGAGGTCAAATTGTCCATCTTTCTGATACAAGGAAGGAGTCTGAGATTCAGGTGACTTCCTGAGGTCTCTGGAAGAAAGATTAATGTCAGGCATTAACTTTTATATGGATCTAAGTCTTTTTCTTAGTCATTTAATATTTCTAAGCCTAAATTAGCAATACATTTGCACCAGAGCCCAACTACCAACCCACACTTAGTCTACCAGTCAGAAAGCCTTATTTTAGAACAGTTCTTCCTGAGCACATGGACATACACATTATCTGTCCTACACGACCACCACCTCCCCACTGTATAGGTATAGAAACCATCGAATTGTTTCATCAAACGTATTCACTAAATGTTATCTGCACAGAATACAAATATAACATAATGATTGTGTTCATTGGAGAACATGGGGGAGTGCTCACACAAGTAGGACAGAGCAGCTGATGAGACTAAGTCTGAATGCACATAATTTAGACTTAGAAAAACCACAAAGACACGATATATATTTACCTTATATATAGTCAATAAGTACTGTATTTTTAAGAATTTTAAGGCCTAGCCAGGTGCTTCAATTGGTTTGAGCATCATTCTGATATCCCAAGATTGTGGGTTCCATCTCCAGTCAGGGCACATACAAGAATCAACCGATGAACATATAACAATGGAACAATAAATTGGTCTTTCTCTATCTCTCTCCCTCCCTTCTTTCCTCTCCCTCTAAAATAAATTAAAAGAATTTTAAGGAACTGCAATTGTTTGAGTGTTTCGTATTGTGAGAGAATTGTTTTTCTGATTAGATCAGCATTTCAGGAGAATTGCACGGACTTAGCTTTCACCTTATGAGAAGTCTCTAATCTTTTGAAAAGTTAAGTCAGATTTAGGAAACGATCGTGTGTGTGTGTGTGTGTGTGTGTGTGTGTGTGTGTGTGTATGTGTGTGTGTGTTTGCCATTTGCTGCCTCACTAGGCAGCAATCATTAAGTATAGTTCTAGAAATCCTATTATTGGGATGACTTCCAGTATAGCAGCTGTAGTTGTTGTTACCATGGCTACTGAGTATCACTGCATCCCCTCTGCTGGCCTCAGTGCCATGTTGCTGACAGCTCTGGAACTTTACTTCCCTGCTTTCCTGTCTCCTCTCATTCCTTAGAGGAAAGTTCATTTATCTCAATATCCAAGTCATTTCTACTTACTAAATGGGGACTTTCTGATTCCCAGAACAATTCCATTGGATTCTCATGTTAGACAGCATGTTGATTAGGATAAGATTCTGAGTCGATAATAGAAACACGGCCCCTGTGTGTTAAATAAGGTAGAGGTGTGTTTTCCATCCCTCAAAAGGAGGATGGAGCATGCAGCCCAAGGGCTGATGAGGCATCTTCCTGGTATTATGGGGCCAGGCTGCTCTCCCATTCTAAAGCTTGGTTTTCATGTTAAAGGTTACTTCATGGTTCTGACGCTTGTTGAAGCTCTGGCCTGCGTGTACTAGTGGCATGCCTGAAATAGGGAGAAGGCAGAAGGGGGTTCCTTTCAGCGTTCCTTTCAGCTGAGTCTGTTCACTGTAAGCAACATTCTCAGAAATCTCACACACTTCTAATTATAACAAATGGCCAGAGTTCAGTCACATGGACAGGCCCAGCTGCAAGGATGCCTGGGAAATGTAGTCTTTTATCCTGCATACAATGTGCCCAACTAGGGAGAAGCAGATAGATGTTGTGGAAGATAGCTAAGTCTCTACCACAGGTAATTTAGGTGGAATATTCTGTCACTTCCATGACGTCTTAATTGCTCATAAGTAGTGGTTACTACTTTACAGAAATAGTATCTGTGGATATGTGATAGATGCAGTCAATTGAGCATCCTCAGAGATATGTCATATGAGCATCCATATGTCATATGAGCATATCCATAGTCAGTGTTTGCTCTTTATTAGAATACTTTCCGTTACAGGAATTCAAATAAAACAAAGTTTCAAATAGAATCACAAAAATATATCCACTGACAAATACTTAACAGAATCTTAGGAAATAAATAAATCTTAAGGAAAACTGGGAGAAATTCAAAACACAATAAAAGGCTGTAAAAATAATCAATGGCTCCTTGTGAAAGGAACACCACAAGTATAATTGCATAGGATAACCCCCCAAATAAGCTTTTGTTAAAAATTTTTAAGGAGGTTGAGGAAGTCTAGTACCAAGTTATATTCTACTTGTACTTCTTTGCCTAGGTTTATTCATCATAGCTCTCTTAAGATAACTTTTCTTGATATTTACCTACTGCGTGATTTTAAAAAACCAGATTTATTGAGATATAAATTACATATTTACTCATTTAAATATTTAATCATTTACAAATCCATCCACTGTAAGCTTGTAACTCAGTGATTTGAGTAAATGTATTGAGTTGTGAACTATCACCACAATCCAGTTTTAGAACAGTTATATCTTCTCTCTGTATCTATAAATTCATTCTTTCTAGACATTTTCTATAAATGTGATCATGTAATATATATATTCTGTGTCTAGTTTGTTTTACTTAGCATGATGTTTTTCAAATTCATCCATGTTGTAGCATGTATCAAGAATGAATTCTTTTTAATTGCCAAATAGTATTCCAGATTATAGATATACCATATTTTGTTTATTCATTTATCAGTTGATGGACATTTAGAATGTTTTCAGTTTTTTGTTGCTATGGATAACAGTCCTACGAACATTTGTGTACATGTCATTGTGTGAACATGCCTTTTCATTTCTCTGATAGATTTATAGGAGTGGGATTGCTGGATTGTATTGTAAGTTTATGTTTAACTTTTTAAAAAAATATATTTTATTGATTTTTTACAGAGAGGAAGAGAGAGGGATAGAGAGGTAGAAACATCGATGAGAGAGAATCATTGATCAGCTGCCTCTTGCACACCCCCTACTGGGGATGTGCCCGCAACCAAGATACATGCCCTTGACCAGAATCAAACCTGGACCTTCCAGTCCGCAGACGACACTCTATCAATTGAGCCAAACCAGTTTCGGCTATGTTTAACTTTTTAAGAAATTGGACTGTATTTCAAAATGGTTGTGCCATTTTACATTACCTCTAGCAATGCATGAAGGTTTCAGTTTCTCTATTTCCTCTCCAACATTTGTTAATATGTATCTTTTTTATTATAGTCATTCTAATGGATGCCTAGTGGTATTTCATTGTGGTTTAATTTGCATTTCCCTAATTATTTTTTAAAAATATGTTTTTATTGATTTTTAATAGAGAGGAAGGGAGAGGGAAAGATAGAAACATCAATGAGACACATCGATCAGCTGCCCCCTGCACTCCCCCTGCTGGGGGTGGAGCCTGCAACCCGGGCATGTGCCCTGACCTGGAATCAAATCCGGGACCTCTTGGGTCCATGGGATGCCACACCAGTTGGGTGATTTTGAGCATCTTTTTGTGCATTAATAGATGTAGGTATAGCTATCAGCGGGTGTGAGCCACCAGGAGTGGGGCTGCCAGCAGACAGGGGACAAAGGATCACAGTGGGAGGGCCAGGCTGGGGCGTAGAGGATGGGCCAAGACCCGCCCCTGTGCCCACTGCAGCCTCTCAGCCCACAGTTCCTTTCAAGGTGCATGAATTCATGCACTGGGCCCCTAGTTAAATAATAAACATGATACAGAGAATGTCTGATAAAATCTCCTCATTTTATTATTTTTATTTTTATTTTTATTTATTTTTTAATATATTTTATTGATTTTGTACAGAGAGGAAGGGAGAGATAGAGAGTTAGAAACATCGATGAGAGAGAGTCATCGATCAGCTGCCTCTTGCACACCCCCTACTGGGGATATGCCCGCAACCAAGGTACATGCCCTTGACCGGAATCGAACCCGGGACCCTTCAGTCCCCAAGCCGACGCTCTATCCATTGAGCCAAACCGGTCTCGGCATAAAATCTCCTCATTTTAGTAGTCACACACGAGTCTGTATCAAGCGTGTGCAGGATCAAGTATCCATTAGACCTTTTTCATTTTTTGTACTTCTGTGGGGTTTAGTAGAAGTCTAGAAGTGCTGTGACCTTTTAAAAACTAAATCAAATTAACCAAAAAGGGAAAGAAAACGAGCCTGCATTTTCTGGAGTTCCCCCAGAGGCTTTTTATCTGTGTGGACGAAGCAGGGCTTTTTCACATATTGACATAAGCATTCATTTGCTAATTTGGTGGACATGAAGCCGCATGGAGCCTTCCCCAGAATCTTGAATGAAGTGAAATCCTGGGGTCCTCCAGGCTGCTCTGGTCCTGCCGCTCCGTCTGCACACAGCCGGTCCCCTCCAGCTCCTCCCACAAAAGTCAGTGCTGATCGCCTTAAGGAAAGAATGAGTTAAATGGACCAACATTCTGGGCCTGGATCTGAAACTCCTGGCCCTTTCAGAGCGCCCGAGCACCTGCAGCAGCAAGGTCATTTGCACATACATACATAAATAAATTAACAATGAATAAATAATTTAATCCCGGCCACACAATGCCACCTTGCAGATTTGATCCCTGGCAGCTCCCAGCGAATTTGTCCATTTCTAATTCTTTTTGATAAAGTCCTCAGATACTCGCTGACTGTCAGGCTCATTTTCTTATTGTTTTCACTTGATTAGTTCTGTGTGACCTAAGGTCGCCCTTAAAATCCACATCTCTCAGGAAGACTCCAAAAGGCCCTCTTTTTAGTACCAGAAAGGGTGGAAAGTGCCTGCCTTTCTCCGTACAATGGCCTGCAAAGTTTTTTGTCCCCAGCCTCCCGAAGCAGCCCTTAGGTTACCCAAGCGCAGAAATAATTCATTAAGGGGCACCGTGTTTTCTCAGCCGCTTTATCCAGTGCCCTTGGCCGTGCCCCTGTCAGCTCTCCCGGGTCCTGGAGGAAGGGACCACCTCCCCTTGAACCTGCTAGGCAGCCCTGGCCGTGACAGCACCAGGCCGTGGCGTCTGCCCGCCCACCCCGGTGCCCAGGCTGTGTGCCACGCCCATGAGCTTTGGGAAAAGAAGCTGGCCTTCTTTGGGGAAGTGGGGGGCGCGGGTAAGAGGGGGGACTTTTTCCCTTCCTTTGCTTTTTAAGCTGGCAGGAAGTTGCTGCCACATCCTCATTTCCAGGCCACACATTCAGTGTAGGGCTGGACCCAGCGGCAGGAGTCCTTTCGAATTCTCAGTCTCTGTGATCCCCATCTCCAGGCCGAGGCCTCCTCACACTGTGTCAGCTCTGCCCACTCACTGCTCATGCCCTCCTCCGCCAAGGTAGCTCCTCAAAAGGAAGGGAGAACGAGACCCTGTCTTGGCTGACTGGAATAGCCTTAATGAATGGCAACCGAATTCCTCGCTTCCGTTTTCACTGAAAGATTTACAGACTGTTTCCACAGTTCTGATAAAGCTTTCCATGATTCCTGACTGCCAAGTCTTTGGGATTTTCAAGGAGATTTTCTTTGTCATATTTTTCTCCTTCCTTCTTCCGGACCATCAGCTAAAACCTTGCTGTATGAAATAGAGTCTTGCGATGCTCAGTGTCCTTTGAGGGGGGGTGTCCCTGGGAGCTGTAGTCCCAGTGGAAGTCTGAAAAGCAGGCTCCACAGCCACATGGAAATCGACTACATGATTATGTTTTAGAATCTCATCACATACTCCCTTTTACCTGATACTGTTTTAAGGTGGATTTTCCTAAATTTGGGAGCCTTTCAGCAGTTCTCCAGAAGGACAGATGACCTAGGCTGGACTGTCAAAGCCCTCTGAGAGTTTGGTTCCACTGTCTGAGTTGTGAAAAGGCAGAGTGTCTTGGCCCCAGATGAAGTCAAGAGACCTTGTCAGCGAGACCCTAGCGCAGGCGCTGAAGGAGCATGCTGGCCTGTGCCATGCCCAGGGGGCGAGCTTTCTGAACTCAGTGGTGTTTGTGTGCCAACTGCACTCTAGCTCTAGCAACCTCCAGGCAGCAGGCACCAAAAGCGATGAATTTACATCCATGTGTGTCATATCTGAGCCACCAAAGCAAAACGTGCTTCCTCCGAAAGATCCATCACCGAGGGATGTGACGGCAAAGAGAAAACGCAGCTTCAGAGGCTGGTGTTAGCGCGTGGCGGGCAGTGCTCATGGCCCCAGGTGTGCTCTCTGGACACCGGGACAGTTGAAACTTTGCTACTGACGGGGGGGTGGGGGGGGTGGGGTGGCTTTAAATGATTGTACCTTCTCTGTAGGAGAGTTATCAGTCTTTTTAATGAGAACTCTCTATTGGAGCAATTTATGAAAAGCCAGAAGAGCAATTTATGAAAAGCCAGAAGTGTCTATACTCCCAGCAAGAAGACTGCCGCGAGAGAGACCCCCCCAAAATAGGAAAACCGCCACGCACGTCACATGCGAGGTCATAACACAAGTCTAGCCTTTCCTTGCCTTGGAAGTTAGGAAGCATTTCAAACTTACAGAAAAATATAGGGAGTAGTGAAGCAATAGGTATTAATTCACATTTTGCTGTTGTTGCTCCAGCTCTTTCCTTGGAAAGGTTTAGTCCTCCTCCCTGATCACAGTCCCTCTCAGCCACCCCAGAATACTCTCCAGTTGTTGTCTCCACAATGTACCTGACAGAATGAAAATATAATCTCAATAACAAACATATTACATACACACAGAGCAGAGAGTGAAGAATATACGTGAAAAGGTTAGCAGTTGATTTTTAAAAATAATTTTAAGAAATATGTTTTATTGATTTTTCACAGAGAGGAAGGGAGAAGGATAGAGAGCTAGAAACATCGATGAGAGAGAGACATCGACCAGTTGCCTCCTGCACACCCCCCACCAGAGATGTGCCCGCAACCAATGTACATGCCCTTGACCAGAATCGAACCTGGGACCCCTGAGTCCGCAGACCGATGCTCTACCACTGAGCCAAACGGGTTTCGGCAGTTAGCAGCTGATTTTTATAAAATTGTGTGTTTTTTTCTTCTTTGTACTTTGCACATTTACGTGTTCTCGTTGATGACATATTTAAATGATGACAAGTAATGATAAAGGATGAAGAGCAGTATGCAGCTTGTTAATGCTAAAGATTGATGCCTGTTGCCCAGGAAGGTTCAAAGGTCAGCACAGCAAGTTGTACCAGTGTCACTTGTGATTTCTCCCCAATAGGAAATGCTTTTCTGTTCATGTTCTCATGTCACTCCTGTGCTCACAGGAGTCACTTCTTATCCAAACCCCAACTTCCTGCTTTCCTCACTCTTTTCCTCACTCTTTGCAAGGCCTATATTTCATATATTTTCATTATTCTGTGGTTTACAACCCATTTTTTAAAATACAATTTAAGCTGTTCTCCAAAGAGAATTTCACAGAATGTTTTAAAAACATGTTTAGAAAATGTAAGCACAATCGTTTTGAAGACAGCTTCCTGGAAACTTTGATACATAAGAAAGATGGTAAGGGTTCAGTGCAGTGATGGGGTCTTGGGCATCTAGGGATACACTGGGTTTGGGGTAAGGATAGTCGGAGACTTGGGTTTGTAGGTTTGAGCTGAGGGTTAGTTTCTATCAGTCCTTTCTTATACAATTGATTTTAGCCATTTTTACTTTTCTTTGGAAGACATTCTATTTTATTATTCTTTTCTTTTTTTCTCCGTGTTTGGGTTCCTCTGTGGTACTGTTCATTTTATACTTAATGCACTGTTTTTTGGAGGGAGCCAGAGGCTGGTAATAGCTGCCTTAAAAACCTCATGAGCGCCCTCTGCCGTTACACAGTTGACAATACAGGCCCTATTCAATGATAATTCCCAGAAGCATACAAGAACATAAAAGAGTTAGAGACTCCCTTGTAGATTTGCTTGATCTAAGAGGCAGATAAATACTTGTTAAATTCCCCGAAAATATTTACAAAATAAGAAAGGAAAGGAAAGTTATTTTAGCATTTTATCTGGGCTAACACTCAGATTAGCACCAGGCAACTGTACCCCTCATTTGATGTAAGAAGCAGGTCTGTGCCACTTTTGAGAAGCTACCAGTAGAAGAATGAAGAAATATATCACGAAGTTAATTAGATCTGATATGGATTGACTAACACTTGGCAGATGGGTTTCTAGTCATTTCATTTTGAGCTGTAAAGTTTCTTGAATATGTTTTTATTGACTTTAGAGAGAGAGGAAAGTGGAAGAAGAGAGAGGAAACTAGAGAGAGAGAGAGGGTGAAACATCGATGAGAGAGAAACATTGATCGGCTGCTTCTTTCATGTGCCCTACTGGGGATCAAGCCTGCAACCCAGGCATGTGCCCTGACCAGGAACTGAACCCGGGACCTCTTGGTGCATGGGACAAAACTCAGCCAACTGAGCCACACCAGCCAGGGCATGATCTGTAAAGTTTTGATCTGAAAAAAATAATATGCTTTCAAAATAAGCCATTGATACAATTTCTGTTGTATTTAATTTTTTAATACTTATTGAAACTGTACATGGGATTTGATTTAAACTATATGCCATAATTGAGTGAATTTTCATGCTAAAGATAATTATATATTATAAGATCACATTTATTAATCAGTATTTTCCCAAACTGTACTAGTTAGTAGGGTACCATTCTATACCTAAAGTTAAAAATGTCAGAACATATGCATTCATCAGATTACAAATATATAATGGAACACATAGTTACTAGCCCCAGTGAAAGCAGTGGGGATAGGACTGTGAGCAAAGCAGATGGTATAGCTCAGTGGTTGAGCATCGACACAGGCACCTAAGGTCGCCATTCGATTCCCGGTCAGGGCACATGCCCGGGCTATGGGCTCGATCCCCAGTGGGGGGTATGCAGGATGCAGCTGATGGATGTTTCTTTCTCACTGGTGTTTCTATCTCTCGCTCCCTCTCTTTTCCTCTCTCTTTACAATCAGTTTCTTTAAAAACAGAGGTTTCTGCCTTTGTGTAAATTACAGTCTATTATGATAGACATTTGTGATATAAAACATTCAGATGAGTGTATAATTAAGAATTGTAAATTGTTTGTTGGCTATGGCATCAAAAACACAGACAACAATAAAAAATAGATAAATTTGGCTTCATCAAAATTTAAAACTTTTGTGTCTGAAAGGACACAGCAACAGAGTGAAAAGACAACAGAAGGAATGGGAGAAGGTGTTTGAAAACCATATATCTGATAAAGGGTTAATATCCTATAACTCAACAACAACAAAAAGCATATAAGCCAATCTAGAAATAGGCAAAGAACTTGAATAGACATGTCTCCAAAGATATAAAAATAAGCACAGGAAAAGATACTCAGCATCACTAACCATGAGAGAAATGCAAATCAAATCCCTACGAGTCACTACTTCATACCTATTAGGATGGCAATTATTAAACAACCAAAACAGAGACTAACAAGTATTGGTGAGAATGTGGAGACATTGCAAGCCTGTGCATTGCTGGTGGGAATGGAAAATGATATAGGTGCCATGGAAAATAGTATGTGATTCCTCACAAAATTAAAAATAGAATTACCTATGACCTAGCAGTTCAGCTTTTGGGTATATACCCAAAAGAATTGAAAACCGGGACTTGAACATATATTTGTAACCCAAGTTCATGGCAGCATTTTTTTTTTACACAAGCCGAAGGTGGAAGCAACCCAAGTACCCATCAGCAGATGAATGGATAAACAAAATGTGGTATGTACATGTAACGGAATACTACTCAGCCTTAAAAAGAAAATTTTAAGGAAATTCTGGCGCATGCTACAACATGGAATAAGCCAGACACAAAGGACAAATACTGACTGATCCTGCTTTCGTGAGATGGCTAGAATAGTTAATTCATAGAGACAGAAAGTAGAATCGTGTTGCTTGTGACCAGGGCCAGGGATTGAGCTTACAAACGAGGTACCTGCCCTTGACCGAAATCAAACCTGGGACCTTTCAGTCTGAGGGTTGATGCTCTATCCACTGAGCCAGACCAGCTAGGGCAAGAATGGGGAATTATTTAATGGGGACAGAGTTTTAGTAAGTTCTGGAGATAGTTGCACAGCAATGTAAGTGTACTGAATGACACAGAACATGGTTACAGTGGTAAATTTTATTTTCTGTATATTTTACTGCAATTTAAAATAATTATGGTGAGTAATTTGAAGAGCAAAAACCACCGGCAGCATACTAGGGTTCTTTTATCTCCACATCCTCCCCAGCACTTGTTTGTTGATTTATTGATGGTGTGAGGTGGTACCTCATTGTCATTTTAATTTGAAAAACAACAGATTTTATTTATTTATTTATTTATTTTTACCACCAGGTGTTTAGGGAATGAGGGAGGGACAGTCTGAATGAAGAGGGTGGTCCAGGAAGGTAGTGCTGACAGTAGAGTGAGGAGTGCAGGGGGCAGAATGTTGGAAGGCCCCTAGAGGGGATGTGAGCGCTGAGGGGAGACCAGGCGGTTGGCACATAGATCCAGGAGAACGGGAGGCAGTGAGGTTGGAGGGGTTGGTAAGAGCCTGGATCAGCCGAAACCGGTTTGGCTCAGTGGATAGAGCATCAGCCTGCGGACTGAAAGGTCCCGGGTTCGATTCCGGTCAAGGGCATGTGCCTTGGTTGCGGGCACATCCCCAGCAGTGGGTGTACAAGAGGCAGCTGATCGATGTCTCTCTCTTGTCGATGTTTCTGACTCTTTATCCCTCTCTCTTTCTCTCTGTAAAAAATCAATAAAATATATTAAAAAAAAAAAAAAAAAGAGCCTGGATCAGAGTCTTGTTGACTATGGTAAGTGGTTTGGATTTTATTGCAGTGATGACAGGTTATTGAAGAAATTAGTGGAGAGGAAAATATGATCTAAATTCTATTTTAACAGCCATGCAGACTGTTGTGGAAATAGATTTTGAGGAGCCAGAAGTGTAGGCTGAGACACCAGTTAGGAAACTGGTAATACTGCGGGTGAGAATAGTGGTTTGGACTAGGAGTGAGTCTGGGACATGAGGAAAGTGGATCTAAGAATTTGGTGATGGATTGTATGTGAAGGTAAGAAGGAAAGTACCAAGTTCGACTCCCTAATTAGATGCTATGCCACTGCCATTCTAGGCACAATGGCCATGTGACTCAGTCTGATCTGAAAAATAGGATCCAGTATTTCACCTCAAGACAAGTGAAGTGCTAAGGGACTTTTAATTCTTGAAAGACTAGTGCTCCATAAATTTTGATTATTAGAATGGCCATTCTAAGCAATCCCTTACAGGATCTAACTTATCATAGCATGCGATGATGGCAGTGCTGGGTAATTATCGTATTGTTTTAAATGACTTTGGGCCAGAAGTGCATTCAGAAGATAAAAGCTGACAGAAAGCTACACTTCAGAATTTTAAATGAGGTCTCACTGGACCAGTTAAACTTTAAAGTTAGTTTTTTCCTTTGATGTGATTGAGAACACTATTTGGGCTACAGATGGGGAAGAGGCCAAGGTCTGAGTGAAGGAGGAATGTCCCTCCGTCCCATGTCCCTTTGTAAGTGTCAGTGAGTAAACTGGACTGGAGACTCCCAGCGCAGCGGCCAGGGAGCTCTGCCTCCACAGAGGTGCCCGTCACTCTTCTCCGGGTCAGAGGAGCTGGTGAGCTCTTAGAGCCCAAAGGAGATCTCCCTGGTGGTCTAGTGGTTAGGATTCGGCGCTCTCTCTCTCCCAAAGGAGGGCGTGTGCGCACACAGGTGCATCTCCATGACTGCCGGCCCTGAGCAGAGCCGACAGGCAGAGCCCAGAACAGCTCTGAAGGGACGCACGGTGAAATGTGAGACATTTCATTCTGACTTTGAAAAAATGCTTGAATCAAACCTGAATCTGATCGAGCCTCTGGGTCCAGCTGCAGGATATAGAAGCCAGAAGAGCATGTTGAGTTGCACATGCATTTACCACCAGCAAAACCCAACCTCTGCAAACCTCCTCAGGCCAGATAGCCTGGATTTCCCAACAAATTGTCAGACAATGAAAGGGACGGAGGGGAGAATCTATAGGTTAAAAGAGATTTAAAAGCATTTTTAAATAAGCAAGACACAAGCTAAACGCTGTTGCCCAGGGTTGCACATTTGGGTGACAATTTATTTTATTTTACTTTTTATTTTTATTTTTAGAAATCCCAGGAAGTGGTTACTGTAAAAGTCTGGATAGTGATCACTTAGTTGGGGAGAAAGGGACTGGAACTGAGCTGAGGGTACAGAACCACCCACTGGTAGTTCCAGAAGGTCATTCTGGAAGGTGGTTCTGCTGTCTGGTCTAATTAGCATATTAGCTCTTTAATATATAGGAAGATTTGTAAAAAGCGTTGTTTTTTTTTTGTATTTTATTATCTTTAGTCTCTTCTCTAGCATTCATGATTCTGTCACAATTTAGTAATGCAATTGGGCATGTTTGCATCCATCAGATCGATATTCATTCGTACACATACATACCACACACTATTGAAACCATTACTAATTTCCACATCAAGCTTTGCCTTAAAGATCCATTTTGGTGGCTGTCTACAGACACCTCAGCCTGTGATTGGCTCTTTGGGTGCTTCCACATTGTAGGTAGTACTTGTAAACTGTAAGTTTGAAAATCAGTGTTTGCTTCATAAAGATGCTGTTGTTTTAATGAAATAATGCATTAATAGGAACAGAAAGATACTCCACTTTGTGTTGTTTTACAAAAACAAAACAAAACCCTAATCTTAGAGCTTAAGCTACTCTGAGGAAGTACTACCATTTGTCTTTTGTAGACATTTCTCACACTCTCTGCTAACCTCTGCTAAGTTCTGGTGCTAAAAAGGTGAATATAATGTAGTGACCTTTTTAAAAGCTCAGAAGTTAGTCAGCAATCAATAACAATGCAGAAATATAAAACTCTTGCTGTTATTGGGCTTTTTTTGTTTGTTTGTTTTGTTTTGTTTTGTTTTGTTTTGTTTTTAAATAAATTTTTATTGTTCATATTATTACAAATGTTCCCTTCCCCCCCCTTCTCACCCCACCCTCTGCCCTTTCCCCACCCCCCATTGTCCTCATCCATAGGTGCACAGTTTATGTTCAGTCTCTTCCCACATCCCCCTCTCCCCTTTTCCCCAAGAATAAACAGTTCACTCCCCTTCCATACCTCTGATTCTATTATATTCAACAGTTAATATTGTTCCTCAGATTTTTTTTTTTAGTTTCCTTGGTTTTTAGATTCACTTGTTGATAGTTACGTATTTGTTGTTCATAATTTTTATCTTTATTTACTTTCTCTTCTGAAAGAACCCCCTTCAGCAATTCATATAATTCTGGTTTGGTGGTGATGAACTCCTTTAGCTTTTTTTTTATTAGTGAAGCTCTTTATCTGACCTTCGAATCTGAGTGATAGCTTTGCTGGATAGATTATCTTTGGCTGTAGGTTCTTGCTAGTCATCACCTTGAATATTTCTTGCCATTCCCGTCTGGCCTGCATGGTTTCTGTTGAGAAATCAGCTGACAATCGTATAGGTGCTCCTTTATATGTAACTACCTTCTTTGCTCTTGCTTCTTTTAATATTCTCTCTTTGTCTTTTGCTCTTGGAATCTTAATTATGATTTGTCTTGGTGTGGTCCTCTTTGGATTCCTTTTGTTTGGAGTTCTGTGCGCTTCCTGGACTTGTAAGTCTAATTCTTTCACCAGGTGGGGAAAGTTTTCTGTCACTATTTCTTTCAGTATGTTTTCGATATCTTGCTCTCTCTCATCTTCTGGGACCCCCATAATTCTGATGTTGGTTCGCTTGAAGTTGTCCCAGAGGTTTCTTACATTATCTTCAACTTTCTGGATTCTCTGGCCTTCTTGTGTCTGCGGAGGAGTGTCTTCTGGCTCTTTATGTTCCAAATCTTTGACTTGATTCTTGCGATCTTCCATTCTGTTTTTAGGACTCCATAAAATATTTTTTATTTTAGACAATGTATTCTTTATTTCTTGTTGATCCCTTATTATTTCTAGTTGATCCCTTTTCATATCCTCATAGGTCTTGTTTATTTTATCGGCCTTTTCTAGGAGATTCTTGAACAACCTTATAAGTGTGGTTTTGAACTCTATATCCAGTCGCTTTTTGTCCTCCATTTCTTTCGTTTGTGATCTATTTGGTTTAGGCATTTTCGCAGGCAGCTTTCCTGGTGGGGCTGGGTTTCAGGGTGGAGCCTACAGCCTTGGCTTCCGTCAGCCCCGCCCTATGCGACTCCTGAGACTCAGGGTCCTTCAGTACTTGTTGTGAGCGCCTCTGAGAGAAAGGTGCCCTTGATTTTCGCATGCTGCCAAACTGTCTATGCTCTCCCCCAATGAGTCTGGTATTGGGGTTCAGTTCAGTTGGTAGTGGGATTGGAGGTGGCGTTCAGAGCAGTCTGGAGCCCCTGTCTCCTTCCCGTCAGGGCAATCCCGCGGCAAAGCCGGCCGGCCCTTCTCTGCGTGCAGTGTGCGAGCCTCCGGGACCTCCTTTCGCCGTTTCCCCGGAGTCCCGCCTTACAGCCCTGCTCCCTATGGCTGAGCCTGGGTCCCCGGGGTCTGGCCTAGAATTGGGGTTCAGAGCAGTTGGAGCTGGGCCCAGCACAGTCGGAGCTTTTCTCTCCTTCCCGCTTGGGAACGCCCGCCAGGCACTCGGCCTCCCTCCTCTCCGGCTCTGTCCTCTCGGCGCGCGCCGCGTGTCTCCGTACCTTGGGCTTTTCCAGCTCCTCCGCGCTTCCTTCTGGTTTTCTCTTTGCTTCTTGTTGTAGAATTTCCAGTCAGTCGACTTTCCTGTAGTTCTGGCTAATGTCCATTTTATATTTTAGTTGTATTTTGTTGAAATTGTTGTGTGCTGCTGCGGCTAGTTGCCTACCCGAGCAGCCATCTTGGATTCTCTCTGTTATTGGGCTTTTTAAAATTTATTTGAGAGAGGAAGGGAGAGGGTAAAGGAGAGAGAGTTAGAAACATCAACTATGAGAGAGAATCATTGATTGGCTGCCTCCTGTGCAACCCACACTAGGGATTCAGCCCGCAACCCAGGCATGTGCCCTGAATTGAACTGGGACCTCTTGGTTCATAGGTCAAAGCTCAACTGCTGAGCTACACCACCAGCCAGTCTGGACTTCAACTCTTTACAGGGAAATCCTATGTAAATGTTCCAGACACAGGTCCCTCTCTCGCCAGTCTTCCTCCTCTCCCTACTGAAACCAGAATGGTTTTCTAATTAAGTCTTAAAACAGTTCCCTGGCCGTACAGACAGCCATTGATTTCTCAAAAGCTCCTGTTTCCTGCTTTTGAGCCTTCACACAGGATGTTTTCTACCTGAAGCTGTCTTCCTTTTATTCCCCACTTCACCTGGTTAATTCCTGTACTTCCTTCAGATGTCAGCTAACTGTCTCTTTTGCTGCTCCTTTGGTCCAGTTGGGAAGCTCTGCTCTGGACCCTTTCCCTGCCCCCACCCCCAGCGCCTGGAATGTTTCTTTTTAGCATTTATCAGACCTTATAATTGCTTCCTCATTGCTTCCCATGTGACTATATGACTGCTATCAGGATATCACGGGGCTCACCCCCCATTTCCTCAGCCCCTGGCATGTATAGGCGCTTCATTGGTATTTGTTCAATGGATAATAGGGGTTTGCACAGATGCAATGAGTAACACAGAGAAGTTATTGGGAAGATGATATTGGGGGACGGGGGGTGGGAAGATGGAGGTATCAGGGAAAGCTTTCCAAAAGAGCCATGCCTACATCATTCAGGGGAAGGTGGGATTTGCCAGGTAAGGAAGAGAGGGGAGGTGATTGGGATGGTGGTGGAATGAACTAGAAGAAAGGAAAGAGCCTATGCCAAGCAGGGGAGAGCTTGGCAAGTTTAGGCAATGACAAGCATTTTGGAAGACAGAATTGTAAGGGGTCAGAAGAGGCAAGTTAGTTAGACCCAGTGACCCTTACTGTTCAGGAAGGCCAAGTTTACAGGAAGGGTGTTGTACGTACGGAGAGCGGTGATGTAGCAGCACACGTCTCGAAATACGGGTAGCCCCACTGAAGACTCACATCCCAGGCTTCCGATTCTTCTCTTAGGGGGGGCAGTTACCGGATGACCGGGGAAGAATTCGGGAACTTGATGCCTCTCATGCCGCATGGACCAGCAGGGCAGACGTGAAGATGCTTTGACTGGCCTGTGCCTCAGCCTGAATGAATGTGACGGGAGAGCCGGGAAGCAGTGGGAGGTGAGTCAGTTCTAGAGACTAAAGAGAATGAGATACCTGCTTGTGCTCACTCCTACCAGGACCCATGTTTTAAAAAGAGGAGATTAAAAATCACTCAGGTTATGTGCATGCCTGGACTGTCTTTCAAAGGGAACATTTAAAAACTGGAAATGGTGGTTGTTTCCTAGGAGGGGCACTGGGTGGGTGGGCAGAAGGGGCAGGGGACTCCTCACTATGGACCCTTCGTACTTCTAACATTTTACACCATATTTATGGATTAGTATTTAAAACTTATTTTAAATAGTGTGTCCATAGAAAGGTTTTAAGGAACACATTCAGAATCTTAGAGCTGATATCTAGATGGTGGGATTATAGGTGCTTTTGAATTCTCTTTGTACTTTTCATTGTGTTTCCAACATTCTTCAGTGAGCATATATTGCTTCTGTCATTAGTTTGTGATAGTTATTTTTTTAACCTGAATTTTAGGGACTGTATTTTGGGACCTCCAACTGTCCAATTTTGAGGTCCTGGAGGACCTCAACTTTATACAGGTAGAGGAGAGTATTTCTAAACTTAGATCCAAACCATATGTTCTAAGAAAGTGTGAACATATTCCTGATGATGGCAGCTGTTGCCTAGGAGGAAGGGAACTGGACTTAAAAGCAAACATATTCTAGTTCAAATCCTAGGCCTGCCAGAGTATAGTCACATGACTTTGGAGGAACTCTCAGTATGACTGATGTGCATCTTGGGTAGTGTTGAGGAACGAGGCCTGAGAAGTATGCAGTGGGAAGACCTGAAAAAGAGCTCTGACTTTGTCCTGAGAGTAATGGGCAGGCATTGGATAATTCCAAACAGAGGCCTTTCAGATATGTTGTAGGAAAAAGCCACTCTTGCGGCTATGTTGAAAATGAATTCGAAGAAGCAAAATGGAGGCTGGAGGATTGGTAGGAAGCTGAAGAGGGACATTGGCAGCCTGGTCTGTGGCAAAAGAGATGGAAATGAATGGATTCAATAGATAGGAGGTAAGATCAACAAGATGATGACTCTTTGGATATGGAGTTTTGGAGAAGGGAGAGAGGCTGCTCAAGGGATAGGGGTGAATCAAGGAGTGGCAGATTGAGTCTACCTGGAGTGAGGATAGATCTGGAAATAAGGTCACAGTGGTTTCCTTTCTATTGCAGTGGCATGGCTTTGCCTCGATTAATGGCCCCAAAAGAATCCTTCAGGATAACTGGAGCCTAACCTAAAACAGAGAGAAAAAAGCTGGTGATTAGGTGAACGAGGGCAGGTAGAGAAAGGAGAGAAGGTGAGGAAACATTTATGGTTTGATATATTTATTTGGGAAGGAGGAGTTTGTACAATAACTTTCTCTCCTGTTAGCACCAGGGTGACTGGGAGACCCTACAGAGGGTTTTTAAGAAGCTAACATGTCGATAGTAGTGACTGCCTTTCCTCCCCAGAATTCAGGTCAGCGCTTAAGGTCAGCCAAGTCCTCCTTTATATGAGGCTTATCAGGGCCTGACAAAGTATGGCCAGGAGTTAGATGGGAAAATAGACCCCAAATCCTTTTTGGAAAGAAGCTTGCAAACCACAGCCCACACCTGATGCCCCAAACCTCTACCAGGTGTAAACAGAAGGCCATCATATTAGTACATCCTCTTTACCTCAATCACTTGGTTACTCCCTGCAAAACTGTCCTCATAGAGAGTCATTTGATGCTTTCTGGGCATACCTGTTTCCTAAACCCCATTATCCAACCCAAAGCATGTTCAGCCTTCCGGTGTCTCTTCCTGTCACTCATAATTGGAAGGCTTTGGCATTGTGGTCTCACTGTTAAGTGTTCTTTTATACCAAGGAACCAGCTATAAAATCCTACTTCCGGTAGTTTTTAGAGATTACCTTCTCTACTTTCAATTATAGTTTAAGAACTTCTTAGATCACCTTCTTCCTTCTGGAATTCATGATACAGTGATGACATGCCTTCCCCCGCAGCCTCTCCTCACCACTCATATTTGGGCCATCATCAGACTAGGGTTTAGGTTCAGAATAATTATTATTCAGTTCTAATTTGACAGTTCCAGGGCTTCCAGAAATATGGTAGTCAGAATGTCTCATTATAGTCATAAAGCTTTAAGTGCTATATTTTATTGACTCTTGCTTTTAAGCTACACATAATAAATGAGGCTAGTTGGGAATAGAGAGAGCGAAAGGTGCCCAGATGCCCATTTCTTTTGTGGCCCTTTCACCTGGCACCCTCTCCCCGTAGCTCAGCCCAGAGTTCCTGCTCCAAGTTCCCACCACCCTCTTCTATGGTTTGAGTAACTTTCCTGCTATCTCCCCGATCCCATAACACTATCCGCTGCCACCCTTATGCTCTGCTTCAGCTCTTCCTACCAGGGAGAGGCTTTGTCCAAGTTTATAATGGGACAGATGTGCAGACCTTCATCATGACAGCCGCCCGTCTTCCAAGCGAGCTGGAAATAGAAGGGTCCCTCCAGCTATAGCCTAGCAGTGATTTTGTGTGGGCAGCCCTTTCCTTGGCCCAGTTTGTCCATCATGTGCACACTTGTGTACACTGGCAGGCATCCTGTGCACACACACATGTAGGCAGTCCTGGACTTGTGCCACCTGATGGATGCAGGCAAATGCCTGTGTCTTCCTCCCAGCTGCACACGTGTAGGCACCCAGGTCCTGGGGTTTAGGATATTCAATAAATAAAGTAATTTTTTCTCCCGTCAGTGCTTAGAATTATTAGAGATGTAGAAATCAGGTGGAGATAAAAATGTCTATTTTGCAACTGAGTGGGGCTGTGACTTCACTCTGCAGAGAGAGAGAGATTGCAGCATTTCATGTCAGATTAAACTCAATCTTAAAAAAGCACAGGAAGCTGGAAATCTCCCCAGCAGCCCAGAGGGAACTCTTGCTTGCTTCCTGTGGGCAGGTTCACACCCAGAGAGGAAGGGGCAGAGGTGAGCATGCCTGGGTCTGCCTTCTGAACACCCCAGTCAGGTGGCTGAGGAATAGAGGAGGGCTGCTGAGAGATGCTAAGAGTTATTGCTGTAGTGATCTCTGTCCACATGGGACACATACGACTACATGGATAAATCCCTACACCTGGCCCCAGGTCCATGGGGAATCAGGTGTCTGGAACTGAGCAGTCAGAAAATGAGTTAGAATCAGAGCTGGAGGCCAAGTGGAAAGGGAGTGAGACTTAGGGGACAGGCTCCGGAACTGGACTTCTGCAGCCGAGTTCCACCCTCACCAAGACTTGGGTCTAGATCCCAAAGTGGAGCAGCCAGCTGATGAGTGGAATAGATAAAAAGGACCCGAGTGGGGGGAAATAGAGAGAAAGCTGAAAAGAGCATGCAGCTGCCATAGGAAGTATCATTAGTAAATACTGAATTAGTTCCTTTACTCCATCCTATATAATAAAAGCCTAATATGCTGAATGTTTGGTCATCTGGTCAGTCGTTCAGCCACAACGCAGGATGTGCAGACTGTTCAGCAGATGACTGGGTGGCTGCACGGGTACTTCCCAGTTTCTGCCGAAGAGGGGAGGGAAAAGAGGCAGAAACAAGAGATCGACGGGAGATGCAGGATCCTAAGCCCAGCACCACTGGGCACTGTAGTCAGCCGTTGCACAAGTCTGTTTATTGGGCTCCTAACTGCATGCCCCTTATCTCCTTCCCTTTCTTGGTGTGTTACTCTGTGCAGACACACCCATCCCAGGTTTCTGGGAATCCGTACCTGTGGGGGGTCAGGTAGGCACTTACATCCCTGCTTCTCCACCTTCCTTGCCTGGCATCTCGCAGCCTAGACAGGAGGCCCCACCATATGCGATATGTGCGCTGTGTTTGTCCAACACGCTTGGAAGCACAAGTGAGCTCTGTATTACCGCCCTCGGCTGGGGTGCCTGGCAGCGCCTCCTTCTCGCCCTGCAGAGCCACAGGACACACCCAGAGACAGCCCTCCGCTTTGTTCCTCCGCCCCTGGAGAAAACCTTTGATTTCATGGGGCGATTATTTTTCTTCCTGCCCACTCAAGGATGAAGCTCAAGAAGCAAGAGGTCGCCCCTTTCAGAGGCACCACAATGGTCACCTCCAGCCAAAGCCACGGTTTTTGTTATTTCTGGGTTCGGCGGAGCCTCTCTTGGAAACCATTACTATACAACTTACTTAAAAGAAAGAGTGGAGGGATTGGGCCTGAGAGACTCAGACGGAGGGGGAGGAGCTGGGGGGCTTGGGACCGAAAGGCTGGAAGCAATGTGTTGTCCGAGAAAGTACAGGAAGGACACTTTAAAGCGTCTCTCCGATTTGAATCAAGGCCATTTTGTAGTTACATTTTGAACCTTTTGCAAAGTAAAAGTACTCCACGTTTGACTTTTAGGCAAGCCTGGAGAATTGGAACTTTGGATGAAGGTTTCAGAAAAGGACAACACACACACACACACACACACACACACACACACACACGAAGGGGGAAGGAAGGGGAGGGAGACTTTTATCCTAAAGTCATTGTAAATCCAAAGCAGGGTTTTATCCTCTGCAGTTAAATGAGAAAGAAAAAAAAAATCAAGAATACCAACATTGGAGATACAAAGACTGTCATGGGCCAGTGGAAGTTTGCAGAATTATATGTAAATGGCCCCAGTTTCTTACTGTGGTGGCCTGTGCGTTTCCAGAGCTAATCCCAGAGAGAAAATCTACTTAGCAAAAGGAAGTTTTGTCTAATTTGGTTAACAGTTGAGAAGTGACAAAAATGCTGAATATATTAATAATTTATATTTCCAGGGTAACACTATATCGGTAATGCTTTGCTGCCGGGGGAATTCAGACGGGCTTAATGCTCCGATGAGAAAAGACTGAGAGGCCCTCCTTGGATTCTGTGCCCCGCGCCGAGGAAAATGGGTGTAAGACATGTGTCCCAATAATAGGCGCCGAGCATGCTCCCATTTTGCTGGATTTGTGTCCGCCCCATATTGCTCCGTGTGTATTTGTTATCCAGAAGGCCTCCTGCCCTTACACTCACTTTCGTGCTCCAGCTGTATCAGTTCACGAAGGAAGAGATATTGGTTTGAACATCACATTTTAGGGAATGTGCTGCAGCGACATGGAGTGCATGGAAGGACAAGAACCACTTATAAGACCTTTTCTAAAGTTTATAATTTCCCCGCCCCGCCCCCAACAAAAACAACAACAACACATACACACTTAGGTTCAGTGTATGCGCAACGGGATGTAATGAGGCGGTTTGTTTGGTCCTGCCTCTGTATAATCAAGGTTGATGGTTTACAAATTGCAGGTCATCCTCTTCCATGACCTCAGTAAACAGCGCAGGTCAGAGCTCCCTTAAGCCCTGTCCACAGAGACGGAATAAGCTAATTATCGTCCTCCAGCTAATCTGGGGGGAGACGGACCATCCCAGTGGAGCTACACGGCCCCTGGACACAGGGAAACCTGCTACATCATTTCGAATTCTTTATGTAATTGGCATCAAAGCTAACGGGGTCAAAAAGAAAAGATGGAACAAAGAAAAGGATCAATAACAGGGAAACATTTAACCCCCCACAAACACAACTCTAGCTAATGGGGCACCTTATTGAATTCTGTCCATTTACATAAAACCACAGCCAGGCTTACTCTGCTTGGCTTAGAAAAATGTGAGCTTAGCTCGCTATTTTAGACGAATCCCTGTTTTGTGGGTAAGGTGCAGATCCAACTGGAATTGAAAATCATAATCCCTTAAAGGTATATACCAACCAAGTCTCCCCCAGAAGGTCTAGTCCCAGACTTGCCAGTGTTCTGGGTGGAGCAGGAAGGTTAAATCCCTCTCCTTGCCCACCTCCTCTTGGGGGGGGCGGGGAACCTTTGCTTACAGGCCTGAGAACCTGAGCCCCAGGCCCTGGCACAGAGGGGGGATCTGCATAGTGGGGTGTGCAGAGGGGACAGCCCCTGGGAGCTCAGCTCCCAGCCTAGCGGTGCTGGCCTCTCCCTCCCCTCCGGCCCCCAATGCCCAGCTCCCTGGAAGCGAGCCCTCTGTGTGTAAAAGGCAATGCCAGCTTCTCTAAGCCCTCCGGAGCAGGGCTTAAAACAACGAAACAAAAATCTTCTTCGGATGTTGTAGAGACGGGTTATGGCTGTAACCATTCAGTGGGCCTGGGTGTCACCACTCTCCAGACCAGCGGGTGCCTACATCTGGGGCCTTGTCGTGGGTTAGGAAGGGCGGCCAGTCTGAGCTGGGCCAGTCCCCCAAAGCCAGTTCGGGGAGAGTCCTTGGACTTGCATTATCTGAGAGCCCAGTGCCCTGTTACTGTGTCTGCCCTTCTCCTAAGCAAATGCCCAGGATACATGTGGGGTGGGAGCGGTCTGCAGCCTCAGGGGAGCCTCAAAATCCAGTCCCCAAGCGACACCTCCATTTACCCCCCACCCCCCAGCTTCCCAAATCACTGAGGGCCATCACCTTGGCCCCTGGGAGTCCCACCTCCGAGGGTGGGATTGTGGAGGAGCAGAAGGTAAAGAAATCCATCTCGGTGGGTCTTTAACAGAAAACATTTATTGCCGGGAGATCTTCAGAAGACTTGGTTTGCCCTTGGCCTTCCCCATCCCCCGTTTGCTGGCGCCCTATATACATCTGTACAACATGCAGCGTCTCCTGAGCAGCGCAGCCCGGGCCCAGGGAAAGGGGCGACGGCTGTCAGAGAGCCTGGGGGTGCTGGGGTGGGTGCAGGCTGAGGCCGTTGGGGTGCGAGTGGCCGATCAGGCTGAGGTAGTGGCGGTCCAGGCCCTGCCCATGCGCCAGGAAGGGGCTGTGCGGCTGCGGGGGGCTGGGCAGCGCCGCGGGCGCGCCAGGCAGGTAGGGCGGCCAGGGGAGGGGCGCGGGGGCCGCCCCCTGCGGGAACGAGGCGGCCTCCCCGGGGCCGTGGCCCCCGAGCTCGGGCCCCGCGGGGTGCAGCGGGCAGGACAGATCGGGCTCCGGGAGGGGCCCCGGCGGCGGGAGGGCGGGCGCGGCGCCCAGGCGCGCCTTGGACTGCAGGAAGCCGAGGATGCGCGCGTACTCCGTGTCCCTGGCCTCCGGGCGCTCCACCGTGGTGAGGTAGTGCACCAGGTTCCGCATGCACTCGCGGTAGCCGTAGTGGAAGTAGTTGGCAAACTCGGCCAGCAGTTCTGCCGGAGGGGCGGGAGGTCACAGGCAGGAAGGACACTGGCGGCCCCTTCCCTCCGGGAGCCTCGGGCGGGCGCAGGCACCTCCCGCCACACGGTCTGGCCAGAGTCCCCATGGGTGCGCCTCCTCCCGCTCCCCAGTCCGGAGAAGGAAGAGAAGCAGCGGGGGCCTGCTTTCTCCTGAGGCCGACTCTGCCTCCCCACCTGAGAGGAGGCCACGGGAGCCAACCAGCCCAGAAACTCCAGCGCTGCCCGCTGGCTTCTGCAGGACCCGCCGCTCCGCTCCTGCGCCCTCTTACTCCTCCCGCCTCCCCGGGTGCGTGTGGCGCGCTCCCTGCCAGGCCTGGCTCTGCCCAGCCCGTGCCCACCTTTCTCCCTTCCCCGGGGAAAGTCCGCCGAGTGCAGCGCCCGCAGGTACTGGACGGTCATCTCCAGGATCTCCGCCTTCTCCAGCTTCCCGGAGGTCTGCAGGGGAGAGGGGTTCACCGCAGGCCGGCCCGACGGCGCGGGGCGCTCCGGAGAGGACTGGGAGGGCGCGGGGACCGGCGCCCCGGCCCGGGAGGGATGCTCCCGAACAGGCCCCCTCTGTCCCCGACCCCGGCATCAGGTGGCGGGCGGCCGCAGAGGGTCCCGGCATCTGGCACCTGCTCAGTGCCATACGTTACCTGCTTCGCCAGGGCCATGGGCACCGTCTTGCCCAGCTCGTTCAAACAGCGGTTAATGCGGTCCCTCCTCCGCTTTTCGATCACTTTGTGCGAAACTCGGGTTCTCTGCGAACAGAAGTTTGTGAATCTCCGGTGGCGTTACCCAGGGAGTGGGAATCCTATGGAAACCCCCTGACCACCGTCTGCCCAGCTCCCCTGCTGCCCAGGAGCTCGCCCTGCCCCGGGCGGGGTCCCTGCCTCTCATACTGGGATGGAACGAGCTCTGCCCTCTTCCTGCACCTGGGTGGGCGTTCCCTTCCAGCCTCCCTGCTCGCCGGGCTGCACCCCGAGCTGAGGGCCAAGGCTGAGGGGAGGTGGCCACTAGGCCTGGGCACTTCCCTCCATCCTCATCCCCTCCCCAGACCACTCAGAACTTCTCTCCAGGAGAGGTCACGCGTGGTCTGGTCCCTGCCCTCCGCCCAGCCGGGTGGCTACCCCTGCCCTCCGCCCAGCCAGTGGCCGCGGGGGAGTCAGTGCCCGGCATCGGAGCGCAGGAGCCTCAGCCGCAGCCACTCACTCTGCGCTCCTTGAGCTGGTGAGACATCCTGGGGAGCGCGCTCCGGAGAGGCAGGCGGGGCGCACCGGCCACTCTCCCCACTCTCCGCCTCTGCGCCTCCCCGGCCCCAGGTGGACTGCGGCTCCCCGCTCCGAGAGGTTGCTTATAAGGTGGCCCTCGGGGCTCCCGGCGCCTTCACGGGCTGAATGATGCCACAGGATTAGGGAGCTGCGTCGGAGGGATGCATGCATTCAAGATCAGTTTTAAAGAAGTTAAAAAAAAAAAATTAGCAGCCGAGGGGGGCCAGCTGGGGGTGGATCAGCTTTGTTAATCCACGTGGCCCTCCCAAGGACCCGTGATTGGCGGGGAGTGCCATTTGCATGGCAGCAGCGCGGCTGGAAAAGGAGGCGGCGGCTGGTGAGCGCCGGTGGCCAGGGGCGCGGGGCGCAGGGGCGCAGCCGGGGGGTGAGGACCCGCACACAACGGCGCCCCTCCTTCCGCCCCGCCGCCGGGGCTCACACCACGGCCTGTTTGCACATCCCGGCGCGCCGTGAAGCCTGTCCAGAGCCATCAGAGTAATTAAGTAAGCCTTTAATAGGCTGTTCCGCTGGGCTCCAGGCGGAGCCCATGGAGACGGAGGCGCCCCGTTTGTTCCCAGGCTTTTCTCACACGACTCGGTGACACGGCCGTCGCCCCCCGTTCTGTGGACGCCGCTTTATTCGCCCGGACCCCCGGCAGGTGTGGCCGCGGCTGGCACACGAGGCGCGGGCGCCGCCGCCCCTCCCGTCCGGTCCGCCTCTGGCACGCGGCGCGCCCCTGCTCCCCGGCCCCGGGCCCCAGCCCCCGGCCCCCGCTTTCTTTTCTCCCCTCTTCGCGGGGATGGGGGCCCGGGGGAGGGAGAGGAACAGGCTCAATTTGTAGCCTCTTATCCTGTACGAAAATGTCCATTGAAAAGTGTGAATGGTTTCCATCGGGCTCCATTTTAATAATGCCCGAGGGCGGGGGAGGAGAGGCGGGCGGGCGGGCCTGTGTGTGCCGTGGGAGGGGGTGGGGGAGGATTGGGGGGCAGCCCAGAGCAGAGGAGGAGGCCGAGAAGAAAAGGGGGCACGCAGCTGGCCCGCGCGAGCATTATGCGACGTCACCTGCGAGCGGGGGCGCCCGCAGACCCCTCTATTCATTTGCCTAATTTTGGTCAATTTAACAAACTTGAGGAGACATGGTTGCGGCTTTGTCAGGGAGGGCGAAGCCTTCTGATCGAATTAACAGCGTGTTTTGATCCGGTAAATGTCATTAGAAAGGGAGAAACAATCGCGCTCCCAGGGCTCTGAGCCATGCGCCCAAGTGGAGACGCCGGAGCGCACGGCTCCTTTGTGAGCCAGGGGCTGCCACAGGGAAACTTTTGTGCCCGCCCCTCGCCCACGTTTTTGACACAAAAAGGCATTATTTCATACTTGAATACGTCTAATCCAACGATTGTCTATGTTCTGCAAACATATTTTCGCAGCATTGTTCACTTTTTATGTCCCCCTTGCGCGGGCGCCTCTTCTGAGCGTTTGAGGGCCGCGGAGCGCAGACACTTTGGGCATCAATATTTGTCACCGCAAAGGGCCCCGCGGACGTGGGGAAGTTGATCTCTTTTTTATGGCTTTAGAGAGCGCCTATATGGGGAGGGGGGCGGAGAGAGGGAGGCACCAGCAGGAGCCGGGGAGGGCCCAAGGGGAGGAGGGGGAGGGCTCTCTGGCTGCGCCTCCGCCTCTGCCGCCGCCTGGATCCTCCGCCAGGGGCCGGGCTGGTCCCCCGCCGGCAGGGCTGGCTCCCAGGCTGCTGCCTCGGAGCCGCGTTCTGGGGGCTCCCAGCTTGCAGTGAGTGTGTGTGTTGTTGTGTGTGTGTGTGTGTGTGGGGGATACGGGGGGGGGCTTTCTTGCAGATGGAAGCTGTGAAAATGGCTTTGGTTTCATGACCTGACTTGGAGCCTGGGAGCTCTCGCGTCTTTCCAATCGCTTCCATTTGAGAAACCAGATGTCTCCGTAGACATTCCTCCCTGCTTTTCTGCTCTCCACCTCCCCTTCAGTCCTCTCTGCTGCTGACGGAGGGCCAGGCCCAGGCTCTCCCCTGAGCGTGGTCAGTTCTTTGCAGAGTCTGGTTTGGGGGAGCCCTGCTCTCCCCTGGGAACGGGGGAGCTCCCAGGGCGCAGAGGCCACCCCGGTGCCATGGGGGGCGCTGGGCCAGCGGGCATCCTGCCTGCCTGCCTCCGGCCCCGGAGGTGCTGGGCCCAGTCCGCACCCCAGGGTGCCCTCTCGTTCTGGCTTTCAGTCTGCTGGCGCAGTTTCTTTTCTCCTCGGTGCCAGGCCGGACACACCGCACCCTTCCACAGGTTGCTCTGCCGGCACGCCCGGTGCCCGCTCAGGGGTTGTCCGTTTCTGTGTATTCACTGGCACACAAAGGGATTAAACCAGAACCCCTATCGTCCGAATTAACCAACGTGAATGGGTAAAAGGGAACGCGCACGCCTCACCCCACCCCCCTGTGAAACCAGCGGACGGCCGGGGCGTTGATCCTCTTACCGCTGGTGTTAACCGCCAGCTGCAGGCACCGTCCATGCCCACGTCTCATTCTGTGCGAACTGGTTAATTTCCCTGTTTGCTGGGAGCTGGGCTCCGGGGCTAGCCCAGGGCTGCGAGTCCCCGTGTGTGTTTGGGGCTCCAGGGAACAGAAGGAGATGTGTGGGCGGAGGTGGGGTGGAGAGGAGGGTACCCTGGTGACGGTGATGTTCTGGGGCTGCAGCTCATGGGGGGGGGGGGGGGGCTGAGGACTCCTCTTCCCGGGCAGGTGAAGGGAAGGGTATTCTGTTTCTCCCTCCCCGGCCTGCAGGCTGGAGCCACAGGCAGTGCGGCTCGGGGACCCTCCTAGCCATCTCCTCCTTAGCCCTCCTCCTCTGATGGTGATAGTGTTCCTGACCTTAACCTTGTTTCCGCCCCAAATGAGGGCAGAGCAATGAAGAGCGGTTCAAATTCCAGCTCCACCACCTACAGGGCGAAGCTTTGGGCTGGTCACTGGATCTTGCTCTGCCTCAGTTTCCTCTTCTGTAAAATGGAGATAATTACTGTACCTGCAGGTCACAGGTGGCCACTGGCATGAAGTCAGCAAACATAGGCAAGACACCTAAAACCAGGTGTCCCTGCTCAACCAATGGTGTTATTTTGCATGGAAATCTCTTCCTGTTACATAAGCGGCTCTACAAGAGCAGTGTCTGTGGGGTCTGCAGTGTTGTATGGTATTTTCATATTTTTGAAGATATATTTCTATTGATGTCAGTGAGGAAGGGAGAGAGGGAGAGATAGAGAAACATCAATGATGAGAGAGAATCATTGATCGGCTGCTTCCTGCATGCCCCACACCAAGGACAGAGCCTGCAACCAGGAATCGAACTTAGAACCCTTCAGTCTGCAGGCCGACGCTCTATCCACTGAGCCAAACCAGCTAGGGCTATTTTCCTATCTTTATCTCATCACCAAGAAAGCTTCACTTTCCCTGAAAAAGTCACAGTAATTTCTTAAATTGACCAAAATCGGGCAAAGGAGCTCCTGGAAGCCCTTCCGCAGGTGCCATCACCCAGTGCTTGCTGGCCAGCGGTGCTCTCCCAGCGCGAGAGCCTGAGAAAGGCTCTCAGTGCGTAGCCTCTCTCCAGATGGTCACCTCAAGTGATTCAAACGGTAAGCATCGATGCCAAAGCAAAGCTGGGAAGGAAGACTACTTAGAAATTAGACAACGCGATGAAACATTAGTCAGCGTTTACACTCCTGGAGAGACGTGCATGCAGTTGTTGCTTTTCTTTTCTTCTTCTTTTTTTTTTTTTTTTTTTTTTAATGTTAACATCACTTAGAAGTATTGCATTCTAGAAGGGGCCGTGCCATAAATGCCCTGTACAGAACTGGAACAAGCAGGGCCAGCAAGCCCCCTTGTTGGGGGAAGCCTTTCAATGAGGCAGTTAACCCATCCCACTAGTTCAGCCCGGAAGTCCCCACTTTGGCTCTCTTGCTGCCATTGCGGGGTGGCCATTCCCACCTGGGATTTGCCCATCAGGTAGCCATCAGCTGTCCAATGCCAAATGGCGGCCTCCAGCTTTGGCCTGAGCAGGGCTTTTCAAGCTTTGAAGTGCCTGAATCAACTGGGGATCTTGTTAAGTGCAGATCCTGATTCCCCGAGGCCACGTTTAGGCAACTCAGTGTGGTTGTGCTGAAGGAAGGAGAACGGGGACCAGAGCCTCCAGGATTGTCTGGGCACCGATGCTGGAGCTAATCTGTAGGAGTCTCCCACATGGCCCCTTCCGGTCACAGTTCGCCATTTACTTTTGGACTTTTAATGAACGAGGGGAGCCCCGCCAGCGTGGTTCAATGGCTGAGCATCGACCTATGAACCAGGAGCTCATGGTTCCATCCCCAGGCAGTGCCCATGCCTGGGTTGCAGACTCGATCCTCAGTGGTAGACACACAGGAGGCAGCTGATCAATGATTACCTATCATTATTGATGTTTCTAACTGTCCCTCCCTCTCTGAAATCTATTTTAAAATATTTAAAGAACTAGGGAAGTGTAACTATAACCACTGAGAGAGAAAGAATACTTTTAGGGAGATTGCAGGATAGATGAAGGTCTTGCTTCCCCCCTCCCCCCCTTTTTTTCTTTAATGTTAACATCACTTACAAGTATCTAACAGATGCTGTGAATGTCCATAATGGGCTTTGATTATTCTAGGCCAGTGTTTCCCAACCTTCTCTCATGATGAGAATCACCTGGTGGAGTTGTTAAAACACAGATTCCCGGATCCCAACTAAGAAGTGCTAAACTAGAATTTTTGAGAACATATAGGTAAAATTGCATACCTAACTTAGTGCTCTGTATATAAAATCTGTCTTAGAGCACTAGTTAAGTATACAATTTTACCTATATGTTCCCAAAAATTCTAGTTTAGCACTTCTTAGTTGGGATCCGGGAATCTGTGTTTTAACAACTCCACCAGGTGATTCTCATCATGAGAGAAGGTTGGGAAACACTGTTCTAGGCAACTGGCTTTCTTTGGGAGCTGGTAATCACAGCGTTTGCTCTGTGTTCATCTGAGTGACCATCCAGAAGTGATCACTGAGGAGTTTTGGCTTAGAATTAAGGGGAGTTCTTTTCACAGGATTACAGGTCTTATCTGCTTTCCTGGGCAAATTTGCACAGAAAAATTTGCACAGATATATGTTACCAAAAAGAAGAGGTAATGGCAATAAGTAACACAGACCATGGGGAAGAGAGTCATGTTGAGGAGAAATGTAAGTTGCAGGAATGTTCACAGCAGGTTCCCCTGTTTGGGCAGTGAGCAAGGTCTGACAGGCACAGATCTGTGGATCTGTGTGCGCAGGTGTGGCCAGGCTCCGCCCCTCCCGCTTTGCCATTGTCACTCACTCACCCCCAGATTCAGCGTTTACTCCGTGCCGTGCCGGCACCAGGCACTGGGCCGGCAGCATTGGAGCCCCTGAGGAAGATCTCAGAGCTTTTGGAGAATCTCCAAGTTTCTGTGAGTGAAAAAGGAACCTGGCTAAGGGGGTGGCTCTGAGGCCTGACCCGCACCCTCATTTACCCGTTTGCTGGCCCACCTCCCTGAACTTGCCCCCCATGGCTTGGAGTTTTAGTTCACTTTGTTTCTTTCTATGAACCTGAGCAATTAGACATGAATTCACGGGTTGGCAAACCCTCGCCTTTAAGAACTGTGCTGCCTCTGCGAGCACAAGGGGCTCTCGTTGGGCTGAATTGGTATAACTGGTTTTGTTCCTCTTGAAGGCCCTCAAAGGAGGCAGCCGAGGAGGCAGGGTTTGATTAGGATGGAGTAAAACCTGGTGTATTTGTCTCCTGGGACTGCTATAAAAAATTACCGTAAACTTGTGGCTTAAGACAACGGGGACTTCTCTCTCACAAGCTGGAGGTCGGAAGTCTGCAGGCAGGAGCACGGGCTGCGATCAGGTGTCCGCAGATGCATGCTTCCTGCGGGGGCGAGAGGAGAATCCGGTTTTGTCTTTCTGGCTCCATGGTGGCCAGCGTTCCTTGGCTTGTGGGCACCTCTCTGTAGTCCCTGCCTCCGCAGTCACATGGCCTTCTCTTCTCTGGGTCAGATCTCCTGCTTCTTGTAGGGGCGCTTGCAGTTGCATTTAGGGCCGTCTGGATAATCTCCCTGACTCAGGGTGCTTCCCTTCGTCAAATCTGCGAAGTCCTTGTTTGCCATATAAAGTAACATGTATGGGTTCCAGGAATGGGACCATGGATGTCTTTGGGGGACCATTATTTAAAAAAATATATATTTTATTGATTTTTTACAGAGAGGAAGAGAGAGGGATAGAGTTAGAAACATCAATGAGATTCATCAATCAGCTGCCTCTTGCACACCCCCTACTGAGGGTGTGCCCACAACCAATGTACATGCCTTTGACTGGAATCGAACCTGGGACCTTTCAGTCTGCAGGCCGACGCTCTATCCACTGAGCCAAACCGGTTTCGGCGAGGGGGACCGTTATTTAGCTTCCCACTCCTGGCTAAATGCCACAGCGGGTGCTCAGACAGCACCTCTGACGTGCACTCTCTGATGCCTTGGCAACGAGGCCACCAGAAGCGGGCAGAGGCCTGGGCAGGAGGAAAGGGGAGAGTAAAAGGAAAACATGTTCTGCTTCCCAGCTTAGCAGAGCTCTGCCCCCACCCCTTCCATACTCAGTTTTCTTCCTTCTTTTTTCTGCTGCTTCCCCTTCTCCTTTCTTACCCCCTTCAGCACAGGGCCCCTTCTCGCAGGCCTCAGAATTGAAGTTGCTGTGATACATTAATGCTACATGATGAGTTAATCGGGAGTTTGCTAACCTAGGACCCTCATTTCCATTTACACACACACACACACACACACACACACACACACACACACTGGCTCTGTCTCAAAACTAGATAATTAAGCCGGGCCTGCATGGCTCAGTGGTTGAGCATTGACCCAACCAGTAGGTCTCGGTTTGATTCTTGATCAGGGCACATGCCCAGGTTATGGGCTCCATCCCCAGTGCTGGAAGCAGCCAATCAATGATTCTCTCTCATCATTGATGTTTCAATCTTTCCCTCTCCCTTCCACTATGTAATCAATAAAAATATATCTAAAACAAACAAACAAACAAACAAACAACAACAAAAAAACTAGCTAATTAAGACCCCACCTTCTCCCCACTCTTACCCAATACCCCTTCTTCTAGTTGGCTACCGGTCTTTTGAAAATGTCATGCTCATGCTTACTGGGACCTGTGACTTAGAGAGCTCTGGATATAGATGCTAACTCTGCTAACGGATGGTCTTGGGCAAGTTGCTGCCCTCAGCTTCTGCCTCTGTAAAACAGAGATGATGGTTCCTACCTCCTAGGCCTGCTGCGGGGATGCAATGAGGTAATGTGTGGTAGTCCCTGGCATGATGTCCACACCATAGGAGGTGCACAGGGGATGAGATCTTAATGTGTGGGTGTGGATATGCACCTGATCCATTCCTGGAGCAGTGCTCATATTATAGTTGGGAACTGAGCCCCATGTGCTGTCTTTTAGGAGTTTATTGAGTGAGACAGAGTCAAACAGGGAATCCTATGTAATAAAAGCCTCATATGCTAAGTGTCTGACCATTCTTTAGACCAGTCGCTATAACATGCACTGACCACCAGGGGGCAGCCACTCTTACTGGTAGGTTATCTTGGGACTGGGCAAGATGGACTGAACACACACTGGAGCTCTCCTTTAGTCCCTTCCCATCCCTATAGTGCACCAGTAGCGTCCCTCAGCCTGGCCTGCACCTTCTTGCAATCCAGGACCTCTCAGGGGATGTCGGAGAGCCAGTTTCGACCCTTTCCCCACAGGCCAGGTCAAGGGATGTGCACCAAGCCTTTAATCTTATATAAGCTGACAGGGGTGAGATGGCAGGAGAAACTCGGGAGGACTGCCTGGAGGAGATGATGTATGAACCAAGCCCTGAAGGATGAGTGTATCAGTTCCCTAGGGCTGCCATACCAAATTACCGCAAACCCGGGTCGCTTAAAACAAAGGACATTTATTTTCCCACGGTCTGGAGGCCAGAAGTCCAAAATCTGGGTGTCAGCAGAACCAGGCTCCCCCCGAAGGCTCTAGGGCAGACTTCCTTCCCTGTCGCTCCAGCTCTTGGTGGCCCCACGCGTCTTGGTTTCTGGCAGCATGACCCCAATCTCTGGCTCTGTCTTCATGTGGCTTTCCATGGTCTCGCCTCCTCTATTTATATGGACACTTGCCATTTAATGTAGCGTTTGTGAAGGACCTCAACCAAGAAGGGCTCTGGGATTCTCAGGACCAAGGTGGGATGGCTTCAGGAGGAGGTGCCCAGCAGGGTCCGATGCGGAGAGAGAGGAAATGTTTCCAGGGTTCCCAGGACCCATGGGGATTGAGCCTGGAGGTCTTCACCAATCTCTGCCAGTTCCTGGAAAGTGGGAGACCAGAGAAGGCTCGCTGGCTTTCCCTGACCTGGACTGTGAGGACATGGCTGCTCCTCAGCCGGTGAAGGCACTCTGGGCGCCGGAGAGACAGCCCTCAGTAAACACCAGCTGGAGTTGCCCAGGTGCATCGCAGACTAGCCAGCCAGGACTCTGCTGCCTGTCGGGCCGTGCAAGTACTGCACCGCTCTTCCTTCCCAGAGACTAACAGCAATGCTGCTCTGCGTGTAGACACAACAGCCTCTCAGGCACAGTGCTCCGCCGGGGACTGAGTGCTCTTCAGAGCTTGCTCCGAGAATCCTCACAACAATGAGAAAAGTATTATGTTTATTCAGAGACAAAAAGACAGACTAGGGGAGTCAAGGACTCATAGGGTATGTAACCGTTAGCTGGTAGAGTCAGTTACAAACTGAGGCGGACCTAACCCAGAACCGCGCCCTCTCCAGCCTCGCTGTAGCCTTGAGCCCACTGAGATGACAAGTCCTGGGAGGGACATCTCACTGAGGGACTCGCCGCCTTCCAAGGACCAAGTGTAGCTGCTGTGTCACAAAGCACCATGCCCAGTGACCTTGTGGATCTGTCCTCCCCTTCTCACCCCCCCTAGTTACCTCTGAGCTCTCACACTCACTCTACTTTTCTGAAACCCCAGTGAATAGCAATGGCCTCTTAAACTCTTACATACCAGAAGCCTTCTGACATCACACATCCCTGGGCTCCCATTCCAGTCTTGTTAAAAAGAACCTCTGAGGCATGCTCCTCAGATCTGTCTTTTTTTTTTTTTTTAAATATATTTTATTGATTTTGTACAGAGAGGAAGGGAGAGAGAGTTAGAAACATCGATGAGAGAGAGTCATCGATCAGCTGCCTCTTGCACACCCCCTACTGGGGACATGCCCGCAACCAAGGTACATGCCCTTGACCGGAGTCAAACCCGGGACCTTTCAGTCCCCAAGCCGACGCTCTATCCATTGAGCCAAACTGGTTTCGGCAGATCTGTGTCTTAAAAAGAGAGAAGCTTATTGGATAATTCTGATACCACCATTGTACCACAGCTTGTCACAACATGAGATTATGTGGTTATCCATCGGCTTGTCACAACATGAGATTATGTGGTTATCCATCGGCATTAGTTTTGGCAGGTGAATTGGATAATGAACATGCATCGGTGTTTCAAAATCTTTTCTATCATTGGTTCTGATGTGTTCTTTTTTATTGTTGCTAATCCTCATCTTAGGATATTTTTTCCATTGATTTTTAGGAAGAGTAGAGGGGAGGCGGAGAGACATAGAGACATCAGTGTATCTAGTTACCTCCTGCTTGTGCTCTGATCAAGGCTCAAACATGGTACATGCTCTAAACCAGAATCAAACCCAGGACCCTTCAGTATTTGAGCCAACACTCTATCCACAGAGTCAAACAGGCCAGGGCCTGATCTGTTCTTAATAAGGCCACCTGTGGCCTCTTTTTGGATTATGGTACTTGACTCCCTCACCCCTTACCCTCTTATTACTTTGCCTGATTTGCGAGGCTCATTTTGAGAAGGTAAAAGGTATCCGTGTTATGAATTCAGGAGCAGTGCAATCCCCCTAGTGCTGATTCTCCAGGATGTGGGAGGACTTGGAGGGATGGGGGTTGGCTGCTGCCCTCTAGTGGCTGATCCACCTGAGCCACTTAAAAAAGAAAGTGGATTCAGTTGAATTTACTGTTTGGAGACCTGCTGTGTCTTGCCTGGGCGACTCACCTCTCTGGCTGCATCATTCTTATGTATACATTGGAGGGTTGGACAAAGATGTCAGTGAGTGGGGCGTCAGCTCGTCCAGAGGGCTGTGTGAAGCGGAGGCAAGGACACAGGTGTGACAGCCCTGCACCATCACACAAGACGCTCCCCTGGGAGACCGGGCCTCGGCACCTGGCACAGTGCAAGGTGTTCCGTAAACACTGTTGAAGGAGGAAGGCAAAGAGAGGAAAGGAAGATTGCTGGACTTGCTTCTGTTGGCTCAGGAGGTGGCAGATCAAGATTGAGTCCTGTGAAGTGGGCGAGGGGGTTGGGGGGGGGGCACTGCAGCCTTTAATGTCGGAAGCCTGGCTGAGAGGTGAAGGCAGAGCTGCTGTGGGGGTCACGCTGCTCCCCCACCCCCACCCCTAGGGTGAGGAAACACCTGGATTCTGACTCCAGAGGCCTGGAACCACCTGAGTTCTTTGACTCACAGTGTGAGCTGGTGTCCTGGCTGATGGAGCTGGGCAGGGGTCAGCGCGACACGTTTCCCTGTAGGGAAGTTTGTGGGAGGTGCCTGCCAGGGGCCTTTTCTGACTCCTAAGCCAGTGCCTGAGCAGGTCTCCTTCCCCACCAAGCAGGAGGCTGTGTGGCCGATGGCCACAGCCAGGGGCTATTGTCTACCTGCCTCCTTGTGAATCTCTGTATTGAGGGGATCCCAGCCTGGGAGGAACCACAGGGGAAAGACACACGTAAGGAAAGAAAGTGGAAGGTTTGGGGAAGGGCATTAAAAGGAAAGCCAACTAGGGAAGGAGAAAAGAGAAGAAAAATAGTGTAAGATTAGCATATTTTATTAACTAGAGTCCCAGTGCACGAATTCATGCATGGGTGGGGTCCAGCCAGCCGGGCCCCAATTGTGATGGATTGGAGTCGAATCTGTCGGGAGGAGGAGATGGTGGGAGTTTGGCTGGCTGCCCCATCCCAATCGTGGCCCAGTCAGGGCTGGGCTGGCTGGTGGGGAGGGACCATGGGCATTGGCCGACGGGCCCCACTACCAATTGGGGTGGGGGAGCCAATTGGTGGGGCCAGTGGGGGGGAGAGGCTGCAGGCAGTAGCCACTGGCCTTGCCCCTAATTGGAGTGGGGGAGGGCCAATCAAGGGCGGAGCTGGCTGGGAGGAAGGGCGTGGGCCTATTGGGGTGGTGGAGGCCTATCAGGGGTGGGGCCAGTGGAAGGAGGGGCTGAGGGTGGTTGGCTGGCAGGCTCTGCCCCTGATCAAAGTGGGGGTACCTATTGGGGGCAGAGCTGGCTAGGGGGAGGGGCCATGAACCTATTGGGGTGGTGGGGGCCCATCAGGGGTAGAGCCAGCCAGGGCAAGGGGCCACAGGAGGTTGGCCACTGGCCCCACCTATAATCAGCTGGTTCACTGGCTCAGTGGGCGTCATAGTGACGGGTCAGTCTAGTCATTACAGCGTTCAGGTCACTGGCTTTTTATATATATAGGTTCCACAGAAATTTGCCAAGCACCTCTTTTTATTTGTGTGAAAGTTAATTTTATGTGTCAACTTGGCTAGGTCTTGGTACCCAGATGTTTGGTCAAATACTAGTGTAGATGTTGCTGTGAAGGTATAATATTTTACTAGATTTCATTAACATTTAACTCTGCATACTTTGGGTAAAGCACATTATAGGGTAATATAGTCCTTTTGTGAATAAATGTACGTGGAATCCAGTAAAGCAGACTTGGAACCCCAATTTCAGGATTTTCTATGTTAGCTTTTTAGCATTTTACTTTTTGTTTCTTCATTTCCATCTTTGTGGTTATGGTGTAGATTTTTACATCTGAGGCAGGAATCATATAGTCTTTTGTAGTAATACCTTGGACATCACCACTTTGAAAGGTTTTACCAGGTGTACCGGTTAATAATGCGGATTTTTTTTTTTCTTGCAGAAATTTCATATATAATTGTTTTAAAGGAAATTATACAGAAAACGAATAATTTTATTCACTCATGAGGAATTGACTTTTAAAAAAGAGTGTTGACCTAAAGAATTTTACCAGAAAAAAATACCATAGCTTGCTTTTCTTCTTACGGGAAGTGGTACTTGTGGAGTGAAATTAGTCATTTGCTACAGTGCAGATAAACAGACCACATAACTCTGTCATTTTAATGCGGATTTTATAATAAAAGAAAACACAATAATTTCAAGAGAAACATCAAAAGTGCTTTATTCAAAGTAATGTTCATCACTAGCTACACATTTCCTCCATCTTTCAGGTAATTGGATACTCTCCCAATAGAACTTTTCTTGTTTTGAGGCAAACCATTCAGAGACCCAATTTTGCACTTATTCGTACATTTTGAAGTGCTGCTCAGAAAGTGTGTGTGCATTGATCGGAACAAGTGGTAATCTGAAGGAGCAAGGTCTAAATATGGTGGGTGGGTTAATACTTCCCAGGCAAGATCTTTTAATGTGTCTTTAACAAGTTTTGAGGTTTGTGATGGTGCGTTATCATGAAGCAAAATTACTTGGCCGTGACTTCTGGAACATTCTGGTCATTTTATGATCAAATCCTGGTTCAAATTGATCAGTAGCGATCAGTATTAACAGTTTCACCTGGTTTTAAAAGCTCATAATACACCACACCTTCCTGATCCCACCAATCGTAGAGCATTGTCTTCTTTCCTCAGCGATTTGGCCTTGCAGTTGATGTTGATGGTTGACTTGGTGTGAGGCCCCTGCCAGCATTGCCTGAGTTCAAAGACCTGGAGAAAGGGCTGACACGCAAATTAATACTCAAGACAAGAAGTATAAATTTGGAAATTATGGGTGAAGCCAGTTGTGAACTTGGTTTGAGGGACCAAGTTCCACTGAGCCTCTGTTCCCTATGCCTTTTATTTACTAGAATACACAACTGCCTTTTAGTATGCAAACACATATCAAAGGTGATGTTTAGTAAACAGTAAAGAGATAATCAGTTTTGGGAGGTTGCCTTTGGCTATTGAGTCAGCCACAGGTAATAACAATGCAGACATTCAGCCTTCTGATTATTAAAAGCCCATTCAGTCTTCTGCTGGACTTCTTGAATTTATATTAATTACTGCTGATCTTGGCTTCCAGCACCTGCATCAAGCCATGATTTTGTGCGTTTGGGATTCTCAAAATAAATCCACTTTTCATCGCCAGTCACAATTTGATGCAAAAAAGACTCTTTTGTGCCGCTGAAGCAACATTTTACTGATGACTTTTCAGTTTTCCATTTGTCTTTTGTTCAGTTGATGTGGCACCCATTTTCCTTCCTTTAAAATCTTTCTCAATGCTTTAAACCATCGGAAATTGTTTGCTGAGCAACGTTTAATCTTTCTACAAGTTGTTTTTGAGTTTGACAGGCAGCTTCATCCAATAATGCTTGTAATTGTTGGTCTTCAAACTTTTTCAGTTGACCTGGATGTTCTTTGTCTTTCACAGTGAAATCATCACTTTTAAAGCCAGTAAAGCAGCATTCACAAGTATCTTAAGATGGAGCATGTTCACCATAAGCTTCCCAAAGTATTCAGCAGCAATTTTTGTCAAAATAAAGTAATGAATTAAAACTTCCCGAAAATGCTCTTTTTTTGCACAAAAATTTGACATTTTTAAGCGTAAAAATATCTAGGATGTTAACACCTTCAGAAAATTTGACATATGAATTTTTGAAGCTTGCTGTCAATACAACAAAATAACATACATATCAAATTGCATATATATCAACATATGTGTAACTCCACCTATTGAAAAAAATCCGCATTATTAACCAGTGCACCTGGTACTTGTTCATAGTGCATGTTTCTGCAAACCATTAGAAATCTCCACATCCTTATTGCTCCCTGTTAGAGACCAAAGCATTAGCATTTTAAAGAATTAACCATTTATAAAAACAACATAGCTGTTTGTAAAGTCAAGAATAAATTGTTGCCGGGACCGGTTTGGCTCAATGGATAGAGCGTCGGCTTGGGGACTGAAGGGTCCCGGGTTCGATTCCGGTCAAGGGCATGTACCTTGGTTGCGGGCATATCCCCGGTGGGGGGTGTGCAAGAGGCAGCTAATCGATGACTCTCTCTCATCGATGTTTTTAACTCTCTATCTCTCTCCCTTCCTCTCTGTACAAAATCAATAAAACGTATTTTTTTTAAAAAAGAATAAATTGTTGATGGTTTCAATGGCTTTTGAGTCCATTTTATTGTTTTAGTTATCATTTAGTAATTTAGTTGTGATTTAGAAGTACGCATTTCACACCAGCCACTTTGTAGCCGGAGTCATTGAATGTCAGTTTCTTGTGTGTTTCACATTTTAGATTCTGGGAGACTTTTCCTTCTGCATCAAATACTAGTATAAGCCAACTATTCACTTGATGAAATATTTCAACAAACGTACGAATCAAGGAGTATAAAAAGATAATTAAGCTGAAAATAAGAGAGAAAATTCAACTTTTCATTTATAGAATTCTGGATGCTTGGGAAATAGTCAACACTTGTAATGTGAAATATATAAGGAATTATTCCCCAGTGTGTATCCTAAATCCAGAAGACACTGGAATATACTGAACTTTGAGTGGGCTAGGGCTAGGGAGAAATTAAAACTAATCTAGAAACCAAAACCAAATTCATATTCAGGGAAAAATTTGAAGGCAGTGCAATCCTCTCATAAGAATGTTTTGATAAAGGGTGGCAGAGAAGGCAGCTGTTCACTTCCCAGAATCCTCGGCAGTTAGGTGTGGCCATGGGCAGGGTCCTTGCCCTGAGACCCACCTGTGGGCCTGGCCCATGAAATGCCTCCCTTCGCCCCACTCTTTCCAGTTTCCCCTCTGAGTGGCTCCAATGGGGACCAGCTTCTTTGGAAGGAGGTTGTGAAGATGTGGAGTCTGGAGGTGGAAGGGAGCCGGGCTCCTGCAGGGACCCCTTGGAGGAGGGCTGCCTGCCAACCAGGACATGCGCTTTCGCTGGAACCCAGCGGAAACAGGCCTTTAGTGCGAGAAGCTAATGACGTGGGGATCGGTTACCACAGCAGTTGACTGCAACGTAAAGATTATAGGAATGATCCATTTTAAATGTTGTCGCTCAGCGAATCATCCTTTAGCCTTTAGCTCAGTGGTCAGCAAACTGCGGCTCTCGAGCCACATGTGACTCTTTGGCCCCTTGAGTTTTTTAGCGAAGGCCAGCTTAGGAGGACCCTAATTAAGTTAATAACAATGTACCTACTTATATAGTTTAAGTTTTAAAAATTTGGCTCTCAAAAGAAATTTCAATCGTTGTGCTGTTGATATTTGGCTCTGTTGACTAATGAGTTTGCTGACCATTGCTTTAGCTCATCTTCGATAATAAAATAATAACCAGCCTTTATTGACGTTCATTCCAGGAGCTGTTGGAGCATTGAACGATGTCTAATGTTCACCACGGTCCTTTGAGGTAGGTCATATTTTTATTTTATTTTCACAGATGAGGAAAGAGATGTTAAAGTAGCTTGTTGTGGTCACAGGGCTTGCCCATGGGAGAGCTGGGTTCCAAGGCAGGCAGCCTGGCTCTGTAATCTCTCTACCAATTGGCTATTAGTGACTGTGAGAGTTTCGCAGGAGACCCTGCAGGTGGGTTGACAGGAAGAGCATCCCAGGGCTTCAGAAACCAAGGCTTGGGTATGGAGTGAAGAGGTTTAAGTTGTGCAACTCAACACCCTCCTTCTGAAAGCGGCCCCTAGTCCCAGACCCGGGGGCCTGCAGGAGGTGGATCCCTACCTTCTGTGCAGGGCTTTGTGAATGTGTCCACCCTGCAGGAGAAGCAGCAAAAGAGGCTGAAAGCCACGTCCTGAGAGTTGCTGCGCTGACATTATTTGCCCAGGTCATGTTTAACCCCGGCGGTGCGATTACATCTAGGAGGCCCGTGTGATTTTCACACTCTGCGTTAAACAATAATTAGCATCATCGATCTGTCTGGAGCTTGGGTAACACGGGGCCTCGTTTTTTCATTGGCTGAGCAGCATCACCAGGAGTCACCCCAGATGCCCACGCCCTCCCCTCTAGCACCCACTTTGGGAAGTCACAGGAAAACAGCAGCATGTGGCAGCGTTATCACTGAGCTGGGTTTGCCCAATTATCTCATTAAATGTTGCCCAATATCCTATCTTCAAAAATAGCAGCCAAGCCCGAGACGCTGTCTTCAGCAGCCTCGGCCTTTATGAAATTCTTTCTGCCGCGAGATGCTTCCTGATGGTTTCAGGTGAAATCAGGCCTCAGATTTGCTGGTGAGATGTCGTGTTATGAAGTATCAGTGCAGGCCATGCAGGAATGAGAGCGATGTCAGAAAGTATGCCGGGACGGGTGGGAGAAAACACACCCTGGAAATGTGGAAATGTTGCAGGAGCCAGTGCAGCCAGTTCCCAAGCAGACCCAACTGGCTGGACTTGCATTCTGCCCATTGGCTAAGTTGTGATGCTGCCAGGGAAAACCCTCATTCGAGGCCACACAGTGAGGTGTGGTGCCACACACCCACCCCTGCCCACTTCTTGCATCAGGGACAGATTGAGGACTCTGCAGGAGGCGCAGATGATCTGTCTGAGCAGGAGGCCCCGCCCCTTCTGCATGAAGCTGTGTCAGAGGGCAATGCTCGGAGGAGACCTCTGGGTGGCTGCGAGCAGTGTGGGGTGACTGAGCTGCCACCTGAGCCTGTCACACCACCCAGTGGAATGTGGCCAGCACTCACCTTATCTGGGTGGCACAACCTTCTCAGCGTGAGCTGGGATGTTTGCATCACCCTGGATGTGCATTAATTTCCTGCTACTGCTGTAACCCGTTGCCACGAGCGTAGGGCCTCAAAGCAACACAAGCGTATTCTCTTCTGGTTCTGGAGGTCAGAAATCCCAAATCATTTTCACGGGGCTGATGTCCGGGTGTGGACAAGGGCACTTCCTTCGGAAGGCGTCATCGGAGAATCTGCTTCCTTGCCTCTCTCAGTATCTGTGGACACTTGTATTCCGTGGCTTGTGGTCCCTTCCTCTGCCTTCACCATCATCACCTCCCCCTCTGCCTTCCTCTTAGAAGGATACTTGTGATTTCGTGCAGGGTCCACCCAGGTAATACCGGGTAATTTCTCCCTCTCAGGCCTTAATGTAATCACATCTGTACAGTGCCCTCTGCGTATGCAGTGACACTGCCAGGATCTGGGGATTGTGACACGGGTATCTATGGGGCCCATTGCTCAGCCTTCACTCTGGGCCAGGTGGGGTGGCGGCCCAGTTTCTCAGGAACTGTTCCCAGGAGCTTGTGAGGGCAGGGAGGGCTGGGAGAGACACTCCTTTACTTTGGGGCTTTTGGGAACTATCCAGCCATGTTGGGTGGGAATACATCTTTCAGTGCCATTGCTATTCCTGTAACACGCGTGTGCACTCAGACACTCTCACATACACACTTTCATTCTTTATCGCTAGAAAGTCTGTCTCTTTGGCTACACTCCCTGTCGGTTTATTCCCGGAGTGACAGTAGCAGGATCTCTCAATAGAGCCAGTCTTGTTCAAGAGCCTTGATGCACCTCAGTGCTGTGCAGAGGGAACAGCACAGAAAACACACCAGAGGCTGGATGCAGCCCTGGTTCTGCCCTCGCTAGTCATCTGGTCTTGAGGAAGCCATCGAACCTGGCCCAGCTCAGCCTTTCAGCTTCAATAGAAGTTTGTCTACACCTGAATCCCTCTCAAATGTGGTCCATGGAGCACTGGCTCCAGGAACAACTATGGGGGGGGGGGGTGAACAAGTAAGCTGGGGAAATGTTCAGTGTGAGTATACCGCCGCTCCTCTCGGAGAGCCACATGCAAGCATGTAGAACATGAAAAGTCCTGCAAAAACCATAAGTGTCATTTGATAACTCAAACTCACTGTGTCTGGATTACAAAGCACCCCGACTTTCTTTTTCTTTTTGAGGAGCAGAGTTTGAGAACTACCCATATGCTGGTGTCAAAGGAAATCTCGATCCCTGCTCCTTTAGGATGACCTTTGACACTGAGCCATTTTGCCAATACACTGGCCACAGAGAAGAATAAAAATGCTCTGTGCTGCCTTACCTGGAAGCTTTGTTCATCTTCATCATCAGTTTGAATGGGGGGGGGGGGGGGGGAGAGGTGCGAGGCCCAAGGGCCAGAACGGGTGAGCCAGCCCTGGCAGTGAGAGGGCCCACAGGGGGAGGGCTGTCTCCCTGCCACCTGCCCCTGTGACAGCCTGCCCGGCCCTGAGCATCTTTTCAGCGTCTGCTGGGAGGTGAGCCCCAGGGACTGAGGCAGCTGAGGAGACCCCAATGTGACACTGTGCAGGGCCCTGCAAAGGGCCCTCTGCTCCAGGCAGCGAGAGGAAAAGAAGCATTCAGGCACTGAGCTCCCACTAGGGGGGGAGTGGTGCTTCCGCCTCCTGTGGCAGGTGTTACTCTCCCGGAGCAGGGAGACGCCCAGGGCAGAGGAGGCAGAGACTTCGCCACGGAAACAGGTCTAACTAGCGGCAGAGTGGGACTCAGCATCACTCCAGAGCTGGGAGGAGGCAGGGAACACACCCACAAAGAGAGCCACAGACTCTTTCAGGCGCTGTGAAAGAGTCCTGGGTAGGGAGTCAACAGAAGATCCAAGTTCAAGTCCTGGGTCTGTGACTTTGAACAGTTCACTACACATTGCTGGTTTCCTCAAATGAAGAGGAGGCCGGAGACTGTCCTCTCTCGGCTGTGACGAGGATCCACTTCCATTTGGGGGGCGGAGGAGGGGCTGGGGCCTGAGCAGGTCTGGGAAAGAGGCTACAATTTGAAGGCAGAGGCAAGCAGGTTCAAAAGTAGAAAGCGAGTGAAAGCTTACATGCACTAAAACAATATTTATTGAGCACTTACTATGTGCCAGACACGGTTCTAGATCCCCAGGACTCTACAGAGAACAAAACTGACCAGGCCCTTGCCCTCATCATGTAGCTCACACACCAGAGAGGAGACAGATGGCAGTATGGCATGCTGGGAGGTGATGAGCGCTACAGAAAAGACAGAGCACAGGGAGGGCCGGAGTGGGACTGTCTCCTAGATTACAGGCTTCTGAGGCAAGACCTCTTGCGAAGATGATATGTTTTTTGGTTGTTAATCTTCACCCAAGGGTATTTTTTTTCTATTGATTTTTAGAGAGACTGGAAGGGAGGGAGGGAAGGAAGTGGAGAGAAAGAGAGAGAGAGAGAGAAACATTGATGTGAAGAGAGACACAGTGATTGGTTGCCTCCTACATCATGTGCCCTGACCAGGGCTGGGGATCGAACCTGCAACTCAGGTATGTGCCCATGATGGGAAATCAAACCTTCAACACTTGAGTCCACAGGCTGATGCTCTAACCATTTAGCTATACTGGTCAGGGCACGAAGATGATGTTTGAGCAAATACTTGGAAGAGATGGAGGAGTGAGGCAGGTGGATTCTTGGAGATGAAACTTCCAAGAAGAGGAGCAGCCTGTGTGTGGGTACCGAGGACGGAGCGGGAAGGGTGACCCGGGCTCAGAGACTGGCAAGAGGGCCAGCAGCATGGCCGAAGGAGGGCCAAGGAGAAGGAGAGTCAAGGCTGGGGCTGGTAGAGTTGACCAGTTTTTAGAATGTCAACATGTGGGGAGAAAACTCAGTGGTTCATCCATTATTCATGTTCAGTAACAACATCAGGAACGTTTTCAATGTTTCGTTGCTGGGTCCAAGATTCCAGAGGGTGGGGCCTTCATCCCTGGTCAGACTCTGTGTCTGAGAAACAAATGATCTCGTAGGCATTGTCTCTCCCCTCTCTCTCCTGCTCTCTCAAGGACGTCTGGGGGTCTGCTCATGACTGACATGCACAGAGCAGTGGCTTTTAGTATTTGTCACATTTACATGTTGTATCACATGACTCTTGTGAACATTAACGTGGAATGTTCACACTGCCCCTGGATGTGCTGGGCTATAATATCAGGAGTTTCTTCCACTTTAGAAGGATTCCCTCTCAGTGGACTGTTCTGATTTTGCAGCTAACTAGCTGTGATCTTGACCCCGTCACGGGAGTCCATGTGAGGTTGGTTTCTTTCCTGGGCGCGGATGAGTGTAGATTAGATGACCTGTGAAGTCCCTCTCCTTCCGCAAAGCCCTTGGCCTGCCCTCTCTAGCAAACAACACGTCTTTCCCAGCAGGTCTCCTCTCAGAGGTCAAACCAGCAATTAACACCCCCACCACCACCACCCCCTACCACCCCCCCACACAGACTTTTTTGCTTGTAAAACATGAATAATTCATAAGTGGGCTTGCAAAGTGGGACTGGAGGTCACTTTGGTCAATTCCCCTGTGGCCCACATGACCAGAGCTCACATACCAGGAAGGTTACTGAGGACAGATTCCAACTTCCTCTCTCGCTCAGCCTCTCGCCTCTAAGATCGCTGAGACATAATCTGACACATGATGTGCAGGGTGGGCAGACATAGCTCACAGCTGTTCACATGGAAAATAGGACCATCATTCATCAATAATACAAGAATAAACTGTATTTATGAATCACTTTTGCCCCACCCTGTATCTCACCAATTCATCATTTTAGAGCTGGCAGGCTCTTAGAGACCCTGCAGATCAACATCTTCATCTGACAGCAGGAAGCCGCGGTCTGGGAGGTCAATGGCTTGCCCTCGGTGGGAATGCGGGATGGGGCCGAGCAGGACCAGAATCCTGCCCTCTAGCCCAGCTGAGGCCCCTTCCCTCGCCTCCTGTGGCTTCTGTTCTGCCAAGTGCTAACCCTGACCCTCAAATGATGAGTTGTCTCAAGATGTTTCTGGGGGAAGGTGAGGAAGAGCTTTGGAAGTAAGAAGTTTTTGTTTTGTTTTTTTAAAATGCATTCATAGATCCTGGGCAGTTGAAAGGCCAGCCCATGTCCCTGAAAAGGGAAAACATTCCATCTTAAATGATATACTTTACATACATAATATTCTCCTCTACCAGTCCGAAGTTTCAGTTTTGCAAGATGAATAAATAATTGATCTAATGTAAGCATGGTGACTATAGTTAATACTGTATTCCGGTACTTGAAATGTGCTTAGCAATTCTTCACTTACGGCTTCTCAACACACACACACACACACACACACACACATACACACACACACACACTCACACCAAAAGGACAATGGTAGCTATGTGGAGACAGTGGATGTATTAATCAGCTTGATTTTGGTGATCACTTCACAATATGTATGTGCCAAAACATCAAGTTGTACACCTTAAACACACGCAGTGTATATATGTCAATGATACCTCCATAAGGCTGTTAAAAAAAAAAAAAAAAAAAAAGGAAAAGGAATATTCTTATCCCTCACCGCTGCATTTCATCTCCTTCATCACTAGGTGGCCCCCTGGCTAGCAAACTGTGTGGAGAAGGCTGCTTTCCTGCGCATCCTTTTTGGAGCGGAGGTAGAAGGCAGGAGGAGTGTGCCCCAGATGCAGTGCTTCCCTGCCTCTGGAGGGGCGGGAGGAGGCGAGGGAGGGGCTTTCCCAGGGACCCCGTGTTCTGGCAGCACCAGTCCTGTAAAGCAGAGGCAGAGCCGAAGGGACAGGCTGCAGTGAGAATGAGCAGATTAAGTGTGAAAGGGACACTGTCAACGCCTCACTCCACCCCGGAAATGAGCGCGGCCCAGAATAGACGCGGAGCGCAGCGTGATTGAGCTCAGGATGGGCCTCCGGAGAGAGGAGAGAGGGAGAGCTGGTACACAGCGTGCCCGGGGCTGCTCCCCGGAGAAGCTCAGGGCTGATGGATGGAGTGTCCTCTACAGGCGACACTTTACAGGATGGCGTGTCCTTTACGCAGAGACACAGGACACAGGAGTCTTCTCGGGAGGGTCCTGCCCTGACAGCCCGCCAGTCCACTGAGCTCACAGCGTCTGGAGGCTGTGGCGTCTCTCGCTGTCCCAGTGGCTTCCCCTGTGCCACCCCGTATGGCCAGTCCCCTCCCGCCAGCCGCTGGGCGGCCCCGGCCCGCTGGCCTGCGCGCTGTGATGTTGCAGTTCTGCCTTTTCCCACGTCGTATGGACGGGGTCGGGTGTGCAGTCTTTCGCGTTTGGCTGCTCCCATTTTGCATGATGATTCCGAGGACACCGCTGTCCTGCACTCACCAGTGGCTGTTCTTTGCGTTGCTGAGTGGCATTCGCTGTGTGGATGTACGGGCTTTGCTTATCCATCTTCCCGCCAGGCGTTCGATTGTGTCCAGGGCTTAGTCAGCCAGGAAGAAAGCTGCCACAGACTTCACATCAGAGGGCGTCATTGACAAAGCGAGCTTTCAGAAACAACCTACGTGTCTAACGCCTAACACCTCATCCCCCTACGCGCAGCCACTGAAATCCCGTTTTACAAAGCTTACCCTGGGCCCAGGATGCTTTTACTATTTCGCTTGTTAAGAATAGAAAAGCGGAACAAGACAGCATGTTTTCAGGATGAAAGTGAACAGTCATCATCTTTGGCTCCTGGAGCACGTTTGCTTTGTGCCTTGTTTACCTTTCTCTGTCGGACTCTGAGCTCTCAGGAACAACAACAGAAAGGGTGCCTTACACACTGAGGCTTCCTGTCAGGAACCGTGGGGCAGCGAGGGGAGGGGAGCCTCGTGGGCACAGGAGGCTGGACTGGGGACCCGGTGGGTCAGGTGGAGACGGCGCCTGCTTAGGCTCTGCAGATGCCACAGGTGACCCCTCAGAGGCGCCACGTGTGCTTCCTCACGTGTCTGCCAGGCGGTCCACACGCTCCCTTTGGGTGACTTCCCAGAGCCCCTGGCACTGCTCACCTCCGGGCACAGTCCCAGCAGGGGCCCTTCCCCAGGAAGCTGAAAGCCTAATGCCACTGGGTCCCTCTCCCCATAACTGTCTCTCTCCCCCTCCTTTCCCCCTGCCTCCCCCTCCTCCTCTCTCTTCCCCCTCTCTCTTCCCTCCCTCTCTTCCCTCCCTCTCTTCCCCTCCCTCCCTTCCCCTGACTGCAGCTAAGTTCTGTCTGCTCCCCTTGTGGCTCCTTTATGGACGGGTCCTGTGGTGTCCAGCTCTTCCTCCCTCCATCCTCTGCATGTCCTCAGGCCACCCACGTTCACTCCTGGGCCCTCACATTTAAAGTGCCCGAGAGCATCTGACCGGCTCAGCAGTCACCGTGAAGCTGGTGGAACACACTGTGGTTTGGCTGCTCTTGAGGCAGGTGTTGCCTTCCAGCAGCTGTGGCTGGGGGGGGCGGGGACAGACGCTGAGCAGCCAGCACAGCGCACGCATGTAAGACCCCCTGGGAACCACTGTGGGTTGTTCCCCTGTGTCACTTATGAAATTAGAAATGCTTTGCAATAGGCACCTGTTACTGTTAAAATTAAAGGTGAGGGGGAGAAAATAATATTGTACTAGAAAACAAATATTTCCTAAGAAGGATAACAAACACTGGTATGGTCTGACTGGTTATATAAGCCGTGTTGGCTATCCCCCGGGGAGCCGAGGGCAAGGCTGAGAGAGTGGGCCAAGGAACGTGGTCTGTGGAGAGAGAGAGAGAGAGAGAGAGAGAGAGAGAGAGAGAGAGAGAGAGAGAGAGAGAGAGAGACCTGGGACCCTGGGGGTGTTAGGGAGGGCAGAGCTAGGAGGAGGGTTGCCGCATAGACTGACTTCTTAGGTTCTTGTGCCCAGAACAGCCCTTAAGACTTGAGTCTTGGGGAGACGTGACCACACAGACCCTACGAGAGGCCACTCAACCAGCTTTGCTTTATTAAAACAATTCCCTGTGGGGACTCACTCATCACACCTCCCCCAAACACACAACCCTTTCACGTGAAAACACCACCTATCGGCTTAACTCTGTTGTTTTTCATTCTTATCACTGTCTAAACATGATTTCCCATGGTAGCCACCAGTGAGTGTGTGTGCCTTTTTTCTCTTTTATTCCTACCAGCTTTGCTATGTGCTGACACAGGCCATGCATTTGTTATTTTAATGGCTCTATAGTCTTTCTAATATATGACAATATCTCAAAGGCTGGGCATTGGGATTGTTTACTTTTTTTGGCTATTATGAAAAACCTAATAATTTAGAAATTGGGCTTGTTCCTTTTTTCTCAATAGTGACTATTTGTATTCTTTTAAAAATGATCTCAATATGTTCATTTCCCCATTAGTTGCTGGAGACCTAGCAGTAGGCCTCTCCCTTCAGCTGACTGATAATCCCAGGGCCAGACGCTCGGTTCTTCCTCCCAATGCAAGAGGGATGGGATGTTGGAGAGTCTGCGCAGCCCCTGGGTTCCGGGTGGTCTGCTCTCCTTGTCTGCTCACTGGCTGGAGTGTCATTGCAGAAAACAGATTGGATCGCAATAGACCAGATTCCCACACAAGCAATGGTGATGCCTGCAATCCGGCGCTGAAGCTAATGCTTTTAAAAAAACTTATACTCAGAAACTTAGCCATTGCTTTCGAGAGCGGGGGAGTCCCTGTGGTCTTTGCTTCCCACAAATTCTGTCACTAAAGAAGAGACGGAAAACCCAGCCCATAAATGTCATCTCCTCTGCTGCAGCCGACTTAGGCCCGTTGTAGAGCTGTTCCAGCAGTGTGACAGTCTGGGGAGAGGATTCCAGAAAAGGCCAGGGGGCTTGTCCCCCAATATCCAGGTCCCAAACGGTTGGGTGGTGATGGTGTGTATTTCTGGCCATTAGACTCGAAAGCCTAGCATAGCAGAAAGTGGTTGCTGCGAATGGGTAGTGTTTTTGACAACATGCCCTTGAGCAGAGACCCGTGCCCTGGCACTTCCCCTTGCCCATTCAATCGGTAACATGTATTCAGGGCCTGCCGTGTGCTGGACGTGGGGTGCAGGGCACACCGCGGTAAACAAAACTGTGCCTGACTCTGGGCCACTTAGTGTTTTGCACCCAGTGGGGGCTCTTAATCGCATGGACACATGCTGCAGTCATATCCCATTACTGATCGAGATAAATCCGAAGGAAAGAAGCACAGTTTTATACAAATAAAGAACCTAGATTAGAGTAGGATTCAGAAAGAGTTTGGATCTTACACCTTGCGAGGAAGATGGGCATTCAGACAAAAACAAGAACCTCAACAACAGAGCTATCTTTTCTTCAAATGAGTACTGCCGGGTAATGTCCTGGCGGACCCTGCGGGAGGGGGAGAGGGTGAGAAGGGCAGAGGGAGAAGCAGAAGCGGGCCTCCTCCTCCTCGCTCCTGCCCTCTGCGTCCTCTGTGCCTCTTCCTGTGGCCAGCACTCCCCGAGCTTCCTTCCTTAGGAGGCACGTTGGTTCTCAGCCGCTGGGAAATACGGTGTGCACTCCAAACTTCTCGTAATATCCGCTCCTCGGGCTCCGCTCTCTATAAAGATTGTGATTTCACTGCTGTGTTGTTAGAGGATTGGACATCACTGTGAAAGCACCCTCCTATTGTCCAGCCGGTGTGGCTCAATGGTTGAGTGTCAACTTACATGAACCAGGAGGTCACGGTTCGATTCCCGGTCAGGGCTCACGCCCCCCGTGGCACCCTACCATGTTCCAGTATTCTCAATGTTGTGCTGCCAAGTGAGGGTTTAGAATAGGGGTGTCGAACTCAATCAGAGAAGGGGCCGAAATCTAAAATCCAGCCTAAATCGTGGGCCGAATGGTTTACTGAACAGTCATAAACTGTCATTGTGATGGAAACGCAGCGGAGTGCAGTGATGACAGCGCGGTGCGGGCCACATTGCAAGGCCTGGCAAGACGGATTTGGCCCGAGGGCCTTGTGTTTGACACATGTGGGAAGGTACCAACCCTTCTCGCTGAGCAGCTCCTGGAGGCTGGCAGTGAGCAGCCCCTGAGGGAGATGAGCATTTCTTTGAAGCCTGTGGGTGCTGGCGCTAGGAGTGAGGCCTCCTGGTGCTCCTTCAGTCGTCCCCACCTCGGTGGCACCTGGTGACAGCACACCATCCGAGCTGAGCGGTGGGACTGAGAGAGGAGAGAGTCCTTTTTGTGGGGCTGAGTGTGGGTGGCATTGAGCCCGCTGGGACAGACGCCACATAAAACGGCAGAGAGGAAAGGCTCTGTGATGGCCGCTCCTTCAAGAGGAAAGGGCGATGAAGGCCAAGGGACATGGTGAAGCGATGCTCTTGGGAAGCCTCAGATGCCCTGGCAAGCAGCCAGCCGTGAGCGCATGGCTTTATAGCTTGAATATTCAAGGAGAATTATCGCCGGCCGGTGTGGCCCCGTGGTTGAGCGTCGACCTGTGAACCAGGAGGTCACAGTTCTACTTCAGGTCAGGGCCTTGCGCTCCAAATGTGGGAACATCCACTTCAGACTTCTTGTCTTTGTGCAGCTGAAGTCAGAGCAGACATGGCGAGGACCCTATTCTCCTGCCTCCGAGCAGTGGGTCAGGAGCCGCTTGGAAGGAGATGCAGGATTCGGGCAAGTGATGGACTAACGCGGTGGGTGGTAGTGGACAGTAAAACCATGGAGACGGCATGAGCTCCAGCGCCCGGCAGGGCTGACGATAAAGCGCCCACAGAGAATTCACAGCTTCTAGACCCTTCCTGGGCCGTTAGACAGAGCGACCGTGAACCGCAAAACGGTGAAGCTAATAGCTGCTTCCTAGTCCTTGTTATTATTCCAACCATTAGCTATTAGCTCCTTTCTCTCTTCCCTGTGCCCCAGGAGATGTTGGCATAAATTATTAGCCTTCTTTTATGAATGAAAACATTCGCGCCCAGAGATTAGACATGGCTGAGGCCCTAGAATCAGATGACAGTTTAGATCCCGCTGTCTCCCAAGGTTACGCTGCTCCTTTGGATGCCATAGGTATCAAACTTCCATCTCTGCCACCCTCACAGACATCTCCAAGGCCTGCTGCTCTCTGGCCTGTTTCTGCCTCAGGTCAGCACATCTTTTGAGCACCATCTCCAAGCCCTGTCTTCTGAGCAGTTCCTAACCACCTGAGGCCAGGCTGGGCCCTCTGCACACGGAGCCCACGCCCCACCACCCTCATAATACCACCCGCATCACACCACCCACACCCCGCCGCTCACACCACCCATACCCCGTCACCCCCATCACACCACCTGCACCCCACCACCCGTATCACACCACCCCCATCACACCACCACCCCCCGCCGCCTGCATGGAGCACAGAGATGGGCTTCATGCTACTCGCTCGCCAGTGGAAGGGTGACTTTGCTGAAGAGTCGGCATCCAGCTGTGTCCCACATGTCTCTGGTGCAAGTCCGGCAGGGACACGTGCCCAGTGAGCTTGCTGAGTGACGTGGGCACTGGGGCACTGCCCAGGGCTGGGCGAGGCCCTTCGTCTTTAACTGGAAGGCTCCCTTGTTTGTTCAACCCCTCGGCCCCCCTGCCCCATAGTTGTCACTGCGGCTGCGTTTTGTCATGTACTTACTCACATGTTTATACTCCAGTGCAAACTCCAGGACAGCAGCCCCTTCCTGCTTCTCCAGCTCCTGGGACGTGTTGCAGGCGCGCAGTGAGTGTCTGCTGTGAGATGGGTGAAGATCTAACCGTGCTCCGCTCGACGTGGCTGCCGGCCCTCTGGCACCAGAGTCACTGACACTCTTCCAGGCGTCCTCAAACTTTTCAAAGTGGGGGCCAGATCACGGTCCCTCAGAGAGCTGGAGGGCCGGACTATATGAACTACTAATTCCTACGGTAACACCTCGGCTGCGCTCACTGCCCAAAAAACCTGGCGGGCCGGATCAGACTCCTCTGTGGGCCGCATGTGGCCCACGGGCCGTAGTTTGAAGACCCCTGCGAGTCTTAACAATGCAGGTTCTGGGCTCAGCACTGGGCCACCTGTTGGCCATCTGAAGCTGACTTTTATGTGCATTCAAGTTGAGAAGTGGCGCTTTCTTCTTTAGGTGAGAAAATCGACCCTCAGAGATGTGAAGGGGTTTGTTCAGGTCACCATATAGATGATCCCCTGGCTATTTGTCAGAACCCAGACTTCAGTTCTCAGGCCAGAGCTCGACCACGCCAGGCTGCTTAAGCCACACGATTGGCAGCATTTCCCGAAGGACTTAGGCCCAGGGGTCTTCAAACTACGGCCCGCGGGCCACATGCAGCCCGCAGAGGAGTCTGATCCGGCCCGCCAGGTTTTTTGGGCAGTGAGCGCAGCCGAGGTGTTACAGTAGGAATTAGTAGTTCATATAGTCCGGCCCTCCAGCTCTCTGAGGGACCGTGATCTGGCCCCCACTTTAAAAAGTTTGAGGACCCCTGATTTAGCCTATCGATTAGATGGCCCTTTGATTTTCAAATCAGCCCCACGCGGGAGGCATTGCTGTCACCTACAGCAAAGACTAGGACTTGGGATGGCAGATGGCCACATGCTTGTTTAACGACCCTCAGCCTCCCGGCTGAGTGGGACCTGGACCCGGCTCTTGCAAATACACATCCCTGCTCTTGCCATGCAACTTTCCTTCCTTTCAGTGACGTCACATGCATTTCTGAAAGGTTGAAGGTAATGGAAAAGAGCTTACAGTGTTCAGATTTTGTGACAGCTGAGACAGAGGTTTTCAGCTGGGTGCGCAGTAAGTGCGTGAGAAAAAGGAAGTAGCCAGGACCAGCAACACCCACAGTAGCAAACAAACTTTCACTCACCAATTGCCTCCAGATGGCCCAGTGAGTGGATCCAGGCAGATGAGAATCATTGTGGAGCTGCCCACAGACCAGGGCCAAAGCCTGGCCCGTACATCTGGGGCCGATCTGTTACGCACTCTGAGTGACAGCAGGGGACATCCTAGTGAGGGCTGTGCCCGGAGTGCAAAAGCGAGACCTGTTGGCATGAGATTTTATTGAACAAGGAACAGAAAGTCTCCCCACCCCCCTTCCTCCTTCCTTCTTTGTGAAAATAAAATGTACGAAAAGAGACAACACAAACGACCAATATCAATCCTGAGAATCTACCACTGTAGATTCTGCTTATCTTAACATGGTGGTCCTCCATTGGGGGACCCGAGGGCACTTGGCAGGGCCAGCACTGGCCTTGGCTCTGCACAGCACTCTGTCCCCCGCCTCCTGTACTACGTGCTTCGCCAGCATGTAAGAATGTTGGCAGACAACCCTGCTCTTCTGTCCAGCGGGAGGGTGATTATTGCTGTGAGCACAGCTTTTTTGTTCCAGCAGGACCCGTGACATCCGGGGATCTAACGTTTGTGTTTCTCACTGTTTAAGGACAACCCTCTTATGAGAGCTCCCAGGTCCTGGTCTCACTCACAATGCACCCCGATGAAGACAGAGTAATTCTTTCACTTCAGGGAAACCGGCGTGAGAGCTAATTCATTCTCTTGACATGCTGTCAGGGGTCCGGGGAGGGGTCTAGAGAAGGAGGACTTGTTGAAATTCGGGGAGCAGCTTCGTTCCCCGGGCCATCGGCTCTGTTTCGTGCAGTGGGACAGCAGGCCTTGAAGATTGTTCCGGGCAGAGGGGACGCAGGTCTCTGGATTGGGGCAGGAGGCAGAGATGGAGGTGGGCGCTGTAGGAGAAACAGGGAGGTAAAACAGAGCATTCTTACTGGATTCTGAGGCCCAGCCCTCCCTGTCCTCCTCCGCTCATAGAATCCTGCCCTGGCCCCGGGTCCTCGGGGTGGGAGACTGGAGAGTCCTCGGGGAATCAGAGCAGCCCATGAAAAAAGTCCAGATACTGAGTTTCCCAAGGAAGCAGCCCAGCCAGCCCCCTGGCGGAAAGCTTGCTATTGCAAAGCCCCAGGCACTATTTTTACTTACTAGCATGTGATCCAGGGTTACCAACCACCTGGGAGGCAAGCCCTGGTGTGAAAGATCCAGACCAAGGCAGACCAACATAAAACCAAAAAAAACAACAGCATGAAGATGCTCAAAGAGAAAAAGCTTTTTAAAAAACCTATCAGTAACATCTTCTGGGATATAAGAAAAGATATTTTGACCTTGAAACAGTGACGATGATAATAAAACAGAACTTTTAAAGAAAGGAGAGCTCTACACATTCAGAAACATGGGATCAGGCATTTTAAGAAATATGATAGCTCTGGTCGGAGTGGCTTAGTTGGTTGGAATGTCATGCCATACACCCAGGGGTGGTGGGTTCTATTCCCAGTGGGAGAACATGGTCAGGTTGTGGGTCGATCCCCAGTCGGGGTTCCCCGTGCAGGAGGCAACTGATCCATGTTTCTCTCACATTGATGTTTCTCTCTTCCTTCCTCTCTCTAAAATCAATAAAGAAAAAAAATTTAAAATTAAACATAAATTGGAAGATAAAATTGAAGAAGTCTCTCAAAAAGTAGAGCAATGCCCAAAAACTATGTAAAAGCAAAATAAAATAAAATAAAATAAAGAAACAAGGACTAATATTGCCTTGGGAAAGGGAAACAAAAGAAAAAATAAACAAACAGGACTACATCAATCTAAAAAGTCTTTGCACAGCAAAGGAAACCATCAACAAAATGAAGAGACAACCCACTGAATGAGAGAACATATTCGCCAATGATACATCTGATAAGGGGTTAATATCCAAATTTTATAAAGAATTTCTAAAACCTGCCCTAGCTGGTTTGGCCCAGTGAATAGAGTGCTGGCCTGCAGACCAAAGGGTCCCAGGTTCGATTCTGGCCAAGGGCATGTACCTTGGTTGCAGGCTTCTCCCCAGCCTGGCCCTGGTCGGGATGGATGTAGGAGGCAACCAATCAATGTGTTGCTCTCAACATCGATGTTTCTCTCTGTCTTCCCCTCTCTTTTCCACTCCCACTAAAAGATCAATGGAAAAAATATCCTTAGGTGAAGATTAACAACAAAAAAGAATGTATAAAACTCAACACCAAAAAAACAAACCAGTTAAAAATGGGCAAAGGACCTGAATAGACACTCTTCCAAAGATGGGCAATAGAGATTAAAAAGATGCTCAACATTGCTAATCATAAAAAAAAAATGCAAATTAAAACCGCAGTCGAGCTATCACTTCGCACCTGGCAGAATGACTATCATCACTAAATCAGCAAACAAGTGTTGGCAAGGATATGGAGAAAAGGGCAGAATGCAGATTGGTGCAGCCACTGTGTAAAGCAGTATGGAGTTACCTCAAAAAAGTAAAAATGGAATGCTTTATGAGCCAGCAATTCCACTTCTGGCAATATATCCTAGGAAGCCTGAAACACTAGTTTGAAAGAATACACACACCCCCATGTTTATGGCAGCATTATTTACAATAGCCAAGATTTGGAAGCAGCCCAAGTGCCCGTCAGTAGATGAGTGGATAAAAAAGCTGTGCTACATTTGCACAATGGAATACTACATATATATATATATATATATATATATATATATATATATATATATGAAATAAATCTTATCTTTTGCTCAGGTTGTGGATGGATCTGAAGAACATTATGTTACATGAAATAAGCCAATCAGAGAAAGACTGATTTCACTCATGTGAATCTAGAAACAAAATAAACTAACAAAATAGAAGCAGACTCATAGAGCAGGCTGGCAGCTGTCAGAAGGGAGGGGTGGTTTTGGAGCTGGGTGAAAAAGGTGAAATGATTAAGGAAAAAAACAATAACTCAAAGACACAGAAAACAATATGGTGATTATCAGAGGGGAAGGAGGCTGGAGGGAGGTAGAAGAGGGTATGATGGGATAAATGGTGATGAAAGGAGACTTAATTTGGGGTGGTGAACACACAATACAATATACAGATGATATATTATAGGATTGTGTACCTGAAACCTATATTTTATTAACCAATGTCATCCCAATAAATTCAATAAAAAATAAAAGGAAATAAAACTAGAGGACTAGTCCAGGAGATCTAATTTATACTAACCTATACTAATAAAAGCATAATATGCTAATTAGACCGGACAGTGGAACAACCTTCCTGACATCATTCTGAACATCCTTCTGGATGAAGCTGTCACAGTAGGGGCTGAGGCAGAGGTGGTTAGAGGCAATCAGGCAGGCAGAGTGGTTAAGGATGATCCAGCAGGCAGGCAAGTGGTTAGGGGCAATCAGACAGGCAGGCAGAGTGTTAAGGGCGATCAGGCAGGCAGGCAAATGGTTAGGAGCCATCAGTCCCAGATTGTGAGAGGGTGCAGGTGGGGCTGATGGGCCCTTCTACCCCCATGCATGAATTTTGTGCACTGGGCCTCTAGTATCTAAATAATAGGAGATTCAGAGAGAAAGGGAAAGAAGGAAGGAGAGAGAGGGGGAAGGAGGGAGGAAGGCAGAGAACATAAGAAAGAAGGGAAAGAAATCATTGACAAAACAATTTCCCATATAAGAATGGTCTAAGTTCCTAGACTCACTCAGTAGATAAAAACATACAAATCGGTATGTCATTGTAACACTTTAAATCTCCCAGGATAAAGAGAGATCTTAGTAGATTACAGAGGATCAAATTATAATACTCTATGGGCTCTGGCTGGTTTGGCTCAGTGGATAGAGTGTCAGCCTATAGACTGAAGGGTCCCAGGTTCAATTCCAGCCAAGGGCACATGCCTGGGTTGCAGGCTAAATCCCCAGTGGGGGGCATGCAGGAGGCAGCGATTCTCTCTTCATTGGTGTTTCTATCTCTCTTTCCCTTTCCCTTCCTTTATGGAATCAATAAAAATGTATTTTAAAAAAATTCTTCCTGGTTTTTAAAACAATGATACTAGAGGCTAGATAATTCAATACATTCAGAATGTTGAAGAAAAATGACTGTATCTTAGAATTCTATGCATAGGTAAAACACCAATTATGTATGGGGATTGAATGAAGACACTTAAAAAAGGCAGTGTTTCAAAAATTGCATTTTTCCATGTGCCTTTCTCAGAAAGCTACTAAAGGATATGCTTCACCAAAACAAGGGAGTGAACCAAGAAAGAAGACATAAGATACGGGAAACAGGAGATCCAACAGAAGAGAGGAGTGAAGGGAATCCTCTGGAAGGTGGTGAAGGACATATCAAGATGACAGGTCTACACCAGATGCTGAAAACAAACAGTCCAGACTGGAACAGGTCAGAGGATGTGGGAGACCCTTCTTCAAGATGAACAATTTTTTTCCGGCGTATAAGACGACTTTTGAAACGAAAAAAAGTCAACCGAAAATCGGGATCTTGATGGCAAAGTAAGTCTTTTCTTTGAAGTGGGGGGTAGTCTTATACAGCGAATATAGGCCTAAACCTATGTTTTAACTGTAAAATTAGGGGGTCGTCTTATACGCCGGAAAATACGGTAAGCATGTGATGCTGTGAATGCTTTGAGAGGAAGTTTATATAATTGAATGAGAGTTGGTGTTTGAAATAGTGATAAGCAATAACAATGACAATAATAGTAATAATAAAAAATTTTATCCAGGGAAACCAAAAGTTGTTCAGGATAGGAAAAGCCATTACAATTTACTTACTACATGGCTTCGTTCAGAGTAACGTTTATATGGTCATAATGATAGAAACACCAAATAAAGATATAACAAAAATTATTATCTGTGTGGGAAGGATAAAGGGATAGAGAGTTATGTGTGTTACATAGGGGTAAGGGAGGAGAGAAAGCCAAGTCCCTAACTTGAAAACTGGTGAGTCAATAGATAATGCCTGAAAATGAAAAATCAAGGAACCTGTGGAGGGTGGGGGGGGGGGAGAGATAATTTTCCCTGTACTCTTCTGAGATCTTAGCTGAGACCCCTGTAATAAAAGGCCGATTAGCAAGAGGAAAACAAACAGAAGTTTATTAACAAGTATGCCTCAGATATGCATGGGAGACACCCAGGGAAAAAGAAATAACTCCCCAAGTGGCTTAGAATTTAAAATTAAATCCCATCCTCATAGGGAAAGGGGTAGGGATGTGGGCCCCTCAAGGGAGAGGAAATGATTTTTAGGAACGATGAACTGGCCCATAGGAGAATAGATGGGAGGTATGATGGTTTGTGACAAAATGGTATTGACTTCTAGTCTCTTCTCTTCTGATAAGTCTCTCTAAGTCTTCCCTGATTGATGAAACTCCTGGGAGGGGATTTATGGCAATTGAGTTCCCCTTGGAGGTTCTGTCTTTAAGCAAATAGGGAGCACAGAGGAAGCCTCTTCTTGCATTTGCTATTTTTTCAAGTGCCTACAGCTCAAAATAATCAATATAGACCAGAGTGGCTTATTGAGGGGAGTAAGGGGTGGGTGTCCTGAACTCCTACAGTCATATTTCAGGGTGGCATATTCTACTTCCTTCAAAAGCAAAACAAATACTTTATTTAGAGATACAGAGGTTAATACTAAAAGCATCAGCTCAGCCTGGCTGGTGTGGGTCAGCGGTTGAGTGTTGAACCAGGAGGTTAGGGTTCGATTCCTGCTCTGGGCACATGCCCAGGTTGCAGGCTTGATCCCCAGCAGGGGGCATGCAGGAGGCAGCTGATCCATGATTCTCTCTCATCATTGATGTTTCTTTCTCCCTCTCCTTTTCTCCCTCTAAAAACAAAACAAAAACAAAAAAACAAATAAACAAAAAAAAACCCTAACAAATATATATCAGCTTCAGACACTTGAAAGTGGTTTATCTGGAGAAGAGGCTGTGGGGAACTGTCTGTCTTCACAAATATTGTAGACTCAAATTAGCCTCACCTAATGCTGACTCACCCAACTCCTCCTCCCTTCTTAATCATCAAGCCCTTGGGACAGTGAGGTTCTGGTCGGCAGCCAGTAGCCTTAGAAACAAGGTCTACTGACTATTGAGACAGTTTTCAATTCAACTAAACATAACATCTAGTCTCAGTGGTGTTTTAGCTCCGGACCCGGGAGAGCAGATGGACCCCACAGAACAAGTCTTTGTGAGACTGGACAGAGCAGCTCCATGGCTGCCCTCAGGACCAAAGGCTAGGATCAGTTTCCCCTACCATAGCACCAAAGGGTCCGCAGTCACCATGATTACTGCTCTCTCCTGTGTAATCCATGTCTGGGAAGCCATGGGGAGCCAGGTCTGTGAGCTGAAGCCACCTGTGCCTCTGGCATGGTGCCATCTCCTTAAGAAATCCTTACTGTCTTGGGGCAAACTCCTGCTGGTGTCTGATGGGGCTTTCATGCGCGCAGGCCGTTGGTACTGTTCAGCTTGGTAGCAGCATTACTTCAGTAAAACTTAAAGTAAAAAAGTATAAACAAACAGAAAAGGCCCACATGGCCTGTCTCTCTGAACTAGTAAATTAAACTAAGTGATGAATGTTTTATAGCATGTGATTCTAGCCAGTACTGCTCGAGGCACTTTGAGCTCAGAGCCAGAATGTCCTGTTTTCACACACGAAGGGAAGTTCAGGATGAGCTCACTGATGGACACTTCCCAGGGGTGGGAAGGTCGCAGCCATAAGAGATGCCGTTCTTTTTTGATGATGAAATTCCAGATGCAACTTGAAATTTCGGTTTTTCATGCGCATATGCAATGATGTGGAGAAAGAAATCTTGAGAACCACAATGAGAAGATGATCGAACAATTCAACGGGCATCAAAAGAGTAGCTGATTTTTTCTTAAAAGCGATGTATCTGCAACATCAAGTTTCAACTTCCTGGTGTAGAACCCAGCCAAAGATAACATCAAGAAAAACTAAGCACAGAGTAGCAACTTGAAATTCAAAGGTGTTGTTGACCTGTTAGTCACCTGTGCCCATTGATATCAGCTTTTAGTTGCACACATTCCAGTCTTAATCATTGTTGATGTACTCAGTTGAGTGGGTATTCAACAATCACTGAAGAAACCTGCTGAAAGAAGACTCACGGGGTGGGGTGGGGTGGAGAGCAAACTATTACATTCCATACTCCAAATGGGCCCAAAGAATCAACTGCTGAATGTGAAATGGACACCTGAGCCCGTGAGAGCAAGCTGAAAACATTTTCAAGGAAACAGGAAATGAATTCAAATATTACAACTCATTCCCAAGCCTGCCTCCCTCTCTCTCTCTCTCTCTCTCTCTCTCTCTTTCTTCCCAAATCTTGTTTTGGCTTCAAGTTACCTTTCCACCAGTCTGTTCAGATTTTAATTTCATGGTGTGATCAGTCAAGCTTTGGTGAGCACCCAGCAATAATTTGAGTTGGCCGGTCAACACACCAAACCCGTTACAACTTCTCATTTGCATTGCTCCAATCTAAAGCACTGAACAGACCCAATGTAAAGGTAGTCCTTTACACACAGTCTCAGGGAATTCCCCTTCCCACTCCCCTTTGAGTAGAGTCATTCTGGACATTTAAATTGTGAAAACCAAATGTGTAATTTATGCAATCACAGTAGTTCATTGAAAGGTGAGGTGTTCTGTGTTTTACTGACTTTATTTCCTAAAGTTTATTTTTAAATTTATATACAGTAAAATTCACTCTTTTTCAGTATAAACTTCCATGAGTTTTAACACACTGTCAACCTTAAAAATTCAGCAGCCAGTTATTTTGCCAGCAAAATGGGTTTATTAGGGAATAGCAGAGAATTGCAATTGGTACAAGCAAGCTCTAGCAAAATTCACAGGCAAGTCCCGTGAGCTAGGGAGAGGAGCATGATTTTATAGAGAGAAGGGAGGATGTGGGCGGGGTTGTTTGAAGGAAAGTCTATTGGAGGAAGGTGAGTGTTCAGGGTGATGGTGGTTTTTCATTGGCTGAGATGCTGGACAAGGGAAGTATTGTAGTATTGGCATGTAAGTCTCCTCCTGTCCAGCTCTGTATCTGACAATTCTCCCTGTTGGTGTCTGTAATTAATGTCCAGTGGTAGTGCCTGTAGGTCCCCCTTTAGCCCTCCAACACTGTTTTAAATGAGGTTTCCCTTTATTGATCTCACATGTATAGATTCCTGTGACCCCATAGCAAACAGGACACAGAACAGTTCCATCATTCCGGAGTCCCTTGTGCTGCCTGGTAGCCATGAACTTGCTCTACACCCCTGAAGCCTGGCCTTTTCCAGAATGCCATATAAATGAACTCATTCAGAAAGCAGCCATTTGTGCCTAGCTTCTGTCACTTGACATAATGTGTTTGAGAGTCATTGTGTTGTTGCCTACATCATGCACGTGTGTCTACACATTTCATTTTAAAATAAGTATAGCGTCACAAGAAGTTGCCAAGGTAGTACCAAGTCGTTTCCTGGATGCTCAGCCAGTTAGTTTCCTCCAATGGGTGCACCTGACATAGCTAAAGTGCAGGATAGGTTTCAAGAAAGTGACACCACTGGCAGGTGTGCCATTCATTCTGTCACATGCACAGACACGTGTGGCCACCAAGTCAGCCAGCACACAGAGCTCTCCCCTCCCCTCCCCTCCCCTACAGATCTCCCCAGTGGCACTACTCTGTGGTCACCTACTCCTGCCCCCCTCACCCACCCCTACACCCCTCACCCATGGCAACCACTGGTCTCTTCCCCGTCTCTATGATATTGTCATTTCAAGAAGGTTACATGAATCGTACAGTACATGACCCTTTGCGATTAGTTTCTCCCGAAGCACAACGCCCTTGAGTCGCTGTTCATTCCTTCTTATTACTAAGGTTGTATTCCATTGTGGATGTGTGACAGTTTGTTTACGTATTCACCTGTTGATGGACGTTTGGATTATTTCCAACGTTTGGCAAGTATGAACAAAGCTTCTATAAATATTTGCATATAGATTTTCTGTTTCTCTTGAATAATACCTTTGGGAGGAATGGCTGAGTCATCTGGCAAGTGAATGTTTATAAGAAACTGCCACACTGTTTTCCAAAGTGCTGGCATCATTTGCATTCCCATCAGCAATGCATGAGGATTCTAAGTAGCTGTTCTTTATCCTTGCCAGGTGGGTGTTTCTTTGGGGGGAGAGGGAGAGAGTTGTTAGCCATTCTAATAGATGTGAAGTGGTATCTCATTGTTTTAATTTGCATTTATCAGGATAGATTTGGAGAAGAAAAAAGGAAAACTCTGTTTAAAGAAACATTACTTTGATTTCTCTATCTCATAGACTTGTATTTTCTTTTTCTTTTAAAAAAATATATTTTATTGATTTTTTTACGGAGAGGAAGGGAGAGGGATAGAGTTAGAAACATCGATCAGCTGCCTCCTGCACATCCTAGGGATGTGCCCACAACCGAGGTACATGCCTTGATCAGAATCGAACCTGGGGCCCTTCAGTCTGCAGGCTGACGCTCTACCCACTGAGCCAAACCGGTTAGGGCACCTTCTGTTTTAAATGATTGACAACTCTGGTTGTCAACTAGTCCCTGTGCTGAGTGATAAAAATTAATCTAGTCGCCATTAATTACTTCAAATAATTATGCACAATGTATGTTACAGAGGCACTGTGCGGATACAAACTGCGTTCCTTGGATTCGTTTCCAAGGGCACTGAGAGCGCGTGGTGTCTAAGGACTCCCAGTGGCGTCGTTGGTTGAAAAGGCATCAGCAGGGCTTCGTGGGAAGGGCCCGGGGTGGACGTTTGAAAGTCGGATCTCCTCTGCAGAAGGACGGTTTGGGTTCCCTTCAGCCTCATTCCCTGGTCCTCTGCCCCTCCCCAGGGCCAGCTGGACAGGGGTGGTCCCTCCTGGAGGTTTGGGGTTATTCCTGGCCTTAGGAGTTTAGTCTGGGGCGGCTTGATGTCATGAAGAGAGTGTCGATCAGGAATAAGAGGCCGAGCTGAGCTGTGGATTTCCTCATTCGTTAGGCAAAGTTTTCTTCTGCTCACAGGCACCGATATTCAGGAGCTGCCGCATGGGAGGAACAGCCACATCCCATTTTAGACACAGAGGTGAGAGGGGCCTCCTCCCTCTTCTAGTTCCACATCGCTGGCCTTTCCTGCCCTCCCCGCGCACCCGGCCTTGTTTGCAGGCTTGTGGGTGAGGAGACCAGCCGGCCGTGGTGGCAGTGTTACAGGGCAGACACCTTGGGATGGAGCTCTTGGGGAAGAATGGGGAGGGAGGGGGCAGAGCCAGGGGAGGCTGGGGAGGGCAGGGCAGTGCCGGAGGCAGGGCTGACCAGGCTGCCAAGGAAGTATCAGACACAGACAGACAGCTCTGGGTGGTGGGATAAGCAGACGGCATGCCCTCACCCTCACCTCGTTATCAGGGGACGTCCCTCCAGATGGCTCGGCCCAGGAACTGGAAGGAGGGGAGAGTCTTGAAATTAAAATGGCACAGGAGAGGAAGGCACATTCCCGTGTGACACTCCAGGCCGTGGCTGTCTGAAGCAGGTGGCACACAGGGGGCTTGTATTGGAAGAGGTGCCACAGCGCAGGTCACCTGCCAGGGAAGCCCCCGCTGACCCCCAGGGCACCCACTGGTGGGTGTGCCAGAGGCTCTGTCTACAAGATGGATGAGATCTGGTTCTATTTAAGGAACTGAAATGCATCATTTAGTCAGGGACTGTGATACAAATAGCCCTTCTGTGGGAGCACGATTAAGAATAGGCATTTGGAGAAATTTTTCAGCTCTTGAGAGATTAATTGGAGTAGAGTTTTAAAAAATAGACCTTCCTTCCCTCCTCTTCCCATTGGTGACGTGAGCGGGCAGACATGGCTGCTTTTTGCTGCCTCCACAGACAGAAGAGCACAGTGGGGCGGGAGCATCTCTCAGCTAACTGACCCCACCGTGCAGTCATTGCATCTATGAATGGTCCTGAGTGACCAATACCTGCCCAAACCTGAGTGCGTTTCATTCTTTGAGTTTGGTGCCTGGATTTTTGTGTGAGCAGCAAGGAGCAGCCGAGTTCCCCTTTGCACCCTCTAGGTCAGGGGACAGAAATCTCTTTCCGTAAAGTACGGACAGCAAGTGTTTTAGGCTCCGTGGACCATCCATCCTCTGTGGCAGCTACTCAACTCTGCATGATGGTGGTGGGCAGGCAGCCAAGAGAGTATGCAGATAAAGGGCTTGGCTGAGGTTCCAATAAAGCTTTATTTACAAAAGCCGGTGGCAGGCTCACTTGGCGGGCTGTAGTCTGCCCACTCCTGCTGAGGAGTCAGAGAGATGAGGACGTTCGCTCCCTCTTCCTCACCGTTTCCAGGTGCTGCCTGGGAATAGTTTGTCCATTCCTGCATTCATTCAGCACATACTGCCTGAGCAGTCTGCTACTAGGCGTGGCTCTGTGATGTGGGTTCAGGAGAAAACAGGATATACAAAGGTTCCTGATTCTTGGGACTTACATTGTAGCAAGGAGACCAGTGTGGCTGGAGAGAAGAGTGTGAAGAAGGAGCCACTGGCGAATTTTGAACTGAGAACTACATGATCTAACAAGTTCTGTTGAAAATAAACATGAACTGTCTTGATAATAGAATAAAGACAGATGCAAGGAGACCTGTTAGGAGGGGAGAGCAGTAATCCAGGAGGGAGACTGTGGTAGCATGAACTGGAGTGGTGTCAGGGAAGACAGTGAGGAGTACTTGGATTTGGGGATATTTTGAAGGTAGAGCCCGCTTGATTTTCCACTGGACATATGTCTGAGATAAAGGAGTCACAGGTATTTGAGACCCAGCAATTGGACAATGGAACTGCCACTAACAGAGATGGGGAATACTCAGGGTGGAAGCAGAGCCGCACATGCTAACGCTGACGTTTCTCTCAGTCACCCAAGAGGATATATTCAAGCCTGGCATCTGGGAGAGAAGTCTGAACTGCAGAGGATACATGTGTATGTCGTCATCCTGGGATAATAACGGTCATTGAAGTGATGGGTTCAGGTGTGATCACCATGGAAACGACAGTGGATAGAGAAAAGTGGAGAGCCAAGATCCTGGGGCAGCCCAGTATTAAGAAGTTGGGGAGAGGAAGAGCGACCTGCAAAGGAGATAGAAAGGGGTGATGAGTGAGGCGAGAAAAGGAAACCAAAAGAAGGCAGTGTCCTGGAGGCCAAGCGAAGAAAATAAATCAAGGAGGCCAAATCCTGCTTGTAGGTCTGGGATCCACTGTAAGATGAAGACTGAATGTTGACCGTTGGGTTTGGCAGTTTGGTGGTTCTTACTGACTTTGACAAGAACAGTTTATCAGTTTATGCAGAGGGGAAGATGGCCTGATTGGAGGGGTTTGGCTACACAGAGAAGCAACTTAATGGTGGGGGGAGGAGGGAAATAGGATTAAAATAAGATTTTTTTGTTGTTGTTGTTTTATAAAAAAATGTTTTTGTTGATTTGTAGAGAGAGAGGAAGGGGAAGAGACAGAGATAGAAACATCAATAAGAGAGAAACATTGATAGGCTGCCTCCCCCAGGGCCCCCACTGGGGATGGAGCCTGCAACCTGGACATGTGCCCTGACCAGGAATTGAACCGGCGACCTCAGCCACCGAGCCATGCCAGCCGGGCTTTGTTGTTGTTTCTGCTATGGGAGAAGCAATGCATGTTTGTACGATGGAAATAATCCAGCAGAGAACAAAAGTTTGATAATGAGGGAGAGACAGGGAAGACCCGCCAGAAAGGGACCCTTTAGTAGGTGAGAAAGATGGGTCTGTGCACAAAGGGAAACAGCTGCTTGGGGACTTTAGCTTCTGGCCATGAGGGAGCACTTGGTCCTGAACTCTCCATAGACAACTAGAAATCCAGGAAAGATAGTATGGCTTCCTGTTCACGGAGGCCGCCCGCAAAGAGCTTCCGGAGGTCCCCACCATCACCCCTCCAGCGTCTACATCCGCAAGCTCTGCTGCTCTCTGGGCCTTGTCTAGACCAGCTTCTGGCTCCCTGATTGGCTGCCTCTGGGCTGTCCCTTTTCTCTGTAGACTTCTGCTCTGATCTGTAATATTTCTCCTTTCTGGTCAGTTTTTTCTTCTTCTTATTTTTAGCTTCATAAGGTAGATGTTTAAATCATTTTTAGATTTTCTTCTTTTCAGTGTGTTACATTATACATTTCCTTCTAAGCACAAATTTGGCATCACTTCACAAATATAAATAGGTAGTGCTTTTATTTTTCAGCTGAGAGTGAGGACAGGGAAGATTGATGGGGGAAGAGGGCAAGAGTCACAGGAAGCAAACAAGCAGTGACCCGGCCTCTGGGAAGAGAGTGGTCCCAGCTGTATGCTCGCCTGGCCCCATTAGGGCTCCTTAGCTTTAGAGACCTTCGCATCTGCTGCTTAATGATATTTAATAACATCCTTGGACAGTCTACAGGGTGGGCATTATTATCCCATTTATAGATTAAGAACCTGAGATACCAAAAGGCTAAATGGCTACCCTGCAGTCATGACAGCCATTAGTGGTAAACGGAGGTATAGAGTCCTTCAAACACTGCTTCATGTAACCACAACTGAAGCTGTCTTATAGGTGTGAGGGGATCTGAAGCTCTCAGAAGTTAAAGAGTGTGCCAGGCACACAGCTGATCCCCGCTGGAGCCCAACCTTAAACTCGGGTCCGCTAAGGTCAAAAGATCTTTTCACCTCACCCACCTCAACTGCCAGGAAATGTGCGCGGTAAGCGGATTCAATGAAAAGTTTTAAAGTTAGTTTTCATTCTGTATTCGTGGGACAGCTATGACTCTTTTGACCCAAGGAGGCATTTGTATTTCTCCAGTGGGTTCAAGCAGGCTAGTTTGATGGCACAGGCTGCTTTTCTAAATAAGGACAACAGTTTGCTTTAGATCCTTCAGACCATCTTATAGAAACGCCGACTCAAAATTAACCAGTTTACTGGATTGTTTACCCAGCCTGCTTTGTGCACATGCCCAGCCTCTGTGTGTGCTGTGCGCAGTGTCTAAAGGTGACATATGCAGACGGTGTACCTGCTGCAGAGCAGAGTCTGCGCCAGCTCCTGGGCGCCCCACATAATAAGTAACCCTCAGGTACTGTTCATTCATGTGGATTAATTAATCTCCGAATTGAAGTTTCTGATCCTGAAATTCAGAGGATGGTAGGTCCTGTAAGATCCATGAAAATCACAGTCATCTAGTTCTTTTAAAGGTTTAGGTTGTAAAAGTAACTTTTGAGGTTTTATGTGTGTGTTTTTTAATTTGGAAAATTTGGTTAACACTGTCCCTAAAACGAGCAATCTTAAGAAGGCTTTAAAAAATACCCATAGAATGCATTAAATGTTACAAAGGACTTTTAAAGCAAGCATGTGAGGTCAGTGTGTGACTCCCACCTTCTGGGTGTGTCTGAGGTTCGGATGGGAATGCTGTGCCGATCGGATGAGGGGAGGCCAGGACCCCACCGCTCAGCCCAGTGCCCTCATCACAGTAACACCCCTTTTCCAGAAGCACCAGGCCAGGCCAGGGCTCAGGCCAACCTGCTGGCCGCAGCCCCATCCGAGGAGCACACGCCCTGCTCTTCCAGCTGTTTGCTTCCGGTGACCCCTGCTTTGTTAGCACGGCCGCCCAGAGCGTTCATTGGAGCAGCGGTCGCCAGCCTTTCGGACCTCACGGACCACCAGTGGGCTGCAGACCACCAATGGCGACCGCTGCATGGGCGTGTACTTGTCCTTTAAGAGAGGAAAAGCGATAGGATCCCAGCTGGTGTGGTTGAGGAGATGCCTCAATAAAATACGTCTCCCCAGCCGAAACCAGTTTGGCTCAGGGGATAGAGTGTCAGCCTGCAGACTGAAGGGTCCCAGGTTCGATTCTGGTCAAGGGCATGTACAGTACCTTGGTTGCGGGCACATCCCTAGTAGGGGACGTGCAAGAGGCAGCTGATCAATGACTCTCATCGATGTTTCTAACTCTCTATCTCTCTCCCTTCCTCTCTGTAAAAAATCAATAAAATATATTTTAAGAAAGAAAGAAAGAAAGAAAGAAAGAAGGAAGGAAGGAAGGAAGGAAGGAAGGAAGGAAGGAAGGAAGGAAGGAAGGAAGGAAGGGAAGGAAGGAAGGAAGGAAGGAAGGAAGGAAGGAAGGAAGGAAGGAAGGAAGGAAGGAAGAAAGATAGAAAGACGAGTCCCAGCGCGGGTCTTTGGGGAAGTCGGACACAAACGGAGAGAGATTGGCCCGCTGGAAGTGCACCGGGACATCGGCCGCTTAGGGTGGGACCGTGGCTTCATCATCCCCACGCGCCCTGCTCCGGCCTGGCCTCTGGTGGTCCGTGGGTTTGTGAGGCTCGAACGACCCTCCTCCAAGGAGCACCTGCCAGCTCCGCCCCGGCTGGTGTGCAGCGTCAGGTCACCAGCTGTGGATGCGAGTGGTCTGCGTATTCGTCAAAGGGCCAGAGCGGCTCACCGAGGACGGCTGGTTGCCCTGGCAACCTCCCAGCCCTGCAGACAGGGCTCCGCGCAGACAAGAGGGAGGACAGCAGGCGGCGTCTGCGGGATGGTGTTCTGTGCCCGAGCCGGCCCTGGCAGCCGTCACAGCTCGAGCCTGGGCAGGGCAAGCCGTGCTGGGAGCCCGTGTGTCACAGACCAATCCCAGCCAATCCCACGTCACTGGGTCACTGTTGCTCTTCCCGGACACGGTCCACCCCCTCAGGCTCCGGGGCCTCCCCGGAAACCAGGGACACAGCTGAGCTGGCCCTGCAGGCGGGTGCTTGGTGCCTGGAGGGGAGAGGCTCTTGACTCCCCCTGCGGCCACCATACTCCGTGATTTTAGGGCAACAACCTCATCCTGCCTCAGTTTCCTCATCCGTCACGTGTGGCTGAGGACACATGCTCTTGCTTTATAAAGGCAGCTGTGAAAAGCAGGTGTGTGTGGCAAGAGCGGAGGTCACAGGCACAATTCCCCAAACACGCCGTGACGCGACATCCTCTGGGAACAGAAGCGGGGACCCGGGATGACTGCGTTTTCGAACTGTGAATTGAAAATATTTCATACTCCCCACCCCTACCCCCTCCCTCGCCGGTATGACTGCAGGGATCGGTTCTTCCTCCTGTGCGAGGGCTTGCTGTGGATATGTTGGCGTATCTATCACCTCAGGCCGAGATCAGCGGAACGATTCCAGCTTGCAAACCAAATGGCTCGACTCCGGCGTGCTGTGGTTGTTTTGAAATTTGAGTTGGCAAAAATCCAGATTTTTACCTTCGTTCATAAAAAAATCAGAGATCATCGCCACCTGCCACAGCTGGCGGGTGCCCCAGCAGCCTCCCGGGCCCGAGCTCCAGTTTGTGGCGTCTCTACGGCTCCTCCCTTTCAGCCCTCTCCGCCCTCTCACCGGCCAGCGTCAGCGTCATGTCAGCAAACACATCCGCTCCCTCAGACGCCCTGGCTGCCCAAGCCTTTTCAGTCTGCCACCTCGAATCTCTAAAGCGCCAGGGGAAATCCTGCCCGTGGCCCCGATGCCCGTGGCCCCCCAGTGCGGGCGACCCTGCAGGTCGGTCCGGGAGCTGAGGTCTGTGAGCCTGAAGGGCGTAGGCTGCTCCCAGTCCTGGTGACCCAGCTCTGCGACATCCTCAGATGCCCTGGGAGCACCTGCTGGTCCAGGCGGCCGGTGCCTAAAGCACACCCCTCTTCCGCCGAGTGTCTGAAGCCAGTGACGTCTCAGAACGGTCTCTGGAGCCCTGGCTGTTTCCTCCCGCCTCCTGTTCCTGGTCGTAACCAACACCTGGTCTTAGCGCTGGTCTTCTGGTCTCTTTTCTCCGGTCTGTCTGTTTTACTTCCCACAAAACAAACACAATCTGCTTTCCCCTCCGCTCGGAAAGCGCTGCTCTCCAGAGGATGAGGTCAGAGCTGATGAAGGGGTCCCCATCGAATGTAAAGCTCGGCTCCATCCCAGCTCCTGCCCCCAGTCCTCCACAGACCCTCGCCGGTCCCCGCAGATGGCCTTGGCCTTCCTCAGCCCTCTCCTCGGCCCGGAACGCACTCCACGGCTCGCAGACCAGCTCTTAAACGTGGGCGATGGGTGCTGCTGCCTTAGGCCGAGTAAGAGAGGCTGTACATTACAGTAATGCCGTCTTGGACCACCCTGATTTCACCAGAGAAAGGAAAATGGCAGCACTTCACCAGTGGAAAGTGTGTCATCTCACAACACAGCTGCTTTCAGTGGGTTAAATCTCGCTCTCTGAAAAACGTCCCCCCTTATCTCTCTCATTTCCCCTCGGATCACTGAAATCGCACCTGTGCCTCTCCTGGGCGTGCTTTTGAGACCCCTGCCCTCCCATCTCTTTCTTTCTATCGATAGCTACCCCCACCCCTCCTTCCAGGTCAGTGTTGCCCGCTGGTGTTTGAGCGGAGTCTTCCCTGACGGCCCACGTTCACGGTGGCCCTCTCCCCGCGTGTGTATCCTGTGACAGTGACAGACACGGCGCTTTAGGGAAAGCTCTTGGGCACATGGAAAAGGGAGTGAGGCCACAGACCTGAGAGCCTGCTGAACATCTTCTTACACCACCCCTTCTCCCAGATTTCCATCCCCGGGCAGCTGTGCTCCCCTCCGTTTTCCTTTTTAAAATTTCTCCTTCGGCCTCTTCCAGCCTCCCCCTGCACCCTCACTGCCTGCACGTGACTGGGAGAGTTCAGTCAGCCCAAATCTGCCCAATCCAACCATGTGCCTCAGGCAGTGCTTGAGTCCAGCCGGCCATGTATTTATCGACACAGAGTCTTTTTATTTTATTTTGTTTTGTTATCATATTTTATTTTATTTTATTTTATTTTATTTTAAATTGATTGGGGTAGCATTGGTCAGCATGAACATATAGGTTTTAGGTGTGGGTTTTTGTTACAAGATTGTATATTGCACCATGTACCCACCACCCCAAATCAAATATCCTCCTGTCGCTTTATATTAGGGGTGTCGAACTCAATCAGAGAAGGGGCCAAAATCTAAAATCCAGCCTAAATCGCGGGCCGAATGGTTTACTGAACAGTCATAAACTGTCATTGTGATGGAAACGCAGCGGAGTGCAGTGATGACAGCGCGGTGCGGGCCACATTGCAAGGCCTGGCGGGACGGATTTGGCCCGCGGGCCTTGTGTTTGACACATGTGCTTTATATTATGACCCCCTTTCCTCCCCAACCCCAACTCCCTTCCCTCTGGCAGGCACCACACTGCTGTTTATGTTCATGAGTTTCAGTTGTTTGTTTTAATATAATTTATTGATTTTTTTTTTTTTATAGAGAGGAAAGGAGAGAGTTCGAAACATTGATCAGCTGCCTCCTGCACACCCCCTACAAGGGATGTGCCCACAACCAAGGTGCATGCCATTGATCAGAATCGAACCTGAGACCCTTGAATCCACAGGCTGACGCTCTATTCACTGAGCCAAACCTATTAGGGTGAGTTTCAGTTTTATATCCCACCTCTGAGTGAATTTATATGGTTCTTAGCTTTTTCTGACTGACTTATTTCACTTAGCATAATATTCTCAAGGTCTATCCATGTTGTTGCAAATGGCGCTATTTTATCCTTTCTCATGGCTGAGTAGTATTCCGTGTGTGTATGGACCACATCTTCTTTATCCAGTCTGCTATCTCAAGACTTTGGTTGCTTCCATGTCTTGGCCACCATGAGTAATGCTTCTGTGAACATAGGGGTGCATATATCTTTGCAAAGAAATGATGTTGAAATTTTCACATACATACCCGGAAGGAGGACTGCTGGGTTTTATGGTAGCTCTGCTCTCAATTTTCTGTCTACTCAAAGTCTTATGGCCCCACATAAACTGTGAGATTCTCAGGGTAGAAAGAAGTCTTTGCATACTTTGCCTTACACACACACACACACACACACACACACACACACACACACACACATATTTCTATAAACAAAACAATGAGCAAATAAAAGTTCTGTGGTCAGTAGTTACACAGCCCATGAGGGACATCCCTCATATCTTCTCTCATTCGACACATTTCTTGTTCCTAGAACCACAGCCCCCATCTTCTTTAGAATGAGGAATCAAACATTTTTAAGACATTGGGGCCACTTTACTGGAATGCCAGCATCTGGCAGCCCAGTGGTTATAGGAGGTACGATGCTGAAACATAGGTGAAAGCCATGCTCTCTGGAGCCCCAATCAGGGCGGGGGTCTCTGACAGTGGCAGGGAACGGCCCCCGTGTGCTTGCCAAGTGGGCTCAGTGTGCACAGGCTTGTAGCAACTGCGCACATTGCTTGTCCCTGTGACCCCTTGGCAAGCTTCCTGGGCCTGGCTGGCAGTCCCGTCTGAGAATTCGGAGAAGAGAGGCCCCGGGCTGGCACCAGCCTGGGACCTAGCAGATCAGCACACCGTACCCTGGGCTTTCTAGAAACTGCCTACAACTTAGCCAGATCCGCTGTGGGCAGGGTCTCATGCCAGCCACATCCAGAGCAATGAAATTCGGGGAAGAGACCAGGTGCTCTTTCTTCTTTATAAAACATGGGCGCTGCTGGTTCCCTGGGGCCTCCCTCATTACACAAAAACTGTTCCTCATCGGGTGAAGGGATTAAGCAGAAAAAGGGGGGAAAAGCGCTCATAGACAGCAGGATGGTGATTTCCAGAGAGAGGGAGGTAAATGGTGATGGAAGGAGACTTGACTTGGGGTGGTGAGCACACAATACGATATACAGACGATGCATTACTAAAATTATACACCTGAAAACTGTATCTTTTAAAATTATTATTTATTTATTTGAGAGAGTGAGAGAAACATTGATTGATTGTTCCACTTACGCATTCATTGGTTGATTCTTGTATGTGCTCTGACCGGGAATTGAACCCATAACCTTGTCATATAGGGGAAATGCTCTAACCAACTCAGCTTCCTGGCCAGGGTATGAAATCAGTGTCATTTTATTAACCAATGTCATCCCAATAAATTCAGTAAACATTAAACAAACAAACAAAAAAACCCTGCTCTTTATCTGCCTGAGGACAGAACTGCCAACACCATGGCATACGACGAGTGTGACACTGTGCTGAGACCAGAGGGAGCAGAGCCCACAGCCTGTTCGAAGGCTCTGCCTACCGACTACCCCTCACATGGCTCCCTGCCTCCTGGGGCCTCCTCCGGGCTGCCCACAGCGGCCGTCTGCCCTCAGAGGGCTGAGAAGAAGTGCGTCCCCCGTTAAGAACAGCGAATCTCTCCCCTGGGGTTGTGTGTCCAAACCCACACGTGAGCAGGAGCATCTTTTATCTTCCAAACAGGATGAGACCATAGAGGAAGCGCCGTGTCTGGCGGCGACTGGAGGGTAGTGTCCAGGCCACAGTGACTTGGATGGCAGAGATGCTGAGGGTTGATAGAGGCCATGCTCCCTGCAGAAGAGCCCAGATTAGACCTCTAATGTGCCAGATTTGCTGTTACCACTTGTTTTTCTTTGTTTGAATGGATAAAGGGAAGAGAACTGAAGGATCTTTAGTTTTTATCAAAATTAAAGCCACTGAAATGACATAGATAATATAAACCCAATTATGTGACATACATATACATACATATTATATATACAAATACATGAAAGCAGGAAAGAGATGTATAAAGTATAATTTGCCTTTGAGAGATGGATTGAGAAATGAATTTGTCTTTTTAAAAATTTCCATGAGCTTTTGTTGTTACAGTAAGCATAACTAGGAAAAAAGCACCTTATATGTATGCATTAAAGCAAAATATACACATCTGTGTGTATATATTCTGTTTTCCAAGAGGTCTGTGTGTATATATCCGACCAGAGAATCCCAGGTCATTTTATACTCAACCTTGATGGTCGCCTCTCTCAGGGTTGAGCCAAAAAGAACCTTCACAAAACACATGCTCTGCCAATCTCTGCCCAACCCAGTGCCAGGGAGGAGAGGGAGGAACCTTGTCACTAGACAAATAGGAGTGGCGCCTGGCCTACCCCATGTGGCTCTGTGGTTGAGCATCAAGCTATGAACCAGGAGGTCACAGTTTGATTCCTAGTCAGGGCATAGGCCTGGGTTGCAGGCTCAATCCCCAGTGTGGGGTGTAGGAGGCAGCCAATCAATAACTCTCATCATTGATGTTTCTCTCTCTCCCTCCCTTCCTCTCTAAAGTGAATTTTAAAAAATTATATGTATATATATATTTATATATTTATATAGGCTGTGCCCATACTCACAGTGACCATTTTTTTCTGCTCTTACAAGATCTTTAAAAATGTGTCTTCTCAATTATCTCCTCTCTGCCCCTCCCCACTCCACTTCCCTTTGGGGGAAGGTTTTTGTTGTTTGTTGAAGGAAACCTGTTGGTTAGGCTGGGTCCCCTTGCCTGGCTCAAAGGAGAGCCCCTTTGAGGCCTGTCCCTGTGGCTCCCTGGGCGGGGAGCTGGGTGGGAGGCTGTCACCACACCCTCTGGGAGAAGATCCCGGTGTTGTCAGGGGGAAAAGCTCACAGCAGAGGCCGGCAGGGGTGCTGTGGGCCCCTCTCTGGGTGCAGCAGGAGTGTGCTTCCTTTTCCCGCTCTTACGTAGGCATCTTGTGCTTCATTAGAAAAGGCTTTGAGATGAAATAACAGCATTCATATTCTTACAGATTTAGAATTTTGGATTTACCATCATTTATACATTGATAAGTGTGTTGTTATTTTTGTTTTGAGGAAAGGAGGAAGGAAATGATGGAAGACAAAATCAGAGAAAAGGGAAAATGGAAGTAAAGAAGGAGACCAGAGGGAAAGCTCAGGCAGAGACTGTGTGTGGAGAGGTCCTGAGGGGTTTCCAATACCGGGGGAGGGGGGAATGGGAGGGGGGAGGGAGCAGGGGGAACGACTCGGCCAGAGCCCCTTATGAGGTAAAGAGGCTCCAGACAGCAGACTCCTTTTATAGTTGGCTCAGCGAGGCGAGAACCAGGAAGCAATCTGGCTTTATGGTTTAATCATTTTAAAGTGCTACCCAGAGATCTGTTCCTGTGTGGAAACTGGTGGTAGAAGATGGCAGCTAAAAAATGGAAAAGAGACTGAGAGCTAGAATCACAGCTGGGGCAGGGGGCGGGAAGCTGCCCACCTACGAGAAATTTCTATGGAACAGTTGGGAGTGTGTGTGTTACAGCAGTTAACCTGTCCAAAGTAATACACCCGGAGAAGGGGACTTAGGATTGCACAGATGGGCTTCATTGCTTTTTTCTATGTTTGCGTACCCTTTCTTCAATGAGACTGCAAGGTGCTCTGGAACACATGTAAATGGCATTATATCCCCAGAGAGCCTAGCATAGAGCCACGTACATGGCGAGCCTTCAGGAGATGCTGAATGATTGATTCGACAAGCTCCTCAAGGGATGACACTGAGGCTCTGTGGCCTGCCTCCAGCAGTAATTAGTTTAGGGCTATGTGCTACTGGCTACTTGGAATAAACACTCTGCTATTAAGGAATTTGAGTCCTAGTATATTCCTAGAGAGTGGGGCTCTGGGGAAAGAAATAATATAGAAACGCCCCCCAAAATCCACTTACAATTTCACTGAGAGATATTTATCACTTTAATCCTGAGGTTATTGAATGTAACGGAAGCTTCAGAGGAATGGAAACAGAACTGTGATTGGGAGGAGGTTGGGTCTCTTGGCCCAACAGCCACAAATGATGTGACTTTCCATTTCCTTGCCTAGGAGAGGAAGCCAGTGGTTCCCAATGGAAATTCTATGCATTAATGGCACGCCGGCTTTCATTCGATCACATATCTATTACTAGTATGCACTCCATGTGGTTTTGATACACAGCCAGATTTGGGAACCACTGGACTAGGGTATTCCTAACTCATGAGTCTGCCTTTTATAACACGGAAATACAATTTTATTTTTCTGGCCTAAGATTATAGAACTTAGACATAGGATTGACCAATCCATCTCTTGAGGACAGGGGTGGGGAGGAAATGAACAAATACAAAAAAGAGCACCTTTCGGTAGTCCAAGAATAAGATGGAAAGGTAAACACAATTTAAGATAATTGGGTAGGGGACATACTTTCTTTGATTGGATATTAGAGAATTCGTCAAGAGTTATTAAACAGAGAAAGCAAAGGTTCCACTGCAAGGAATTTAATAAATATTTGTTATTTCAGCAATCCGTGTGCTCATTCAAGCAGAGAAGGAATCTGTTGCTGTTTCAAAGTCAGAACTTCCAATTGCCCTATTCAGGATAAAAATATGCTTTGTGTTCACCTGAGCAACGCAAACTATCTACTCCCTTATTCAAATACCCACGAGGATTTAATGTGTTCTTTGGCAACCAAAGGTAGGACTCCTATCAGACAGCTAGTAACGGTTAATGCTAGTTATTGGGAAATATTACATTATCCACCTCCTGTGCTCGATAAAGTAGGTTTAAATCCTGGACCCTCAGGCGTTTCAGAACTCCTTCTCTTTGGGTGGCCGCTGTACACTTTACCATACCTCTCTCCCAGTGATGGCATGGTGCCCTGGCATCTGGGCCCCTATTCTGGATCTGCCTGTCCCTGGGAGGGTGTCCAACACTAGAAAGTTAGACAGTCAGCCCCTCTGGCACTGAAGAGGTTGGCAACAGACAAAACTATATATTCAAGTTTAAGAACCAGGACAGAACCCAGCGATTGGGTCAAACAGGGGAAAGATTGGGGAGAGCAGCGAGAGCAGAGGCTAGAAAAGAGTGTTGGGCTAAAACACCAGGCTGAGGGCAGGACTGGCCCCCAAGGCTGGACTGAGGTTGGGCCTGGGGACTTGGGATGTTCAGAGGGGATGGTGCAGGGACAAAGGTGAAGGCTGCTGCTGAGCAGACTGAACTTCAGACTGACTTTTAGCCCAGTGTCCTTTTCAATACTTACCTGTTGTAAATTCTGCAGATCAGGGGACTCGCCAACCTTGAACCTGAAAAATGCAAATGAAAGGAAGGCAAAAGAGGGAGAAGGCTGTGATTGGCTCCTGCTCTTTCGGGGAAAGCAGCTGTGTTTACCCAGATTTGGCAATTGCATGTTGGAGAACTCAGGCAAAGGAAAGCCACAGCTTTCCCTCAGACAGATTCTCCAGGGCTGGGCTTCCAGTTCTCCATAAACTCTAGGAAAATGGGCACTTACATAGGTGTGACACAGGTCATCCTTATAAAGTCAAGCAGAGCACAAAAAGTGGAATTCAGTCAGAGAGATAACTTGCGAATACTCTTGCAGGACAAGGAGGATTGAGACCCATCTCCAGGCAGGAGAGGTGGGGCAGGCGGGGGATGGAATACTGATATCAGAGTCAGAAAACCTGGGTTCTAAGCATAACTCTGCTTCTGAAGTTGCTCTAGCCAGTGTCCTCCTCTATGACCTGGCTGCGACAAAACTAGATATTCAATAGAATCGTATCTTTGCAAGTTCATGGGAGGGAGTTGCAGAGAATCTTCTCCTGTGACTGAAGCCCACAACCCTTCCTTCTCCCTCAGCCCCTCAGATATTCTTGGCTGGTTGAGGGGTAAACACTCCACTTGATTTGGCCAGTGTAGACCGAGCCTGGTGACTAACTCCACTGTCCCTCAGGAGCTCGGTGGCTGGTCCTCTAGCTACACCTCACCTAGTGTCTAATCGCACCCAGTCTGAGAGCTGTAGAGAGAGGCAGTAATAGTAACATGGATGGGGTGCGTTTTCCACTTTCTGCCACAGGAGGCTGTTTCCTCTTGGCCAGGCAAACAGCCTCCTGTGGCAGAAAGTGGAAAACGCAGACCCCATCACCCCATCTCCCTGCTGCTGACGCGCGTGGAGAGGGCCTGGGGTCAACAAGGCAGGACGCGGGCCTGACGCCGAGGAGCAGGGGAGCTGCCCACAGTTGCTGGGCACCGCAGGCCAGCATGTTGGTTCCCCCTCTACATCCTGGCCCTGTGCGGTGGGCTAACCACTTCACCACCCAGGCCCCCACAGCGTCACCTGCAAAGGGAATTTTTGAAGCAGGGTTTGTCCACAGCCCCAATGAGCACTCCTCGTTCTGAGCCATCCTCGGAGCTCTCACAGCGGCAGAAGGCGAGAGAAGAGGACATCTGATTAAACCGTGAAAACACTATCTATCAAAAGGACTATTACTTTGCAGAGCCCCACTAGATGATGAAAACGCTTCGTACGTTCCCCCACCGAGCTGGCTTTTTGCAGCATTTATTTCTGGCCTGGGCTGATGTCACGGGTGGGATGAATGGGGGGATGAGTCAGGGCCTGTGGAAGGCAGAGCCCTCAGCGGCGGTGACAACATAAAGCCGGTGCGGCCTCTGACGGTCCATTAAAAAAGCAGAAAGGGGAAGGAAGCAGCCCAGAGGAAGGTCATTTCGGTCTGCCAGGGAATAGATTGGCCGAGAGCCCCAGCCCGTACACGGCTGGCAGGCTTCCTATCGGCCCTGCCGCCTCGGTCCCAGCAGAAGCGCGTGTCCGCTGTGTCCAGGGCTGTACATGAGGACGGGCTTTGCACAGAGCGCCTCGCGGCAGCAAGCCCATGTCCTGTGGGACAGCCAGGTTTGGAAACAGGATCGCCCGCCCCCGAAACCTGCGCCCGCACTCTGCAATCAGGAAAGCGTTGAGCAACCCAAGTTCAAGCACTCGCCGCCCAGAAATGGGGGTGTGTCTGGGGGAGATGCCCCCACATTAGTCTGGACATGCCACGGCTGTTACATGAGCTGGAAATAGGGACGTTAGAGGTCACCTGTGGGAGCGTCCACGCAACCCAGGAAGTCCATTCGACATAACCTGCTCCTTCCCGGGCGACAGGCCCTAGAGACACAAGTCAGGAGATGTTCTGCGCTAAAAGCTCACACTTGAGAGGCACTGTCTGGGAAATACGACAACATCAGGGCGTCTAGCCTCTTTCCCGAACCCAACCTGGCTCTCCGGACCTGCCCCCCAAAATCCTCACATAGTAATGTTTTGTTCCAATGAGTGATTTCGGTTCTTAGACAGATTCTGTACATCAAGTGCTTTCATTCATACTCAGAAATGGCAGTATTTTGCTGTCTTTATTGCTCTCAGCAGTGAGCAGTTTTTCTGTTCAGTCCCCCAGCAATGTGGTCGCTACACAGTGTGCTCCTGTGGCCTGGCGCGTGGGCAAGAGCACAAGAAGTCGGGGCGGCTGCCTGTTAATAGTTATGCTGGGTGCAGTGGTTAGGTGTGTGGCCTCTGGGAAGCGGTGACCCATCATCACCCTTCTCAGACCCTGGGGGCTGAGGAAAGCTAAGTTCATGCCCACAGCCTACCGGGGGAGCGGCCTCGCTGGAGTAAAGGAAGCTAAAAGCCGGGCTAACGCGTGAGTGGAGACTTGTTCAGGCTGTGGGCCACATGTGTCAAACACAAGGCCCGCGGGCCAAATCCGTCCCGCCAGGCCTTGCAATGTGGCCCGCACCGCGCTGTCATCACTGCACTCCGCTGCGTTTCCATCACAATGACAGTTTATGACTGTTCAGTAAACCATTCGGCCCGCGATTTAGGCTGGATTTTAGATTTTGGCCCCTTCTCTGATTGAGTTCGACACCCCTACTGTGGGCCTAGGCCCCCTGCGGCGGAGGCATCCGAAGTGCTGGTTTGCCCATGTGTCCTCTGAGTTTCTCCAGTCTCACGTCACTGTGGTGAGGGGTCATTGTCACTGCTGTCCGTACTTTCTGACCAGAAGCCCGGGCAGGACACGCCAGTGCTCTGAGGGAACCGCCTCGCTCCTCTCCTCCTGACTCCTAGAGGTTGCTTTTTTTGTTATTGTTCATTTACGGTCTCACGATTTTTCTTACATTTGTTTACTTGTTAGTTGTTTTACTGTTGACAGTATTACTGATGTCTCTCATTTTCTCCCTTTTTGCCCCCCTCCAACCAACCCCTGCCTCACCCTAGCCAGTGGTCGGCAAACTCATGAGTCCACGGAGCCAAATATCAACAGCACAACGATTGGAATTTCTTTGGAGAGCCACATTTTTTAAACTTAAACTTCTTCTAACGCCACTTCTTCAAAATAGACTCGCCCAGGCCGTGGTATTTTGTGGAAGAGCCACACTCAAGGGGCCAAAGAGCCGCCTGTGCCTCTAGGCCTTTCCCAGGCTATGGCCTGCGTTCATGGATTATGCGCATATGTTCTTTGGTGTTACTGTCTCATGGTTTTTAATTATTATGAAAGTTTTCCCAAGGGTGAAAGGAAGGAACTGTAGTCGGTGATATTGTAACAGCTATGCAGGGTGTCAGATGCACGCTAGACTTAACCAGGGGGATCACTTCGTAAGTGATATGTTTCTAATCACCGTATTGTGTATCTGAAACTAATACAACACGGTATATCAACTGTAGTTGAAAAACTCTAATTAAAAAGAAATAGATGAAAGTAGATAGAATGGTGAAATAACCGCACGTGTCCATCATTGGCTTTAACACATCAACTCATAACTCATTTTGTTTTTACTGTGTCCCCACTAATGTCTCCCACCCCTGGAAATCCCAGACATCCTGCATTTCATCTGGAAATATATGTGTCAGGTGCTGCTTCTGCTCCCGGAGAAGGGCAGCCCCGAGGGGAGGGGCTTGAGAGGCCCTGGGGGGGGTGGCCCCGCTGAGTGTAGCAGGGCCGCCCCTGACTCTGCTCTGGAGAGTTCGTCCTGCGCACACTCCGGGGGCCCTCATGGCTCTCACATTCCAGTCTCGGGAAGGGCTGTCCCTCCGGGGCTGCCGGAGGGCCTGACATGAGGGCATTCGCTGAGGCCACACACTGGGCTGGGGAGGAGGACACATCCCGGTGTGGACACAGCTGAACTGGGGCTGAGGTGAAGTGCTTTGTTATGGTTTGGACATTTTGCCGGACTTTTCCCGCCCTTCAGCGGGTTTGGTTTCTGAATTTCCTCAGCATTTTGTCCTCACTCCCTTGCCCCCTACAAATGCTTACTTTCAAAAAGCGTTCACTCCTCTGCAGCAGTACATGAACCAGCAGGTTGCCGGTTGGATTCCCAGTCAGAGCACATGCCCGGATTGTAGGCTCAAAACCTGGTGGGGGTGAAAGAGGCAGCCAGTCCATGTTTCTATCTCTCTATCCCTCTCTCTTCTTCTGTCTCTCTCTCTAAAAAAAAAAAAAAAAAAGTAGAAACTTTTCTCCATTTTTAAAAATATATATATATTTTTTTATTTTTTACAGAGAGGAAGGGAGAAGGATAGAGAGTTAGAAACATTGATGAGAGAGAAACATCTATCAGCTGCCTCCTGCTCACCCCCTACTGGGGATGTGCCCGCTACCAAGGTACATGCCTCTGGCCAGAATCAAACCTGGGACCTTTTCAGTCCACAGACTGATGCTCTATCCACTGTGCCAAGCCGGCTTCGGCCTCTTCTCCATTTTTAAAGAAAAAGATGGCTATGTGCAGAATAACAATTTCTGGTTTTTTTAGAGAAAATCCAAGCACTTCATCGACTGCGTGCTACAATGCCACTTTACGCTTCTGTAGCCATGGCAGGCTCTTGTTTGTGATCCTTCACGGTCCCCAAAAAAACCTTCAGTCCTCTGTGCTACTGACCGGGCACACTGGGCGCATCCCAGACACTGAGGAAGCCAGGGCCCCCACCTCGTCGTATCAGGGACGGAGATTCCGAATAAACCACACACCCCAACCGCAGGCCCTGAAAGGAAGCTTCTCCTCAGCTCCGAGCCAGAAAGTTTCCACCGCGTTCTTCCGGGGCATGCGTGCGGATGGGATCGTGGTTGATCTTTGGTCCAGAAAGCGGAGGGCTTTTGCTGTTGGCACCGCTCTGCGTGAAGTTGGCAATTTCACATTCTGAGTTCTACGCTAACACACGCCCCGTAGCAAAGGTCTCTGGGCATTAGGCAAACTCGGTCGAAAAGAGCGGTATTTCTTCAGCGTTAGGACACCGCTCTGCTGCTTGCGAAAGACCCCGCTTTCCACGCAAGGAGCAAAGGCCTGGGGAACAGGCTCCGATGCCCCAGCCTTGTCAGGGCCTTGTTGTTCCCCAGCCTCCTGGGTCCCCTAAGGGTAGAAGCTGTTGGGTGAAATCAGCCACTGACCAAGGCACCCCAGTAAAAAAGGAGAAGCACCAGGTTCCAGTTTTCTGGTTGCTTGTTTGACAGTTTGATAAATTGGACCCGAGTAAACATGTGGAAAATGTAAATTATAACCTTTTCACCCATATCATTGACAAATATTTCAAAGAATAATACCCTAAAAAGCAATGGTAGGAAAAGGGGTCACTGGTAATGGGAGTAGAAGTTAGCACTTCTACTTCCTTTTGTTCTTATTAATCCTTGCCTGAAGATATTTTTACCATGATTATTTATTTATTTATCTATTTTTAAAGAGAGAAAGAAACATCGATGTGAGAGAGAGACACATCAATTGGTTGTCTCCTGCACACGCCCCAACTGGGGCCGGGGATCAAAGCTGCAACTCAGGTACCTGCCCTTGACTGGGAATCAAACCTGGGACCCTTAATCTGAAACACATACAGGAGAAGGTAGCTATGGAATCAGGAGAGCTTCTGGGAGAATTCCAAGCTGGCTAGAGATGTTCATCAATCTTGTTTATCCTTTCAAAGAACCAGCTCCTGGTTTTGTTGATCTTTTGCTTTTTTTTTTTTTTTTGTCTCTATGTCATTTATCTCCGCTCCGATCTTTATTATTTCCTTCCTTCTGCTTACACCAGGCTTTTCTTGTTACTCTCTTCCTAACTCTTGGAGTTGTAGGGTTAGGTAATTTATTACCATTGTTTCTTGTTTTTTGCAGTAAGCTTGTAGAGCTATGAACTTTCCTTACAAGACTGCTTTCACAGTGTCCCATAGATTTTGGATTATTGTGTCTTCATTGTCCTTTGTTGTCATGATGTTTTTTATTTCTTCTTTAATCTCTCTGATAACCCTGTCATTGTTTAATAGCATGCTATTTAGTCTCCATGTGTTTGATTTTTTTGGATTGTTTTTATTTTAGTTGATTTCCAGTTTTATGCCACTGTGATCTGAGAAGATGCTTGATATGATTTCTATCTTCTTGTGTTTGAAGAAACTTTGCCTGTGACTCAATATTTGGTCTATCTTTGAAAATGATCCATGTGCACTTGAGAAGAATGTATATTCTGTGGCTTTGGGGTGAAATGTTCTGAAAATGTGAATTAATTCCATCTGGTCTGGACTTTTATTTACAGTTCTTCAGATATTTTAAGGAAACCTCTCATTATTTCCTTCCACAGTAATTTTTAGGCCAGCTTTCAGAGTTTCTCTTAAAAGTTTTCATTTTTTTACACCAAGCAACCAACAGGGCTGCTGTTGACTACTATTATTGTCATATTTGGTACTTTATTTTTTTATTTTTTCAGTAAAGCAGATCAGAAACTTTATTTTTTGGTCCAGGAATGGAGTAGGATTATCTTTTTTTTTTTTTTTTAATAAATCTTTATTGTTCAGCTTATTACATCTGTTCCTCTTTTTAACCCCCATAGCTCTCCTCCACCCAGTTCCCACCCCACCCTCTGCCCTTATCTCCCCACTGTCCTCATCCATAAATGTACGATTTTTGTCCAGTCTCTTCCTGCACCCTCTTATCCCCTTTCCCCCAAGAATTGTCAGTCCACTTCCCTTCTAAGCCCCTGATTCTATTATATTCACCAATTTATTCTGTTCATCAGATGTTTTATTCACTTGATTTTTAGATTCACTTATTGATAGATATCTTTGCTGTTCATGATTTTTATCTTTGCCTTTTTCTTCTTCTTCCTCTTCTTACAGAATAGCCTTCAGCATTTAATATAATAATGGTTTGGTAGTGATGAATTCCTTTAACTTTTTTTTATCTGTGAAGCTCTTTATTTGACCTTCAATTCTGAATGATAGCTTTGCTGGGTAGAGTAATCTTGGTTGTACTTCTTGCTATTCATCACTTTGAACATTTTTTGCCACTCCCTTCTGGCCTGCAAGGTTTCTGTTGAGAAATCAGCTGACATTCATAGGGGTACTCCCTTGTAGATAACTAACTGTTTTTCTCTTGCTGATTTTAATATTCTCTCTTTGTCTTTTACTCTTGGCATTGTAATTATGATGTGCCTTGATATGGTCCTCTTTGGATTCCTTTTTTGGGGTTTCTCTGTGCTTCCTGGACTTGTAAGTCTATTTCTTTCACCAGGTAGGGAAAGTTTTCTGTCATTATTTCTTCAAATAATTTTTTCAATATCTTGATCTCTCTCTTCTGGCACCCCCATAATTCTGATGTTGGTATGCTTGAAGTTGTCCCAGAGGCTCCATACACTATATTCATATTTATGGGTTCTTTTTCTTTTTTCTTTTCCAGTTGGGTGTTTTTTGCTTCTTCATATTTCAAATCTTTGACGTGATTCTTGTGATCCTCTAGTCTACTATTGGATCTCTGTATATTATTCTTTATTTCAGTCAGTGTATACTTAATTTCTAGTTGGTCCTTTCTCATATCCTCAAGGGTCTCACTAAATTTATTGACCTTTTCTAGAAAATTCTTGAAAAACCTTATAACCATGGTTTTGAACTGTATGGCTAGTAGTTTGCTTTCCTCCATTTCTGTCACTCATGACCTATTTCTTTGTCTCCGCATTTTTGGCTGCTTCTGTGTGTTGATAGAGTGCTAAGTGTTCTGTAGGACCCAGTGGCTCAGCCTCTCCAATTACCTGAGGTGGACACTCTTGGTGCACCCTTTTGTGGGCTATGTGCACAGTCTTGTTGTAGTTAAGCCTTAATTGTTGTTGGCATCGCTGGGAAGAATTGACCTCCAGGCCAATAGGCTGTGAGAATCAGTTGTGTCTATGATGGGAGAACTTCTGTGCTGGAGACACCCTTATGAGGCAAGACTTGCTTCAGTGGGACTTTGGTGCTCACTAAGTCTGCCTCCTAGTGTGTCCCTTATGGATCTGAGGAGTTGTAATGTGGATGGTCCCACTCTGACCACTAGGTACACTGGCTCTTGGATCTCCAAGGAGGTATAAATTTAGCTCTGCCTAAGGCCACCCAGCAGGAGATATGGAGAGATCTGCAGATCCCTCTTCTTTGTTTGGGGTTTGGAGATGCCCAGATGAGGCCCAACTGTGAAGCAATTCAGACTGCTGTGAAGCCTTCTTTTGGATGTTCTTGGGCCTTCTTTTGGATGTTTTGGGGCTCTCTGACCCAGTTGCAATTTGTTAGGTAATTTTAGATTGTAAAAGGCCAGGCCATTCATATGCAAAAGCCTCTGCGCACAGTAGGGGTGGGATTGTAAATTGAATGGGTTATCAGGGAATCTACCGGGCTCTGGCCTTGCCAGCCATTTATTCCATTTGAGATACACCTTAGGCATGCAATTTTCAGGAAAAGGCAGCCTATCTTATCAGTAAGGATTTATATGACTGTCTGGTGGGGAAGTTGCTTCAGCTACCATTATCTAGATTAAACAGTGGGTGCATAGCTCTGACCTTTGCCAGAACTCAAGGGTCACCAACCTTCAGAGTTCCTAGTCCACACCTCTCTGCTAGTAAAGACAACGGGCTATTTCCCACACAATCACACACTTGGTCAAAGACTATGCCCAAGGGTGTTACAGCCTTATTTACTATGGCAAAAGTCTGAAATAGCTTTCATGAGACTACTACTCCATCAGATAAAAATGTGTCCCAAAATAAAACAAAAACATAAGTAAATATATAATAATTATAGTAATGATGTTTATTGTATATTTATAACACATAAATATATGTTTATGATATATAAAAAAGGAAATGCAAAACTGTATATACTGGAAAAGCTCAAATGTCCATCAATAAATAGATGAATGGATAAACAAAATGTGTTAGTATTCAGTCTTAAAAGGAATGAAATTCTGATATGTTACAACATAGATGAACATTGAAAATATGCTAAGTGAAATATTATGCTAAATTAAATATTATGCCAAGTGAATACTGTATGATTTTACTTATATGAAGTACTTAGAATACGTAAATTCATTGAGAGAAAGTAGGATAGAGGTAGTCAGGGATGGGGGAGAAATGAATGATTTGCTATTGTTTAATGGGTTCAGAGTTTCAGTTTGGGATGATGAAAACATTCTGAAAATGGATGGTGGTAGGGGTTGCACAACATTGTGTTGTGGGGTTGAACCCTGGGTTCAAAATAAGACTGAAGATTGATTAAAAAAGCAGGCAAGGGTTTATTGAAAAACTGGCCAGGACGGCCGCGGAGCACCATGCGCAGGTGGGCCCCACAAGACCACACTGATCCAGATGTAGGCATTCTCTTTTAAAGCTTCAAACCACAGGAATTTCCCTTTGTTCTAAATTCTAAAGGCTGGGAACATTGGAATGTGGCCCTATCTTGCCCATAATACAAAAGCAGAACTCAGAGGTTAATCTCTAAAGGTTATCTATAGTTTCTACCCCTGAAACTACTGAGTCAGTGGGAGTCAATCTCCTGTAAATACCCTATTGTTTAAACAAGTAATCGAAGGTCAAAGTCAGAATAGTGGGGTTAAAATTCAAACAGCAGTTTTTACCAAAGTATGGTTGCTATCATATTTCATTGTGAATGTACTTAATGCCACTGAACTGTACATTTAAAATGCTTACTGATAAATTTTGTTAGGTGTATTTTGTCACCATAAAAAATGCATAGGAAAAAATTATATACACAAGTTTACAAAAAAATTCATGCTTTGAGATATATGATAATATATAAATAGATATTAAAATGTAATCTCTGGACACTGATTGGTTCATTTAAAAACATAGATTCAAAAATATATGGAATGACTCATTCAGAAAAAGAATACTTACTATGTGCTAGTTACTATTCTAGAGTCTGGAGATAAATTTTGGTAAAAAGGCATATGGCCCCTCACTCTAGAGCAGGGGATAAGAGATACTGAGATGATAAGAAATTTTTTTCTTTCTTCTTTTTTTTACCCTTTCTATATTTTCCAAATTCTTTTCCATGAATATGCTATTTTTATATAGGGGGAAAAGCACAAGTGAAAGAAGGGAAATCATTAAGAAAAGCGATATTGTACATATTGGTATATGTACAATATCGCTTTTCTTAATGATTTCTAATTTAATTTAAAAAATAAATTAAAAAAATAAAGTTATTATTGATAGGTAAAAAAAAAAAGTGATATTGGCTTGAGACGGACTTTCTTCCTTGGTGTAAACTCATATCCATCAATACTGAGAACAGGCCTGATGATGATGAGGGAGGGGAACCTGTGGTGTGCGTTCAGTCTACCTTCCCCCTCTTTGCCTCGTTATGTTTTGGGCTTTCTGGCTTCCAGAAGTGTCTAGAATGTGGCCATTCTGTTAATCCACTTGCTCTATCAATGACAGTTTACATCGGTGTTCAAAAGATTAAGAGCTTTGCTTTCCTGGTGTGAGGATTTTATTTCTTTAAAAATAGCCCTGCAGTAACTTTTGAGTAATGTTTTTGGCCCTCTCTTGACTCACCCTAAGCCATTACACGTCTTCTAGAGACCACAAAGCTGACCTGAAAATACGAGGCAGAGGTTAGTAGACTTACTGACTCGGTGCCTCTCTGCCAAGAAATGGTTGCTCATCGTGGGCTTCTCTTACAACAGAGCAAAACTGAAACTAATTTCATGCCTTTTCAATGTAAAAAGTCCCCAGTTGCCTCATTTCTACACCCCCTGTCCACCCCCACGTAACTGGACCTGAATTTTTGTTCATTCTTGTTTGATCGGCTGCGATTGGAGGAGGGAGTGAGTGGAGCTGGGCCTTCCTGAACCCCTGCTCTGTGCTTCCCTCTGTGATGACAGAGCTAGAAGAGGCAGCCCTTCTGTAATTCTTCTGTCCCCTTGGCCCAGAGATCTGTTTTAGGCGGTCTTTTCCACAATCCCTCTGTCAGCAACCTCTAGCCCTGGGACTAGATTTTGAAAGTGTGTGGACCATGGTTTTTAGAGTGTGAATCTCCTAAAGGCTGATATCATGTTTGATTCTAGCTGTTCAGCAAATGTTTAACTTATAAGTACATGATGCATGAATAAAACCAGCTTGGATGGCTTCATTTCAGTCATATTCCCAAGACAAATTTTATTTTCTCTATTTTCCCCACAAAAACTACCCTTTTTTTTCTCCTTCATTCTTTCCATCTCCCTCTCCCCCAAATCTGCAGGTATCAGTTCTTCCCATTGAAAATTCCTTCTCTACTCTCTGTTCTTACCTGTTCATGAATGATCTAGTACCGTAGCTTTATCTAGGAAAGACTGTGTGTTTGGTGGTTAGACAGATTCTGATCCCACCACTTGTTTGTAAGCTCTGTGGGCCTCCGTGTCTTCATCTGTAAACTGGGCCTAATGTAGAAACTACGTGATGGGGTAGTGCACGTAAAGAGCTCAGCATGGGACCTGACAGCTGAGGCAGGGTTAAGTAAATGTTCATTGTTAACGATGTTGCTAATGGATTTAGGTAGGTGGTTCTTTCTTCTTGGTCTTTGTCCAAATCTAGACTTGATCATCTGAGGAGAAAATGGATAATTGGCCTGTGAAGAACAACCTGGAAAATGGGCTGTTTGCCCAAGAGAAGAGGTGACTGAGAAGGAGATCAGTTCCCACTAGCCCAGCACCTTTCTAGCTCTGTGAGTGCTTCCTGTGTCTCAGCGCCGTGGCTCTCATAGCAACCTGACCCTCTGCTCAGAGTGTCCAGGCAAATCGCCGAGATTCAGTGTCCCTCCTTATTAGCTATACCATTTCCCCCTTAAATAGGAAAAGCTGCAGCCTCGGTATACACACAATCTGTCCAGGGCCAGACAGCAAGTAGTGACAAAGCTGCGTTGAGATTCCAGGTCTCAAGAGGTCAATCTAGGACCTTTCAGAGACAGAGAGCTGCTGGTTCTTTATTTCCACCTAATCCACCTGCTCTGGGGCCTTGCCTTCCTAATCAACGCCCAGCCACTTCCTTTCCCACCCTGGACACAGTCCTAGACACCAAGGGGGGAAGCCCAAGTGACTCTACCCCTCCTCACATAGCTGGTGGGGCTTGAGAATAAGTCACCAGCCCAGACCAGGTCTGGCCACGACTGTGAGGGACCTCGTTGTCAGACCTAAAGAAGTGATGCCTCTCTCTCCCAGCTCTCATCTCTAGCTGGCCACTTCCTCCCTGGGTCCCATTCCTTGCCCTGTGTCGTCTCCAGGCCATGGGGAAACTAGCCTGATTCTGAATCTCAGTTGTCCATGGCCTTGGCACCCAGCCTGGCCCCAGCTCTTGGACTTTAGCTGACCCTGGTGTCATTTCCTCCCATAAACAGACAGATTTCAGGGAACAGAGCTTCCTCTTCTTGGCTTCTAAGCATTAAAAGGCTGCCTGCACTCCCCCGCACGCCCCCCCCCCCCCCCCCCCCCCCCCCCCCCCCCCCCCCCCGTCCTAGACCTTGACTGTGTGGTTATTGATTCTCTTTTCTCCACCACTTCAAAAACAAGAGCCTACCTTCTTTCTTACTCCCCACCACCCATTTCATCAAAGGGCCTGTGATATTTTGCACCCAAAGTAGCCTTGATTTCAACACAACCTTGAGATTGCTAATGCTTCTTTATGGAGTAGAATTGTGCTATCTATTCCAACTGTGACATTGGGCAAATCATTCTACTGCTCTGAGGCTTTCCTTCTAGTTAAAATGGGCATTAAACTAGATGACATCTTTCTGACATAAAACTGTGAATTTAGAGCTGAAATTCTCTTTATTTTCTGTCACCTGATGACTGAGGGAGAAAGCATGGCTATAGGGCTAAGGACTTAAGTAAGTCTGGCTATCTTCCAGGAGGAGATTCTGAAAACTTTGTCCACCATGGACAAAGAGCAGGAGTGCTAGTCCTTATTTTCAACTCATATCCCGTATGCTATTGCTTGAGAATGACCTTTCTATCCACATAAGCTATATTATACTGGTATTTGTGTGTGTGCTTTCAAAACTACCTTTAATACATTTGTAAACCACCCTCAACTTTGTCCATTCAGCTACTTGCATGAAAAACATGCTAATTTATTTCAATCTGAAAGTGGTTTGAAGATCTACAACAATGACAGTAGCCTCTACAATGCAATGTCACCTTGATGCTAATATGGAACGTTGAAGTCATAAGATTTCCACAATTACCATGTTGCCTCAATATATACTGTAATTGTTGCCTAAATGATTAATTTTTTTTCAGCTTTCTAGTTATTTCTTTATTTAGTACCTGAATAGCTGATTGTTGTCATAAAGATTTTTTGATCCCCATTTCCCTTTGATATCTTCAATTACATGATTCTTAAGAAATTTCCTCAATAGTTGGATAGTCTGTTGCCTTGTTACTTCAGGACCAAAATTATTATTATTTCTTTTTCTTTTCTTTTTTTTTTTTTTCTTTCTTTTTTTTTTTCTTCCCCCCACCGTGTGTGGACTCTTTATTTATTTATTTATTTATTTATTTATTTAAAATAAGTTTTTATTGTTCATATTATTACAAATGTTCCTTTTTTTTCCCCCCCACCATTGCTCTCCTCCACCAGGTTCCCACCCCACCCTCTGCCCTTTCCCCCCTCCCCATTGTCCTCATCCATAGGTGCACAGTTTATGTTCAGTCTCTTCCCACGCCCCCCTCTCCCCTTTTCCCAAAGAATCATCAGTTCACTCCCCTTCCATACCTCTGATTCTATTATATTCAACAGTTACTATTGTTCATCAGATTTTTTTTTTTAATTTCCTTGGTTTTTAGATTCACTTGTTGATAGTTACGTATTTGTTGTTCATAATTTTTATCTTTGTTTACTTTCTCTTCTGAAAGAACCCCCTTCAGCAATTCATATAATTCTGGTTTGGTGGTGATGAACTCCTTTAGCTTTTTTTTTTTATTAGTGAAGCTCTTTATCTGACCTTCGATTCTGAGTGATAGCTTTGCTGGATAGATTATCTTTGGCTGTAGGTTCTTACTATTCATCACCTTGAATATTTCTTGCCATTCCCTTCTGGCCTGCATGGTTTCTGTTGAGAAGTCAGCTGACAATCGTATAGGTGCTCCTTTATATGTAACTACCTTCTTTGCTCTTGCTTCTTTTAATATTCTCTCTTTGTCTTTTGCTCTTGGAATTTTAATTATGATTTGTCTTGGTGTGGTCCTCTTTGGATTCCTTTTGTTTGGAGTTCTGTGTGCTTCCTGGACTTGTAAGTCTAATTCTTTCACCAGGTGGGGGAAGTTTTCTGTCACTATTTCTTTCAGTATGTTTTTGATATCTTGCTCTCTCTCATCTTCTGGGACCCCCATAATTCTGATGTTGGTTCGCTTGAAGTTGTCCCAGAGGTTTCTTACATTATTTTCAATTTTCTGGATTCTCTTGCCTTCTAGCTTCTATGGAGGAGTGTATTCTGGCTCTTTATGTTCCAAATCTTTGACTTGATTCTTGCGATCTTCCTTCTGTTTTTAGGACTCTGTAAAATATGTTTTATTTCAGACAATGTATTCTTTATTTCTTGTTGATCCCTTATCATTTCTTGATGACTCCTTATTAATTCTAGTTGATCTCTTTTCATATCCTCATAGGTCTTATCCATCTTTTCTAGGAAATTCTTGAAAAACCTTATAAGCGTAGATTTGAACTCTATATCCAGACGCTTTTTGTCCTCCATTTCTTTCGTTTGTGATCTATTTTGTTGTCTCATTTCGCAGTTACAGATGGGACGGGGTTTCAGGGTGGAGCCTGCAGCTTTGGCTTCAGTCAGCCCCGCCCTATGTGGGTCCTTTAGTGCTCGCTGCCAGGACCTCTGACAGAAAGGTGCCCTCGATTTTCGCCTGCTGCCAAACAGTCTATGCTTTCCCCCAATGAGCCCGGTATTGGGGTTCAGTTCAGTTGGAAGTGGAGTTGGAGGTGGCGCTCAGAGCAGTCTGGAGCCCCAGTTTCCTTCCGGCCAGGGCAATCCCGAGGCACAGCCGACTGTCCCTTCTCTGCAAGCAGTGTGCTCGCCTCCGGGACCTCCTTTCACTTCTCCCCGGGGTTCCACCTTACAGCCCGGCTCCCTATGGATGAGCCTGGGTCCCCGGGGTCTGGCCTAGAACTGGGGTTCAGAGCAGTCGGGGGGCCCAGCACAGTCGGAGTTTTATCTCCTTCCTGCTAGGGATCGCCCGCCAGGCACTCGGCCTCCCTCCTCTCTGGCTCCGTCCTCTCCGCACGCCGCATCTCAGTACCTTGGGCTTTTCCAGCTCCTCCGCGCCTCCTTCTGGTTTTCTCCTTGCTTCTCACTGTAGAATTTCCAGTCAGTCAACCTTCCTGTAGTTCTGGGCAATGTCCGTTTTATATTTTAGTTGTATTTTATTGAAATTGTTGTGTGCGGCTGCCGCTAGGTGTTCACCTGGGCGCAGCCATCTTGGATCCCCCTATTATTTCTTTTTCTTTCTTTCTTTTTTCTTTCTTTTTTTTTTGGCCAATGCAAAAATTAAATTACATACATGTTATTATCAAAACTTGAATGTCAAGAGCAAAACTCTGGCTATTAAATAATAACAACAATGCCAATGCAAAACAACAAAACGAGAAGTCAGAATTATGGATATATTAATATTTTTAGCTACTAAATGAGTCTCTTTTGTTGCTGGTGTAGATTTACTCAGAGTCCTTGGACTTGCTGCACAAGACTTTGCAGAAGACGGAAGCTAACAGATGCTAGCATGAGCAGGAACATGATTAAAGAAGTAGCTTCCACTTCAGTCTTTAATTTCTTCAGATGACTCCATGTTGGCACCTCAGTCCCTTGCGTAGCCTTCAGTTTTCTTCTCCCACTTTGCTGTCGTCTGGGCAACTCTCGGTCCTTTTGGGTGAAAGGACACACGAGCTTTTCTGAGTCCATTGTGATGATGGACCTAGCACTCTGGTACTCGAATTGGCTGCATTGCTCCTTCTTTCCTTTCATTTTGAACCCAGGGTTTGACCCACAACACTCTGGGCCTGGCTGCTTTGGGCCTGGCTGCTCCAGGCCTGGATGCTGCTGCTCTGGGCCTGGCTGCTCCGGGCCCAGCTGTAAATGATTAATTTTCATGGTTCCTCTCTCATTTAAGCTTCTTAGATATCTTCCACCATAACTGTATAGAAGCTTCATTCATTTAGTAACACACCAATTCAACAAATAAACTTTTGCAATCCTCATTTACTCCTATGCTTTTTAAAAAATATATATTTTTATTGATTTCAGAGAGGAAGGGAGAGGGAGAGAGAGAGAGAAACATCAACGATGAGAGAGAATCTCTGATCAGCTGCCTCCTGCATGCCCCCTATTGGGGATTGAGCCCACAACCCTGGGCATGTGCCCCTGACAGGAATCAAACCTGGGACCCTTTGGTCTGCAGACTGAGGCTCTATCTACTGAGCTAAACCAGCTAGGGCTTACCCCTATGCTTTTACAAAAAAATGAGACCCACATGCTTTTTTGGTCTTCACAACCCAGAGCATCTGTTTGACATGGAAAATTAAATCATCCCGTGTTTATAGGCATGTCAGTTGGTAAAAAACAAAACAAACAAACAAAAAAACACAACAACTATGAGTCACTGCTTAGATTTCTTTATCCAGATTAATACTATATTCTCTTCTACAGAGGTTGACTCACCTAGGAACACAACCAAATTAATTTCCCACTTCCTGCTGCATCTTGGGGAGGCCCTCTGACTAGTTCTCAGCAATGGAACATGGAGCAAAGATACTTCCACTGAGAAACTAAGAAGTTCTCGTCCCATTTCCCCTTCTTGCTGACTGGCTGGTAATGCCAGGATGATCTTGAGACCTCGTGTTGAGACGGCAGAACTACATGAAAGGAATTATCCCACAAGGCCACCTGCCTTACACCTGCTTGGACTGTGCGGACAGTCATGTGAGTTCTGGATTGCCTGACACAGAAGCTAGCAAGCCTGGCTAAATGCATTCCTCTTATCCTGTCAGTGAACAAATTAGCAACTACAGAGACCCTAGCATAAGGAGGTGGCTACATGGCACAGCCAAAGACGATGCCATGCAGGTGACTTAGGAAACTTCCTCTCACTCTTCCTTTACTGTGAGTAATATAATTGCCATCCCCGGCAGAACAAGAAGGGGGCACAGAGCCATGAATGGACACTCTCCTTTCCAGCACCTTCGCTGCTCACCCCCGGGGCCAGTCCCACCTGCCCGAGCTCAGGAGCCTGCCCAGGTCTCTCTCTGTGCTGGCGTTTTTGAATGCAGCACGAGGGCTCTCCCGTGTGACATAATCTCAGAACCAAAACAAAGCCTCCCTATCTGGCCTGTCTCGCTTCTTTCAGACCATTCAGTAAACAGAGCCTGGTTTCTTTCAAAATAACACAGTTATCCAATTTTCTCCATGAGTAGCGAGGTAAGCGATGCTGCCAGCTCTCCATGACCCAGTTTCCTGGGTGCATTTAAGGCTTTTCCTCTCACGCCTGTTTCAGCCACAATCTCACTTCTCCATGTGGCCTCTGGCTCTTCTGTTTCATGCGCTTCCTGTTTTTTCTGTGTTGCTTACAAACGTGAATGCCTGGGGTCCTCCCCTTCACTGCGTCTGGCCCATCGCATCTTCACTCCCATCGGGGCCTCTTTCCCTGCGATTCCCTGGAAATGTCACTGGGATCTTTCCTCGCGGATCTATCGCTTCTCTAAGAGAAGGGTTCAAAGAAAGAGTGCAATAACACCGAGGCCTACCGTTTCTCTTGCCTTTACCACAGTCGGCACCGGCTGTCTCTCTGGACCTCCCCTCCTGGTCCACGCCTCTTACAGGATAATCCAGACACAGACCTCTGGTTGCTAAATCAAATCAAACAACATCGTAGCCAGTTTTCTCTTTATTTTCTCATACTACTTCTAACGTTCGAATTTCTCCACCAGTCAGTTAATAAATCACTTTGGAACACTTTGCCAGGAGCTTTGAGATGAGAGCAGAAGAAATACTAACAAGCTCACAAGTGAGCCTCATTTATATGAGACCGTTGGAGAATAAGATAGTGTATAATTCTAGCCACCGAGGGCACATAAAAAGCGCATTCCGAATTGCGGAGGGGAGAGCCCAGTGTGCTGGAGGAAAGGGAACATTTCATGAAGATGGGCCTTGGCCTTTAATAACTGTGAGGTTAGAGCACATGTGTCAAACACAAGGCCCGCGGGCCAAATCCGTCCCGCCAGGCCTTGCAATGTGGCCCACACCGCGCTGTCATCACTGCACTCCGCTGCATTTCCATCACAATGACAGTTTATGACTGTTCAGTAAACCATTCGGCCCGAGATTTAGGCTGGATTTTAGATTTTGGCCCCTTCTCTGATTGAGTTCGACACCCCTAGGTTAGAGCAACAGGAAGGACACGCACTACACAGGAGGGGAATATCGTGAAAAAGGCAGAGAGGCCGAAAAAAATAGGAATAGCCACAGTGGGTCCTATTTATTGTGCACCTATTATGTACCTTGCGCCATGCTGTGCTTCCTGTAATCGTTATGTTTAATCCTCACAACAATCCTGGGATTATGCGCTGGGTATTTCACAAGTAAGAGGACGCAGGGCTAAAGTACACATGTCAGGCTCATGACTCAGGGCCGTGCCCCACCCACTGCTTACGGAGGTGGGGCTGTTAAGAGGAAGGGTACCACTCTGGGCAGGAGGAGGCAGTCAGGAGGGCGGATTGGTGTAGCTGATTTAGGAGACACTGGGTGTTGAACAAGGATGCTGGACCTGAGAAGTAGCAGGAGATTGTTGTTGGTTTTTTAGGACACATGCAGCACGATAAACATCGGAGTTGACTAGATACGAGTTCAAGGCCATATTCCACGTTAGCTGTATGACTCTGGGACACAGAGATAAACTTGCTGAGATTCAGTCTTCCCATTTGTGAAATGTGTTTAACCGTAGTGTTGATTCATAGGGTTGAGAGGCTTACGTGAGGGAGTGTATTTAGCTTCTACTAAAGTACTTGGCATATAGTAAGCACTTGCTTTAGGAAACTACTGCCACCACGGCAGTGTTTAAGGAAGATAATTCAGAGAGAAACAGCTACCAGACTCTCTCCTGGAGAGATATGGCAAGATGGCTTTCGATTCTTGCAATGAGAAGAGACAAATAGGAATGAATTTACGCACATGGCAAGGATGAGTCCACAGGACTTGGTGACTGATGGAGGGACAGGAAAGCCCACTGGCACACATTTAGGAGGATTTGAGAAGTGTGATGACATGACCAGAAATAAGGAAGTGAGGGAGGATGTTAGGGTTGTGGGGAAGAGGGTAAATTAAGTTTTGGGTATTTTGAGTTTGAAATGATGACAACACATTAGGAGCATATACTAGAAGCTTTGGCAAAAACGGTTGGCTTTTTTTGAAAAGTAGCTTTGGGGATTCTTTTAGTAAGTGTATTTATTGGAAAAATAAAAGTGAACTGGTGTGCCCTAACCGGTTTGGCTCAGTTAGTGTGCCCTAAGCTTCAGCTTGCAGACTAAAGGGTCCCAGGTTCAACTCCGGTCAAGGGCATGTCCCTTGGTTGTGGGCACATCCCCAGTAGGGAGTGTGCAGGTGGCAGCTGATCAATGTTTCTCTCTCATCAATGTTTCTAACTCTCTATCCCTCTTTGTTAATATATATATATAATTTTTTTTTTTAAGTGAGCTGGTGCCCAGTATAAAGCAAGAAGACCAGAGGACTTGGACTGACACCTGGGATGCCCACGTCAAGAAGCTTGAAATGGGCGAGGAGTCATGGGAAGTCATAGGAGAGGAGCAGAGGAGAGATTGGGCAAAAACATAGATCACAGAAGTCATAACAGGGAAGGGACTTTCCAACAGGAGGGGGCACCCACCAGGCCCAGGGCTGCTGAGGGCAGAGGAGACTGAGGGGATTGGGAGGGCACTTCTGCATGTGACTGGCATGGGACCCAGCCTGGGAGGCACCAGCGGGAGTGAAAGCCAGCAGGCAGTGCCCGTTTATCTGAGATGTAAGTACCTGGGAGAACCAGGCTGGGCTGAGAGGCCAGGACCACCGGCAGCCCTCCGAGGGAGCTTCAGTTCAGACCACCCTTCCCAGGGCCCGTTCTTCACGGACAGGCCTCCTTCCCATGATCCCTGCCGCAGTCTTAGTCTGACCTCCATTAACCCTTGTCTTCTCCTTTCGGTTTCACTGTGGCGACTACACTCACCAGCCTGACTCATTGAACCTCAGCCCCACCATTTCTGATGATGTCATGGCCCTTTCACAAACACAGCTAAGAGGCTCTGTTTCTCTTTCAAAGGTGTCTTCAGGAATGCAAGTGATTTTACCTTGCATCAACAAGTAAAATGGATTTATCTTTTTGTTTGACACAGGTATCTAACAGATGACAGTGATTATTATTATCCCTGTGGGTTTCAGGTCACTCACTCCACACTAATGCTAAGTTCCTTCATCTCCTCGCCGCAATTCCATCATGAGCCACACCCAGCTGTTACTTGGACCTGCACGGGAGATAGTCTCCCTGCCCAGCCCAGTCGAGAATCAGCCTTCCTCCACGGAGCCTATCCAGGTGGGTTCTTCCCCTTTGCCTTGGGTAAGCCTAGGACTTCCACAGTTATTTCTCTCTCTCTCCTTCCCAAGCTTGCTCCCTGCACTCCACCTCCTCCAGCAAATGCTGTGTGCCAATCAACAGTGTAGATACAGGTGCTGCATTGTATAAGTAACGCCTTCTTTTGTTGGTTCTGCCTGGTGAGTTGGCCTGAGTTAACTTCATTTCACATTACCTCATATCATACAGATCAGACACCCTGTCTAATTCCATGCGTCTAACTAGCGGTCACCCTCTACACGCCAGTATCCCCACAGTGTCCTGGGAAACTTGGGGCTTTATAAATGCTTTTTGTTGCTGAGTTGGTCATTGGGGTCACAAACAGCCTCATTTTTCTCCCATTTCCTCAAACACATCTTGGGTAGCAACTTTCTTCGCTGTGAGCAGTTCTGAGTTCCACTCTTCCCGAGAATTTTAGGAAAGAGCCTCTTTTTTTAATAGCTTGTAGTATGTCTTCCTGCTTTCCTTGTACTCACTCTACCTTTGGGCAGGTACAAAGACTACATCCTGATTGGAAGAATTCTCCACAGATAGCTTCTGGTGAGACACATGTCAAACTAATTCATTCTGGTTCCGTATACCACAAGATGTAGGGTTCTGTAACCCTAACCCTAACCCTAACCCTAACCCTAACCCTAACCCTAACAATGTGACCTCTCATCCTGGCCTCTAGCATCCCAGCACTGGCTGAGTCAGCCAGGAAGCCAGAGCAGTATTCTTGGAAGTCACTTCCACCTCAGGATGCCCAGTAATAGCTTCACTGTCTGCTGAAGTTACTGAAAACTACACCAGTATTTCCCCGTCCACCAGGAATTGTATCTTGTGATTTCTCTTCCCCTTCACAGGATCTCCAAAGCGCCTATCACCATTCCAATGGCACCTGACACAGGAGAAATGTGACGGAGCGGAGGTTGAAGTGGTAGAGCACAGTAGACTTAACCAATGGCAACGAAGCTATCTTGCCCCTGGGAATGTACAGAACGCACGTGCATATGAACATGTTCTGCCCCCCGCCCCTCCCTGGTGCCTTGAAAGAAGGTGTCATTGCTAGTGTGGGGCTCTAAAGCAAAAGCTACATTAAATACATAGAAAATTCCATCTCTTTCATTAAATACATAGAAAACTCCATACCTTTCCACTCCATCTCTCTAAGCTCTGTTGCCTCATCTGCAAAAGAAGAGTGATGTTTGCTTTGCCTATTTGAAACGAATGAAATCATCTAGTTTTAAAAAACCACTTTATCTTATGCTTAATGCATCACTAGGGCTTGCTGTCACATATATTTACCCAAATTGACTTAAACAATATCTCCCTTCCCACAGTTTCTTCTTACAAAATACTTTGCTGCTCCTCCCATTGACAGGTAGATTCTCTGATTCCTGCCTTTGTGTTTGCGTGGGCTTGTGACCACAGGAGAAGGGGTAATCTGACTCCCAATCCTAGGTCATAAAAGGTGATACATCTTCTACCCGGCCCTCTTGGGATGCTTATTTTTGCAACTCAATAGCTGTGAGGAGGCCCATGCTAGAGAGAAGGCCACATAAAGAAGAACAGACAGCTTGGCCAGAGTGGCTTAGTGGTTGAATACTGATCTATGAACCAGGAGGTCATGGTTCGATTCCCACTCATGGCACATACCTGGGTTGTGGGCTCGATCCCCACTGTGGGATCAATGATGTTTCTATCTCTCTGCCCTCTCCCTTCCTCTCTGAAATCAATAAAAAATATTAAAAGAAGAAGAAGAAGAAGAAGAAGAAGAAGAAGAAGAAGAAGAAGAAGAAGAAGAAGAAGAAGAGACAGCCACCTCCAATTTCCCAGCTGGATGATGGCGGCATCTTGAAAGTGAATCCCCAGTTCCAGTTAAGCTGACACTGAGTGAGGAGAGGCAAGCTGTAGATTCGAGAGCAGGATAAGTGACTGCTGTGTTTTAAGCCTCTCTGGAGAGGTTTGTTACACAACAATAGATAACTGATACACCACCTGTCCTTCCCCTCTCCGGGACCACACCTCACAGTTCCTGCCTCTGTGCCTTTTCTCATCCCATTTCTTCCATCAGCGTGTCTTCTCCCCGTTGAAATCTTACGGCTCCTCAAGGTCTCATTCAATTGGCACTTCCTCTAGGAAGCTCTCCTCGTTGCTCCAGTTGGTTGTGATCTCTTCCCCCTCATAATTCTTGGGAAACTTTGTTCTACCACTTATATAGTACTTATTGCCAGGATTCATATCCAACGTATTTATCAACTGGCTAAGCCACGTACTGACCAATCAGAAGGGAGGCCTCCTGAGTTTGCAGCCCAGTGATTTTCTTGCCCTGCAGCCAGGCTGGTTCCACACAGACTCAGCTCCTCTTCCAGCCTGTAAGGGCGGGGCACTCATCTCTGTAAGTGTCCCCTCCCACAAGGGTCTTTCATGTAATATACTGTATATATTTATTATTGTATCAGTAAGTTGTTGAGACTTAAAAAAAAAAAATCTGGCCAAACCGGTTTGGCTCAATGGATAGAGCATTGGCCTGTGAACTGAAAGGTCCCAGGTTCGATTCCCGTCAAGGGCATGTACCCTGGTTGCGGGCTCATTCCCCAGTAGGGGGTGTGCAAGAAGCAGCTGATCGATGTTTCTAACTCTCTATCCCTCTCTCTTCCTCTCTGTAAAAAATCAATAAAATATATTTAAAAAAAAATCTGACTAGTAAGTGAGAAGGTTCAGAGAGAATACCTAGCGAGCAAAAGAAGTTTAAAACTTTAAAACTACTGAACAAAAACTGTGCACCTATGGATGAGGACAATGGGGGGTGGGGAAAGGGCAGAAGGAGGGGTGGGAACCTGGTGGAGGGGAGCAATTGAGTGGGGGAGGGGGGGAGAAAAAGGAACATTTGTAATAATCTGAATGATAAAGATTTATTTTTTTAAAAAAACTACAAATAACTGAGAAATAAGGCAAATCTCAAACCAGGGCCATGAAGCCCCAGGATCTTTGATCTGAGAGCTTTCCGATCCCTTCATTGGTTCTCACACTTTGGTGTGCAAAAGGATCTCTTGGGGAGAATGAGAGTGGGTGGGGGCTGGGGAGAGAATGTGGATTCTGGGTCCCGCCCCCAGACATTGTATCTAGAGAAGTAGGTCTGGGTGGGGCTGACGGAATCCCCTCCCTAACCAGCTCTCCCGGTGGCTCTGATGCTGGTGTCTGAGGACCACACTTTCAGGAGCCCTGCTTCCTCAGACCCCCTCTGTGTCCCGCCTGTTCCCCTTGCTGCGGCCCTGCGCCCTTTGAACTGGCCGTGGGTGCTGGACTGCTGAGAGTGGAAGAGGCAACATGGCTGGAAGGACAGAGAGGTTGGGAAAGCCGCACTTCAGGCTGTCTTTAGGGAGAATTACTGCTGTAATCTTTGGGTGGTGGCAGCACGAAACAAACACTGCGTGGAGATCAGCAGACAGACAAGGAGCTGGTTGGCTGGGGAGTCTTCTGTCCGGGGGTGTCCTGATGTGGGGTGACCTGTTTCCTCATGGATGAGTAAATTGTTAAGGGTGTGACTCACTCTGTGAGTTCAGCCTCCACCCTCGGCTACCTGGTTCCTACCAGTCCGACGTCTAATTTCATCCACTCATAACCCCAGAGCTCACATCAGAACCACAGATTCTAGTATCAGATTTTCTACTTCAACTCTTCTTCCCCCCCAACCCCCCCAAATAAAATCTAGACAGTTCTGAGTCCTTCAGCTATTTAGGAAGTCTTTCCAGTTATGTTCTTCCAGCTTCAGGCTCCTCATCATCCTTCAGCACAGAGTGAGTCTGCCCTGGAATCTGAGTGTTGGATGAGGTCTCAGAGCCACTGCTTATGCCTGAGACCTCACCCTGGGATTCCTAAGAGGTGCTCCCCAGCCTTTGAAATCTCAGCATCTTCCAGGAATAGAAACTGAGGGGTGTTCTTTAACTAAACAGCTCTCCACCATCAGCATCTTCCCCTTTTAGGAAAGGAAGCAGTGAGCAGTGAGCAGGTACCACTCAATTGTCAACCTTGAATTATTCAGGAGCTGCGGAATATCTATCTTATGTAAACTTTTGGGCCTTTCAGAAATATTCTTCATCTTCCTCAATCCTTGTGCATTGAAAAATTTTTATAGCCGAAACCGGTTTGGCTCAATGGATAGAGAGTCGGCTTGGGGACTGAAGGGTCCCGGGTTCGATTCCAGTCAAGGGCATGTACCTTGGTTGCAGGCATATCCCCAGTAGTGGGTGTGCAAGAGGCAGCTGATCGATGACTCTCTCTCATCGATGTTTCTAACTCTGTATCTCTCTCCCTTCCTTTCTGTACAAAAATCAATAAAATATATATTAAAAAAAAGAAAAATTTTTATAAATATCTGCTTAGAACATAATTTTAAAATCTGACTTGGCTTGGGGTGGTAAACACAATGCAAATGATGGTATATTGTAGAACTGGATACCTGAAACCTATATACTTTTATTAACCAATGTCACCATAACGAATTCAATTAAAAACCTAACATCTCTGACGTGGTTGAGATGCTGTGGAATTCAAATGCTGGAATAGTGTGCAGTGTTGTTCAAACGGAACCACAAAGATGGACAGTCCTATCATTGCCACAGACTTTCCTTATGACAGAATCCAGACTTCCTGTCATTGGTCTTCCATAAAGGTGCTTTGTTGATTTTGTTCACAACGTGAGCATTCGTATCAACATTGTACAAAGAACGCAAGTTCATTTCCTTCTACACAACACTGTGAGGCAGGCATGTGTTTCAGATCTGCCTCACTGTGGAAGACCAGTTCTTTCTGTTTGACCTTCTGTAACCCTCTTGTTTCCTCAAGACCTGCTCTTGTTGACCTTGGCTCTACATGTGAGGTGGAAGAAGCAAGCAGCTATGATGAATACTGGCTAAAGAAATGTTTGTATTGAATCCGCCTGAGAGGAAATGTCACAAAAGACATTAGTCTTTGTCTGTATCTGTCATTTGAAGAAGGAACCAATTTCAAAATCATATTCCACACTTTCTCCTCCCCTGAGTCACGGAGCAAGCTTACCGTTCCAGTGCTCACTCACTGAACACATACTGAGCCCTGCCGTGCCCGGAGGCTGGGATTCAGAGAAGACATGCTGTCCATGGAGCCACTATCACACGTCAGGGAAAGAGGGCAATGGGGGGCATCTAGGGAGACTCTGGGATTGAGACAACTTGATTCACCGAACACCAACTTCTTTTAAACTTTGCCAATAAACTTATTTACCACGGTGGCGGTGCTCTCATTTTAGAAGCACATAGCAATTACCCTCTAGTGGATCCCTAATTAACCCAGGTGTGGCCTAGGACAGCCGGATGCCGATCAGGGCGATGATGGCACCTGCATCATCAGGCTGCCTTTGCTGGCCCTCAGGTTGTGTGGACGGATACTGGGCTCTGGGGCTATGATCCTGAGATTCCCCTTCACCATTCTCCAGCTCCGCGGAGCTCCAAATGGTCCCCAGCATCTTGAGATGACCCGTGGGGCAGAGGGGATGGGTTTGCCCCTCAAGAAGCAAAGTTGCATGACACCCTTTAGACTGTCCCGTCCAAGAGCCACATGGGGCTGTTGAACACTTGAAATGTCGTTAGTCTGAACGGAGATGTGCTGTATGTATAAAACACACAATGGATTTTGGAGACCAAGTTTTTAAAAAAAGAATGCAAAACATCTCTCTAAAGTTTGGATATGGACTGCACGTTGAAATGTTATTTTTGGACACACTGGGTTCAATAACATATATTAAAATTAACTTCATCCGCTTCTTTGTACTTTCTTTGTAATCTGGGCCATTTTAATGACTGCAGACTTGTAAACTGTGAGATAGCACTCAGAAACACCACAGTACAGGTGCTTTCCTGATTGGTGCACAGTCTTTGATAATTATAAGGAGTTACTTGCAGTCAAACCAGTAAGATGGCATTTATGCATCCATCATTTTCGGGACTGCTGGTAACCCAGGCATATTTTCATGTCACAAGGCCCAACTGCTCACCTTCACCTTGAGGACAGTGCCTTTGCTAATAACAGCCAAAGTTGTATGAAGTGGGGATGAGGGGTTCTTCTTTACATAAAATGCTGGCAGGCAAAAGGTGGCCTCCAGTGTGCGGGCTTAATAAATCTTTCCTATTCAGGTGGTTTTCCAGGAAAGCCATCTCCAACAAAGCAGGCTTTGGTAACCAGCCTCTTAGAGACTTTCTTTTTTTCTCTTTCCTGTTCGAATAACTTTTAATGCCCAAGTGTTAACCTAGAGAATCACAAATTAATAAGCGACGGTGATTTTTTTTTTATGCAGTAAAAGCTAATCAATCTAGGGTGCATCTTCCCATTAATGATGTTTTACTATTTTGAAGGGTAGAATTTATTTTCTCTCTCAGGGATACATAAGATAATGGTGCACCTTGCAATTGATTGTGATTGAGATTGGATGCAATACAATATTGTACTCACGTGGCAGGTGAGAAAGCTAGGGATTAGAGGGGTTCTCTCCCTAGGTCTGTAACCTGAGAGATTGGAATGCGAATCCAAGCAATCTGACTCCAGGCCTTGGCTCTTACTCTGCAGGTAGTTCTATCCGGCTGGAGAGGTGTGGCTGGTGAGGAAAGCAGGAACAAGTAATGAAGGACATCCTAGAAATTCTCGTAAAGAGTTTGAATTTTACCGGTTGACATTGAAAAACTAGTTGAGTTGGAAGGCTGGCAGTACTTATAATTTACTAGAGGCCTGATGCATGAAATTTGTGCAAGAGTAGGCCTGCCTTCCCCCGGCTGCTAGCATTGGCTTCCCTCTGGCATCCAGGACCCAGGCTTCCCTCCCAGAGGGAGGCCCCACCCACCTGCTGCAGTCCACTGATTGGGCCTCCCTCTGCGGGGTGATTGTGGGGTGATGGCCAGGCCCCCAACCAATCACATTGCACCCACCTGAGCTGGCCTGGCGCCAGTTGGTGTCATAGTGTGGTTCAGCTGTTCAGCTGTCCAGTTGATTTGTGTATTACACTTTTATCATATAGGATATCCAACATCGACTAAATAAAGTCATATCACCTCAAGACACAGAAAGTCAGGTGTTGTGGGGGAGCAGGATGAATTCTGGAATCCCTGACTTTATCCAGCAACTATGCTGGAGCAGCACTGCATGCTGGGAGAAGGCCTGACCAGTGAGGCTGGGAGAATGCATGGACTCCATTATAAAGTTAATGAAGCCAGTGGATCAAGTGCACTTAAAAAAGAAAAAGGATGTGGGAGAAGGAAGTGCCATAGCTTAAATATAGAAGACCATGTGATAAACATCAGTACTTATAGAAAAGTGTTCTTTTGTTGGAAATATCCTTCTTCCTTATTGCTAGACATCTGAGAGCTCTAATAGCAAATCTGAGCAGTAGTTCAATAATGCTGAAAGAGTCCTGCCGACTATGGATGCTAACATAGCTTCACTGGGGCCCTCATTCACCAAAGGTTCTAGCCATGTATTCACATAAATGTTTCCACAAAATTTGCAAAAGATAATTTAGCTGTAATAGGTTTATCTGTTGCCATTTTCTGCTCCAAGACCCCTCTATCACCATCCCCACCATGGTAGTGCTAAAATGGCCAGCTCTTTTTTTTTTTTTTTTTTTTTTTTAGAACCCAGCTAAGGGAACTGGAGTTGGGAATGTATTACTTTGGGGTTGGGGAGATATATTTATGGGCTTTCCAATTCTTGCATCTATATTTCTAACTTCCCATGTCCCCAGAACTACCACTTGAATCTCAACTCCCCAGCATCTCATGCCAGCGGGCCTGCAGGCATATCTCCTTATCAGCCTGTCCTGAGGCATCTGGAAGTCTGTGGGGAGTAAAAGAGAAACCGGAATGCAACATACATAGTCAGAAGTTATATGATTGAAAATTCTGCTGATCAGCACTTATTTACAGTGAAAAGCAATGGATTCAGTTCTCATCAATGTCTTATTAAAACCGTCCATTAAAAAAATTCCATCAACCCTATGGAAGGAAAGAATGCATTTTCCTTCTCTTCTCTCTATAGAAAATTGTAAAAATGTCTTCCTCCCAAAAATCCATACCCCAGGCTTATCGTGAGAAGAACATCAGTCAAACCCCATTAGGACATTTTACGAAATTAAATGTCCAGTAGGTACCCTTCTAAGCGGTCAAGCTTCCCCCAAAACAAGGATAATCTGACTAACTGTCACAGCCAAGAGGAGCCTAATGAGATATGACAACAGAATGTAATATAGTGCCAGTAAATGTAATATACAGTGTTTCCTCGAAAATAAGACATCCTCCGAAAATAAGACCTACTTACAGAGTTCCTTCTGAGTGAAATATAAGGCATCCCCCCAAAAATAAGGCCCCCCTAGGCTAAACATGAGAGATTTGGCCCACTGATTCTGAAAGAAATGGAGTCACAAGAAATTCACCAGGAAATTCAGGAATTGGATTATGATGATGTTCCAGAAGATGATGACATGATTGTCATTGAATAAATGAGTAAATTCTTGATACTGTAGGATTCACAGTTTGTCTGGTTTGTGTTGACAACTACCTTACTACTGTACCATATACAGATAATAAATTTCCTTTATTTTCATTGAACAATAAATGTGTACCGTATTCTTCTTCATGGAAAAATAAGACATCCCCTGAAAATAAGACCTAGTGAATTTTTGGGAGCAAAAATTAATATAAGACACTGTCTTATTTTCGGGGAAACAGGGTAGGAACAGTAAAGGATATTAGGTAAAAACTTATTTGGCTAACGAGATGCTTGGATAAAAGAAAGAAGGAAAAGGGTTTACTTCTTTCCAAGTCCCCACAACGGAATCCCCACCTATGGAGTCTGGAACCTTCATTAATGAGAACATTGAGGCCTTGGGCTGTCGGTCCTTTCAACAGCCTTCTGTGTTAGGTTATTATAGGAATAAGACTATTATTATAACAATACTAAAACTATTATATTATCCCTGTTTTACAGAGGATGAAATGGAGCTTACTGCAAAGTAGCTCAACTCCCACACCTGTGTTCTTAACCACTGTGCAGTACTGCTTCCCACCATACCCTCTATCTGATGGTCACAGGACTGTGAATCTGCCGAAACTGGTTTGGCTCAGTGGATAGAGTGTCAGCCTGCGGACTGAAAGGTCCTTGGTTCGGTTCCGGTCAAGGGCATGTACCTGGGTTGTGGACATATTCCCAGTAGGAGGTGTGTAAGATAGATGATTCTCTCTCATTGATGTTTCTAACTCTCTATCTCTCTCCTTTCCTCTCTGTAAAAAAATCAATAAAATATTTATATATTTTTTAAATGACAAACTGTGAAACTTCTGTACATATAAAAGGCTGATATGCAAAGTGTCCCCCCAGGAGTTCGACCGTGAGTTCGATCGCTCACTATGACATGCACTGACCAACAGGGGGTGGCACAAAACATGGTGGGCAACCAGCAGCAGCAGTGGCACGTGCGTGGCAAGGGAAGGAGGTGGCGGGGAGGCGGAGAACCTGATCAGCCCTGCCCACTTTTGAATTTCGTGCACTGGACCTCTAGTTTTGAAATAATGAGGGAGAAACGTGTGTGTTTTTTTTAAAGTGTTAGGCCGAAAGGAACCTGAGAAAATATTTAGTCTAGCCCTCTATTTCCGGAAGAGGAACCAAGCCTCTGGGGAATGACGCTGCCTCCCAATGCCAGGATGGCTCTGCCGGAGGGGACGGCACCCAGCTGCAATGCCTGATGGTGTGCCTTTCCCACTCCAGAGCTGCCAGCCACCGCCCTGAGGCTGAGCCCAGGGAGGCACGCGTTTGGGAGAAACGTGTTTTGGAGGAGGGAGCGGGAAAGGGGGAGAGCCAATGACGGTTGTCACTGTTGAGAGTTGAATTGTGTCCTCCTCCTGTCCAGATTTATATGGTGAAGTCATAACCCCCAGTCCCTCAGAATGGGTTTTTATTTGGAGACAGAGTATTTACGGAGGTAATCCAGTTAAAACGAGGTCATTAGGGTGAACCCTAATACAGTATGACTGGAGGAATCTGGACACGGACACACGCAGAGGGGAAGCCATGTGAGGAGACTAGGGAGAAGATGACCATTTCCCAAGCCCAAAAGAAATGCCTGGACCAGATGCTTCCCACACAGCCTTCCGAAGGATCCCCACCGTTCACGCCTCGATTTTGAACTTGTGCAATGACAGTATTTTTCTGTGTTTAAGCCGTCCAGTCTGTGGTCCTCTTATTAGGGCCACCCCGCAAACTGATCCAGCACAGAACTGGGGAAGTGCCCGAGGAGGCAGCAGGCTGCAGGACTGGTAGGAGAGGAGGAAGAAGGAGCGGCTAACATGATGAAACCCTGGGCGGGGAGAAAGAGACCTGGGCAGAGAAACCAAGGACTAGCCAAGTGGAAACCAATCAAAATGAAAGGGGGGTCCATTTCTTCTTTTATTTTTTAATTTTTAAAAAATAATTTTTATTGATTTTTTACAGAGAGGAAGAGAGAGGGATAGAGAGTTAGAAATATTGATGAGAGAGAATCATTGATCGGCTGCTTCTTGCACACCCCCCACTGGGGATGTGCCCACAACCAAGGTACATGCCCTTGACCAGAATCGAACCTGGGACCTTTCAGTCCGCAGGCTGATGCTCTATCCACTGAGCCAAACCGGTTTCAGCCATTCCTTCTTTTAATGCACATGTGTCAAACACAAGGCCCGCAGGCCAAATCCGTCCCGCCAGGCCTTGCAATGTGGCCCGCACCGCGCTGTCATCACTGCACTCCGCTGCGTTTCCATCACAATGACAGTTTATGACTGTTCAGTAAACCATTCGGCCCGCGATTTAGGCTGGATTTTAGATTTTGGCCCCTTCTCTGATTGAGTTCGACACCCCTATTTTAATGGATATGTCTCGATCTGGACCATCTCCATTCAGAAGGGGATCTAGGGGAACACAGCTGTTACAGAGGCCATTGGCGTGTGGGCTGCCCTCACATTCACGGTACCATGGTGCCAGCACACTGCGGAGGACACATGCATGCCACCACGTCCAGATGTTCTGGAGAGGAGAGGAGAGCCAGGGGAAGTCCTTGGTGTCTTGCAGGGTGGAGCCAACTTCAGTGTGCTTCCTGTGTCTGTGAGCACAGTCATTCCCAGGTACCCGTGGGGGATTGCTCCCACTGAGGATACCAAAATCTGCGATGCTCAAATGGCATGGTGTTTGCCTAAAACCTGCACATATCCTCTCATCTACTTTAAATCACCTCTAGATGACTGATAATACCAAATGCAATGGAAAGCTATGGAAATAGTTATTATGCTGTATTATTTGGGGAATAATGACAAGAAAAAAGTCTGTACAGATGCACCCATTTTAGGCCTAACCACACAGTACGCCTCAGCAACATGATTTTATTCTCCCAGAATATTTTTTAAAATATATTTTATTGTTTTGTTTTTGTTTTTTTAGAGAGAGAGGGATAGAGAGCTAGAAACATCGATGAGAGAGAAACATCGATCAGCTGCCTCTACACCCCCCACTGGGGATCTGCCCACAACCAAACACATGCCCCCGACCAGAACCAAACCTGGACCTTTCAGTCCGCAGGCTGATGCTCTATCCACTGAACCACACCGGTTTTGGCCCCCCAGAATATTTTTAATCCATGGTTGACTGAACCTTCTGAACCACTTATACCAAGGCAATATGCTATCATCATAAGAAAAAAAACTTTTATTATACTTATTTTACAGTTTACTATTGCTTTTATTTTGAAACACAAATATATTTTTGGGGTTATTTTCTATGTGCACGCTCCAGAGGCAGGTTGCCTGAGTTCCAGGTGTAGCTTTTCCCTCACTAGCATTCAATCTTTCTGTGCCTCAGTTTTCTCATCTGTAAAAGGAGAATGATGACAGCACCTACTTCATAAGATTATGAAGATTCAGTGAGATAATGTGAGTGAAGGGTTTCAATAAATGGAATCTGCCATTACCAGAGGCCTTTATTATAACAAGAATTCCTCTCAAGACTCAGATTCAAAGTGCACTAGATAACAGCCCTCTGCCCGATGCTGGCCACAAGCATCGCTGGGCCTGGGACCCCCGTGATGAGAGAGTAAGGCTACTAGCAGGCCTCAGGCGCCAAGAGCAACAATAACATTTGGGGTCCCAGCCTGAAAACACATTGCATTGGCCTCTGACAACCCCCAAGTAGGTATCGCATGGACATAGAACCCGTGCAAACCTCACAGCCAGGAAGAGGAGAGGAGGGTGGAGGGACCCCAGGAACTTGGAGGGTGAAGACTGCTCTTGAGCAACGTCGTCAGCTCTAACTATACCCCCGCTGATACGTCGCCCAGGGTTGCTTCATGTCCAGGGCGTTGCAGAAGCCCAGACCAGTCCTCCTGGCCAGCGGCTGTGTCAAAACCCTGCTGGGGGATGTGGTGAAATCGGGTTAAAAGGGGTCGTGCACGTGGGTGCCAAAGAAAATAAGGAAAGCTTCGGGGGCCCCCGCCAGGGCCCCATGTGCAGAAGTCAGGAGGGCACGCCCCGGTGGGTGAAAGATGCGCAAGAGCTCTCGGGCCCCCCTCTCCCCCCCGCGCAGACCCCAGAGCTGGCCGGGCTACACCATTCTCCTTTTCCCCTTTGCCCTTCCTCGGGTTCCTTACGTAACCGGGCAAGTTCAGGGGACTCCAGCGCACCCGCCCGCCCATTCCCCGCACCCTCCCGCCCATACCCCGCACCCTCCCGCCGGCCGCACGCTGGCTGCCTGCGCGACACGCGCGCGCCTGCGTGGGAAAGCGGGCATGCGGGGGGCGGGGCCTGGGCGGGAGCGGGGCGGGGCCCGGGTCTGGGGGCGGGGCCGGGGCGGGGCCGGGGCGGGCGGGCGCGGCTCGCGCAGCCCCAGCAGCCCGCCCCCGCGGCAGCAGAGGCCGGTGCGCAGCCAGCGCGCAGAGGTGACGGCGGCGCCTTTAAATAGCATCCGGAGCAGGCGCGGGGCAGCCCGTGGTCTGCGGTGACAGCCGGCGGCGCAGCGCCGGGCCAGCGAGGAGGTGAGTGCTCCCGCCGCGCGCCGCCGGCAGCTGCGTGCGCTCCGGCCGCGGCGCCCGCCGTGGGCTCGCTCCGGGAGGTGCGGGCTCAGCCGCAGACCCGCCCCGCCGCCCGAGCCCGAGTGGCGGCGGCCGCCGCGGAGACGCGGGAGCCAGCCGCTCGGCTCGGCTCGTCTCGTCGGGACGTTCCGCTTTCCCGGCCTCTGCCCGGCGGCTGCCCTGCCCGCGGCGCGCGGGGGAGGCCTGGGGCCGTGGGGGCCGCCGCCGCCTCCGGAGCCTGAGGCGGGGATGCCCGCCGGGCGAGGCGCTGGTGCCCCGCGGGGTCCGGTGACGCGCGCCGCGGTCCGGCCCCGGGTCTGTGCGGCGGCGGCGGGGACCGGCCCGGCCTGGGCGAGCCCGGGCTTCAGGCGCGGGGAGCGGATCCCGGAGGCGCGGGGAGCGGATCCCGGAGGCGCGGGGAGCGGATCCCGGAGGCGCGGGGAGCGGATCCCGGGAGGCAGGTGCCGGCGGCCCCTGGGCCACGCCATCCCTCCCTCCTGCAGCCGGGGTTGCGCTCGGGCCCGCGGGGAGCACCGCAGCCGGAGCCGGGCGGGCTGCCCGCCTCTCCGGCCGCGGCTGCCGGCCCCGGGGAGCGCCTGGGAGGGTCACACGCAGCATCCAAGCCGGCTGCCATGTGCAGCACCGCGCGGCGTCTCCGAGGATGCGGGAAGCCCTCATTGATTTAAGGAGTCTGGCTTTTTTTTTTTTTTCTTCCTTTTTTTCAAATTAACTACCAAGCAGAGATGATGTCTACTCCATGGCATCGCGGACGGAGGGTGCTGATGGGAGGACTTGAGTGAACGGAGCTAGCACCTCCAGCCAGACAGGCGCTGGGGTGACCGGGTGTCATGCATGGCAAGCCCCTTCCCACCCACTCACGTTCAAGGTGACGGCGCTTAATGAAGGCTATTGTCCAAGTGCCCTTTGTCTCCTGAAGATAAGACGGAAGGTTCTTTTGGGGCAGAGCTGTCCCAAATGTCCCCCCTGAGTCAGTACCCTTCCTTTTATTTAGGGACCTTTGCCCGGCATGAGAGAAGCTGGTTAAACCCCACAGTGTCTGACACAGATCTCACCTCTGTTTTCCCCAGTGTAAACAAACACTTATTCCTAAACACACAGCCAGCCTTCTGGTTGGTTCTGCAGGTGGAGGTGGAGGTGGCCGGTTAGGGTGGCTGAAAACTTAGGTTGGAGTTGACAGTCTGCTTTGGGTGTGCTTGAGAAGGTGGGGAGATGACAGGGAGGAGCTTTTTAAAGGAACCCCGCTTCCCCTCCTTCCCTTCAGTGTGGCTGTCTGGTCCTGACTCAACTGGGAGAGGCCCTTCCCAGCCTGAATCTCGGCTCCTCGTTTGTGAAAAGACGAATGTGCATTAGACCGACATCCTTCAGGAGCTGAAATTCTGGATTAGAAAAAAAATAATCCTTAAAAGCAGCACACCTCACCTCATTCCCTTAAAATAATATAGATATATTATAGGCCATATACTATAGACCTCTATTTTCTGCACTTACTGTAAACAGAAAAGACTTAAAGAAAAGAAAGAAAGAAAGAAAAGAAAATCACCCTTCCCCCAGAGTTAGAAGTATTTTGGTATATTTCCTTCCTGTCTCTATTAATGCCTGTTTTTATTATTATTATTACAGGCAGCCCGACTAGAGAGAAAGCCCTTGGCTTTTTAGATTTTGGCGTTTAATTGACGGATAGTCGTGAAATACGCAGGGGGACAGGTGTCTGGTTATACCGCACAGGCAGAGTTTCCATGGCTGTGTCCGCTTTTGGGTGAAGCCTGGAATAACTGCAAGGGAACCAGCTGGCCACAGTGTCATGGTGAAGGCCCAGGTCTTGCCACGTCTTCCTTTTGGATGTTGCTGTCTCGTGGACGACGTCTGTGTGTTTGAGGAGGGCTTTGGGGAAAGATCACATGGTTTTGTCATTACAGCCGGGAATTTCCCCATCATCTCTCTCCCTTCACGGTTTCACTTTTCTGTAAAGAGCAAGACTATAGGGATAGGAGTCATTTCTATAATAGATGCTGATACCCTATAACCTTAAGAGAAAGGGATATTTCTTCCATTATTCTTTTGCATTTACTGTCTCTTCTGAGCCAATCCTGTTGAGTTAGAACACATTTACAGTGTTTTAGGAATGGTCTCCCTCGGATGATGCCATGAACTAGAGAACTGTGTTGTTTTTAAGGCAACTCAAAGCGGTTGGTATGCTAAGGCCATTCAGGCCTTACTCCCTGACAGGTGTGGTTGGTCAGGTGGTAGGTTGAAGGTGCCAGAGTTTTTACTAAACACTGTAGTCCCACTGGCGGTCAGACAAACACATGGGGTCACTTTGACACACATGCTTGGAGACCAGGTCTCAGCGGACAGAGCTGATCCGAAGCTGCTGGTAGTTGAGTTTCCACATTCTAGTACTTGAGGGGCTTCTGAGGGCTTTTAAAGAAATACAAGCTCCGAAGCAGTAGCTGGACTTGAACTATACGTAGAGGCAGTTTTATCAGCGTCTGTGGCCATGACTCTGAGATTGTCATTGTACCTGCAATTCCTTACCCGACATGCTGGATGCCAACTCGGAAAGTTTGGGTTGTGGAAGGCCAGGGTGACACACGCTTTGAAACAACTGCTCATACCATAGTGACCGGAGAAAACTATCTTAGTTACGGCCATTTCTCTGCTTTTTGACCTCCTGATCTGTAGAGGTTTTTGAGTGTGGTGTGACCTTTGTGGGGTGTAGAGGGGAGAAATGCGATGGGGCGGTCCTGGTGGCATGGCTGGCAGGAGGGGTGGATGCATGTTCTTGGGACAGAGACTTCGGGGGAGTGAGGACCCCACTCCCCTGTGCTGCCTGCCTCCCTGGAAGGCATGCGGCCGGAGGCACACGTCCTGTCTCCAGAACCTGAGATCTCAGAACCCGTGGCTCGGTCTAGGGATCCTGGCTAATGCTCTCCGTGAATTAGTTGCCAGTCTTCTCTCCACGTTTTAAATAAAAACGTGAACGCTCCCCATTATCTAAATCAAAACCATTTGCCTCAGAAAAGCTACATCTAACATATAATTTTATATTACATACATTTTAATAGGAATCTATGCTTATTATAGAAAATTGGGGAACTATAAAATTAAGGTCTTAAAGAGATTCAATACTATTAACGTTTCTGTGTATTTCCTTTTTGTTTCTCTAAATGTATATATTTTTTAATTTTAAACATATATTTTATGTTGAAGATAAAATTTTGACAAATTAATTTTAATGGCCTAAAGTGTATTGTGAATATTTTTTTTAATGTTTTAATCTATCTTTTAGAAATTAGGGCACATTCTGCTTTAAAGCTGTTGAAATTGGCTGTTTTGAACATTTTTTTTTATTATTAATGAATGGTTTTTATGTGCTTTTGGGTTCCTGTGTTCTAGTCAAAAGCTGTGAAAATAAAGCTTTTCTTTTCATGGTTTGGGAAGATAAGTGGTAAGAAGTGAGGGCCTCATAGGAATTGCCTTTGCACCATTTCCTCGCCCCGGAGGGATTTCTGACACATGTATTACCTGTGCACTTGCACAGTCTGGCTCTTGGCCCTCGGGTTTGTTGAGGGAGCCATGTCCCTATACATAAGGCTGATATGCCCTGAATACGCCCTTTACTTTATTATCCAAAAAGGGAAAGTTGCCGCAGGAGCTGGTTTCTCCCTCAGCTGACTGACACGGTGGCCACAGGCCGAGCCTGGGCAGCCCGGGACAGGGCAGGTGGTGATAGCACAGACCGTACCAGGCGCTGTGCGCGGGGCTTCCGAGGCGCTCACGCAGGGACTCAGTCCTGTCGGTGGGTCCTCCAGTTGCCCATTCTTTACAAAAGGTAAAGGAACAGGTGCAGAGGCCAGATGGCCCCACCCGGCTTGCACCCCTGGGGTCCGGCTTCAGGTTCTTCCAGGGAGCCAGCAGGCGGCAGGACTGAGGACGGCTGCCTCCTCCCTGCCGCTGCCCCTTGGTTTTGCCGGTCTCATTTGCACCCTGTCTTGGACCAGGAGACGGGTGTGATCCACCCCCGAGGCGGACCAGCTTGATTCTGGGAGGGATAAGATCTGCTGCACGCGGTTTACTTTCCGGGGAGCTCAGGAGGGAAGGGCTGGGCCTGCCTGGGAGTCGGTCCTGGGAGGCTGGAGACCAGCGGAGACTGGTGATGGATGCGTCGTGTGCGGAAGGAGAGCATGTGGCTGGGAGCAGGGCCCCGGCTTGGCAGGGACGGAGGAGCGTCGCTCACTGACATAGGAGATCTGCCCCACCATGCACATGGGATTGCTTTCTGCTGCCTCCCTTGGGGGAAGTTTTTGTTGTTGTTTTATGGTCAAATATTCAAATATTTATTTATTTATTTATTCATTTATGTATATGTGTACATATCTTACCATTGCCCCCACTCCACTCCTTAGGTTTGTTTGTTGTTGTTGTTGTTGTTGTTTACCAGAAACAGACCTTCTCAACAAGCTGTAAATCATGCTGAGAGCCCGGGACGGAGAATCTCCCGGGTTTAAAGGTAGGGTGGTAGGGCCGCTTTTCCCGTGCCATTCTCAGCAGAACCCCGGTGTGTGAATAAGTGAAGGTGGGGCTGCGATGGTTGGAGGGGACGGAGGGGCTGGGAGCCCAGACCACACGGACATGGGGCCACTCAGGACAGCCCGACTTCCTCCACTGAGCCGTCCCTGGCGCAGGGCCGGGGGCCTCAGCCCATCTGACTCGGCCGTGTCCCCGGGGCAGGACACAGGGGCGGTTGTTCCTGAGCCTGGTGACTGTCTGAGGACTGGCTGGACCTGGCGTTATCTACCTATCTATCTATCTATCTAACATATAATTAATTTATATATATAATATATAGATATATAATATATATTTATTTTATATATATATAAAATATATATATTGATTTGTTTTATAGAGAGGAAGGTAGAGGGATAGAGTTAGAAACATCAGTGAGAGAGAATATCTATCAGCTGCCTCTTGCACACCCCCTAGTGGGGATGTGCCTGCAACCAAGGTACATGCCCTTGACCTGAATCGAACCTGGGGCCTTTCAGTCCGCAGACTCACGCTCTACCCACTGACCCACACCGGTTTTGGCCTGGTGTTATCTTTATTTGTGCCCTGACATCCAGCCGGTCAGCAGGCTCTGCTTATTCTACAATAACTCGCGCTTTGTACCAAACTGCTGCATGCACGCCCACTTCTCCCTCTCGTTCTCAGTGTCGCCATCCTCGACCAGAGTCTGTCACTTCTAGCAAAGGCCCTCAGGTTAAGTGCTTTTCCATGCAGAGCTCCGGTCAGACACCGCTCTGCACAGAGCCGCCCAGGGCTCCTGTGGGGCCCCTCATCTTCAATGAGCGTGGCGGTCCGGGCATCTAGAGTTTAGTTCCCTCGCTTCCCAAATCACCATATCCTGGGCTTTTGGAGTACGGAGTCTCCAGCAGAAGGCCCGCCAAGGCCTCTGCACCCCTGGGGGCCTACCCCCCCCCCCCCCCGCCTTCCTGTGTCCTGGAAGGGCCTCCCGGGCCCTGCATGCCCACCACCACCTGTCAGCAGGGACGTCCCGCATTGCGCCTCGTTCGGCCTCCCAGATGGCCCAGGTGAGGGGCTGGCAGGACCTTACCTGCCATGCAGTCCCATCAGCCTCCTCACCGAGGATGGCACGGAGACCCAGAGGGTGTGGTGAGCTGCCCAGGAACAGGCTAGACGGCGAACGCAGTGCCAGTCTGCTCTCTGCTGACACACCGCCCAGGCCAGGGCCTCGCTAGCACTCAGGCAGTCTGATGATGCTCAGCCCTGGGGCCGGGGCTGGTGCTACGGGGTCCCCGGGGCACCCCTCAGCCGAGGCCAGCCCCAGGCCACGGGGGCAGGGGGCAGGCACAGGCAGGGTCCCGCACGCTCCCCTCCGTGCTGGGGCTGTGCCAAAGAGCGTTGTCCCCTCTCGGTGGAGAGCCTGTTTGCAGGCCTTGGCGGGCGCTGCTGCCTGCCCAGCTAGCGGTTCTGTGTATTGTGCCCATGGGGGGAGCAGCCAGAGACTAGCCAGGCCAGTGATCAGAGAGGTTGCGGGTACTGCTCAGGAGATGGGGGCCATCCCTACAGAGGGGGGATGAGGGGTGCACCCAGTGGGTAGGGGTAGACCATCCATGCAGGCGTCTTCAAACTACGGCCCGCGGGCCACATGCGGCCCGCAGAGGAGTCTGATCCGGCCCGCCAGGTTTTTTGGGCAGTGAGCGCAGCCGAGGTGTTACCGTAGGAATTAGTAGTTCATATAGTCCGGCCCTCCAGCTCTCTGAGGGACCGTGATCTGGCCCCCACTTTAAAAAGTTTGAGGACCCCTGGTTTATAGAAATATATGTGTATAGTTTATATGTTACTGCACTTATATATTAGGGATGCATTTTCCTTATTATTTTGGGTGCACTGTCAAAAGTTTAGGGAATCAGAAAATTACCTCCTTCTCTACTATTTTTCCAAGAAGACTCAGTTTATCCGTTTAGGGCAGTGGTGGGCAAACTCATTAGTCAACGGGGCCAAATATCAACAGTACAACGATTGAATTTTCTTTTGAGAGCCAAAAGTTTTAAACTTGAACTTCCTCTAACACCACTTATTCAGCACAGACTCGCCCAGGCCGTGGTGTTTTGTGGGAGAGCCACACTCAAGGGGCCAAAGAGCCGCCTGGGGCTCGCGAGCCGCAGTTTGCCGACCACGGGTCTAGGGGATACAAACTGCTCTGTGAGACTAGGCTGTGCTCCTTGTTCGTGTGGTCTCTGACCTTAGGTGAGTCAGGTGACATCCAGAGTGTGCTTTGCTTTTGGATCCAAAAACTTGACAATACGGAAGCCTCGTTAGGACATGATTGTTTTTTCTGTGTTGATATAGATTGGGAACTCTGTAATAAACATATTTGCAGTGTGAATACATGGACTTTTTCTTAGATGACAATGAAATGCCAGGCTGGTTGGCCACATTAAGTCAATATTTAAGTTGGCTTTCTTTGTGTAGACCTTCAGGCAGCTGGTGGGAGGCAGAGTGTGCACTGGTCCTATCTGCTCCCCACAGGTAAGCTCTCAGCTCGGGCCATGGGAGCCTGGAGCTGGAGCCAGAGGTAATGATAGGATGTTTGGGATTTGCCTTAAAATCCTTTTTAAAAATGGATCAAGTGAGCCGGGACCGGTTTGGCTCAGTGGATAGAGCGTCAGCCTGCGGACTGAAAGGTCCCGGGTTCGATTCCGGGCAAGGGCATGTACCTGGTTGCGGGCACATCCCCAGTAGGGGGCGTGCAAGAGGCAGCCGATCGATGATTCTCTCTCATCGATGTTTCTAACTCTCTATCCCTCTCTCTTCCTCTCTGTGAATAAATCAATAAAATATATTTAAAAAAATGGATCAAGTGAAACAATATTAGCAAAATGTTGATTTTTTAAAAAATATATTTTTTTATTCAGAGAGAAAGGGAGAGGGAGAGATAGAAACATCAATGTTGAGAGAGAATCACCAATCCGCATGCCTTCTACTGGGGATCGAGGCCTCAACTCAGGCATGCGCCCTCGACCGGAATCGAACTCGGGACCCTTCTCTGCAGGCTGATGCTCTATCCACTGCGTCAAACCAGCCAGGGCAAAATGTTGATTGTTATTAAAGTTGAGGCCAGGGCTGCATGGTGGCTTATTATACTGCTCTGGCTCCTTTTGAATAGATTTGGAAATTTCCGTAATGAAAGTTTTAACCAAACATAAAGGAAAAGAGACTCCAACTAGTGTCACCCAAGTAGGTAACAGCCAGACCGGATAATCTCTTTTTCCTCCTTTAAACAAACACTGGCCTATTATTCTATAACTCTCTCCGCTGAGTGGACCTGTTTTGTGTTAACGCCCCCCCAGGGGCCGGCCCCGTCACCGTATAGTTACCTGAACGCTTGGTGTAACCCTAGCTCCTGTCCCGTGGCTGTCACCAGCGCCTCCCTTTTCCCTGCTCATACAATGAGCTAAACCCTGGCTAACCTCTCTCCGCCTCGCGGCCCTCCTCCAGCGCCTCCAGGGCCGGGGCAGGGCTGCTGGCCTTGGAGGTCACCCGTCCAGGCCCCGTGGGCTCCCGAGGCGCTGCACAGCCTGAGGATACTTTGTGGGTCCCGTTCGCCTCTGCTCCTTAGGGTCCCGGCGGCCCCCTGCTGAAGTTGGCGGTCCTCCCCGGCGACAGGTCTGTCTGTGTGTCCTGCCTCCCACCCACCCTGCTCCCCCGAGTCCCTTTCTCTGGTCTTCCAGGCCTGCTGAAACCGCGCTCTATTTTAAGAGGTGCAAGTAACCCTACCCAACCTGTGTCCCCTCAGCCTCCTTACCCAGGTCACTGACATCTGATCGTGGCCACTTCTCCCAGCCCCGAGGACTGGGTCTCTTCTCCACCTCCCGCACAGGCCCGGGCCTGCCGGGGACCCGAGGGCTGTGAACGGCCCGCGGCTGCCCGCGGCCAGCCTCCTGCTGCCAGCTGCGCCTCAGCCTGTGGGCACGGTGCTGTGCTGGAAGAGAACCAGGGTGTCCTTGGCCTCTGGTTCAGGACACAATTGTTCCTGACCTCCTCCCTCCCTCCCCCGCCCCGAGGCCTCCTCTTTGCTCCCCGCACCCCCACCTGCCCCGGCCGGTTCCCACCTGTCCTGGGCCTGCTTCCACAGGCTCTGCGGCCAGCCCTCCCTGCCTCTGCTTCCTGGCCGCTCCTTCAGTCCTCACGGTCTGTCCGCACAGGTGTCCGTCCTCACTGAAGGCAGAGGGCCCTGCAGGCGCTGTGTCCTCACGCCGATGGCCCCCTGCCTGCGAGGGACTCGCTAGGCGAGGCTTAGTTCCCTGGAGGTTTTCAGAGTGCTGTGTGATTCTCTGCAGTGGGACCCTCACGAGGAAGATGCCCACATAGCAGGGCAGTGACGGCACCAGGGCCCAGCGCAGGGCAGATGCTGAGAGCTGGGTGTGCACTTGCCGGGAGGGGCCCATTTCTCCTGCTTCCTCTGCTGGGACAGGTTGCTGCCCGAAGCCCTTTCTGAGCAGGTGGCACAGATGTAAATACCAGAAGAAACGGACTGACTAGTTAGAGCTTCTTTATCTTATTATGAAAATATAGCAAAGTTTGCCGAAACCAGTTTGGCTCAGTGGATAGAGCATCGGCCTGTGGACTGAAAGGTCCCAGGTTCGATTCTGGTCAGGGGCATGTACCTTGGTTGCAGGCACATCCCCAGTAGGGGGTGTGCAAGAGGCAGCTGATCGATGATTGTCTCTCATCGATGTTTCTAACTCTCTCTCCCTCTCTCTTCCTCGCTGTAATATATATACATATATATATATAATATATATGTATACATACACACACACACACACACACACACACACACACACATATATATATATATATATATATATATATAGCAAAGTTCAAAGAATAACGAAATCACAAAGCAGCTACCACGTGCCCACCACATCGAATTGATGCTTTTTTAACATGGATAGTTTTCCCTCTGTGCCCTGCGGTCACCCGTGGGTGCTGGGTGTAGGAGGGATCCCGGGCCAGGGTTCCTGGCCATCCCCCGCCTTCTCCAGCATCATCCCCTGGGTGCCCCATGGCACTGGGGAGGGAGGAGGCACCGCTCCCCTCAGCGCCCACTCCTGTCTCTCCCCGAGGCCGGAGCAGGCGGCAGCAGCGAAGCTGATGCAAGATTCTGTAGCTCGTCGTGGTTACTGCCAGAATCTAATGTTCTCTCCATCTTTCTGTGCTCACCACGGAAAGCGAGCAGCTTTGGACAAAGTGTCCGATGGACCCAGACTCGGTGCCCCCTGTGTGTGCAGCTTCTCAAACCAGGTGGAGAAGGGTCCTGCCTCCCGGCCCAGCTCTGGCCCCCGGGGAAGGACACCTGTCCCCTCGCCTGTGAGGTGCTGCTCCCTGCTCTCGTGGAGAAGACTCTTGCGCTGGGGTTGACTTTGGTTTCCCGCTGCCCGGGAAGGCTGTCTCTTCCTCTGCGTGGCCGGCCTTCTCTCTGCGTCTCCAGCGATTACCATAACAGGCTCTGCCTGTGCTGCCCGCGTGTTACACGCAGACCTGCAGGTGCGCGTAGGGCTCCTCCTGTGCCGCGTGCCAACGGAAACACCACGCCCATCGGGACCAGGTGGCGGGCAGGCAGCTGTGCCTACAGCAGCCTCTGCAGAGGGTGGGGCCAGCCTAACCGGCGTCCCCATCCGATGGAGCAGAGCCGGCTGCCCGCTCCCACTCTTACCAGCCACATCCCTGCCTTGTCCCGACATATACGTACAGAAGTCTCTTAACAGGATTAAACCCCTGGGGAAGGACCCGTGGAAACATCTTGTTTCTCTCTGGAATTTCCTTGAGTGGGACCCTCTCTAAAAATCAATAACAAACATATCCTCAGAAGACACACACCCAGGATTCAGTAACTAAATAGATATAAATGGGGAAAACAGACGAAATTGGAGGGCTCAGTTTTTGAGCCTGGGAGAATGCCGTGGAGCAGTGATGAGGAAGCGAGGGCAGATAGGAAGGAAGGACTTCCATCCTCTCCCCCGGTTCTCTGGGCACGCTGGCCAAGGCACCGCCTCACCCCAGCAGTGAACTTCAGCTCCATGGCAGTGAACTTGAGCTCCAAGGCAGTGAACTCCAAGGCAGTGAACTTCAGCTCCATGGCAGTGAACTTGAGCTCCATGGCAGTGAACTTCAGCTCCATGGCAGTGAACTTGAGCTCCATGGCAGTGAACTTGAGCTCCATGGCAGTGAACTTCAAGTCCAAGGCAGTGAACTTGAGCTCCATGGCAGTGAACTTGAGCTCCATGGCAGTGAACTTGAGCTCCATGGCAGTGAAGTTCAGCTCCATGGCAGTGAACTTGAGCTCCATGGCAGTGAACTTCAGCTCCATGGCAGTGAACTTCAGCTCCATGGCATGAAATAACCTGCTGTCCCACTCAGAGGCCGCTCCGTGCTGTCGTCATCAGGCGTGTCCTGACTATAATTACGTCTCCCCAAGTGGATGTCCAGGACAGGCCCTCACGTCCGTGTTGAAGAGAGAAGGCAGGAGAGCCATAGGGTTGGGTTTGTCCCCCGGAGAATGTGGGCAGCTCCTGTCCTCCGCATTCCTTACATCTCCGAGTGCCACCCACCACCCTCGGCATCCCTGGAGCCCTGCCTCTACCCGGCTCCCGGGCTGTGCGTCTGTTTGGAGGAGTCTCTCCTCTGACATGGAAGCCTCGCTCCCAGAAGCGGGGGGCAGCCCCGGGGTCGGGGTCTGGGCTTGCACACTTCTGGCATCTGCTGTTCCGCTTCAGCAAGGCACTTGTCCGTGGGCAGGCGTGGTTTGTTTTAAACCAGCCCGCAGACAGAGGTCTGAATGTACGTCTGAATGTCTGCTAAGGAGCAGAGAGGTCCTTGTCCTTGGATGGCTGGGGCTATTTGAGAAATAATGGGAAGAAGGCAAGGCGCTATGTTTTTAAAAATATATATATTACTAAAGGTATCGTACATGCCGAAACCGGTTTGGCTCAGTGGTAGAGCATCTGTCTGTGGACTGAAAGGTCCCGGGTTCGATTCTGGTCAGGGGCATGTACCTTGGTTGCGGGCACATCCCCAGTAGGGGGTGTGCAAGAGGCAGCTGGTCGATGTTTCTCTCTCATCGACATTTCTAGCTCTCTGTCTCTCTCCCTTCCTCTCTGTAAAAATCAATAAAATATATTTAAAAATAAATAAATAAAAGCATCGTACATGTCCCCCTCCCCACTGAATGACACCGTCGTTATGTGGACTTCAGTCGGTGGCTTGAACCTTTTTTCAGTCCCCATCACCTGGGGCTCCTTGGCTCCCTCCAGCCTGTGGACCCCCGCAGCTCCGAGGGGTGCGGAGAAGGCCGAGGTCGAGGGATGATCGGATTCCCCATTCTCTTTGGAAACTCCACTCTATAAATAAATGTATCCTCCCGGGCTCACAGTGGGGTGTCGGTCCGAATCACAGAGGGTCATCCATGACTCAGAGAAGGTTTCTGAAGCCCCAGTCTGGGCAGTGTTACATAGTAATGGATGAGCGCCCAGGGCGCCAAGGCAGATGGGAAGGGCGCTGGCCCTGAGGGCAGAGAGGCATCTCCCTAGAAGCAGACACGCCCCAGTGTAAGGTGTGACGAGTACATGCCCAGTGAGGAAGGACTGGGCGCTCTGGCCGGGACCTATCAGAGGTGATTACAGGAAGTGGCCTCTGGCCTGCTTGGGGAGGGTGTGGGCCTGCCAAGCAGGCCAGGGCACGGAGCTGCCGTGAAGGACACATGGAAGGTGGAGGTGGTAGTGGGGAGTGCGGGGCGCAGGGAGGCCAGGGAAGACCAGTGGACGTTGAGGGAGCGCGGGAGCTGGGAGGGAGTGGAGGTGGTGTGCACCCAGGACCCTGCCTCCGTGGCTAGCTCACCCAGAGAACCAAGGGAGAGGATTCAACTTCTCAGGCACAGAGGATGGAGCTCCCTCCTGCTGGTCTTCCCTCCCCACCTCCCCACTGCTCCCCGCATTCCGAGTGCCATCCCTGGAGCCCTGCCAGGCTCAAAAATTTAGCCCTCTGATTTAGTCTGTTTTCCATCTATATTCATTTAGTTACCAAATCTTGGTGTGTGTGTGTGTGTGTGTGTGTGTGTGTGTAATCCTCATGATGATACATATTTTTTAATATATTTATTGATTTTTTTTTTTTACAGAGAGGAAGAGAGAGGGATAGAGTTAGAAACATTGATGAGAGAGAATCATCGAACAGCTGCCTCCTGCACACCCCCTACTGGGGATGTGCTGCAACCAAGGTACATGCCCTTGACCGGAATTGAACATGGGATCTTTCAGTCCACAGGCTGACGCTCTATCCACTGAGCCAAACCGGTTTCGGCATAATGATTTTTTTTTTTTTTATTGATTTTTAGAGAGAGAGAAAGTGCAGAAGAGAGAGAGAGGGAAAAACCGATGTGAGGGAGAAACATCAATCGATTGCCTCCTATATGCTCCCTGCCCAGGAGGAATCACCTCAGGGCACATACCTGCCACCTGGGTACTGGTGTATGCCCTGCCCAGGAATTGAACCTCAGCCTCTTGATGCCGGGACGATGTTCCAACCATCGGCCACCTGGACAGGGCCTGGTGTGTTGTTATTTTTTAATTGATTTAAAAAATGTTATTGTGGTAAAATATGCGTAACATAAAATTTGTCAAGTTAACCATTTTAAGTGTACAATTCAGTGGCATTAAGTCCATTCATTCCCAGTGTTATATAGCAATTACCACTTTCTGGTTCCAGAATTTGTCATCATCCCAAAGAAAAGCTCTCTCCCCGCTCCCACCCCTGGTAGTCCTATCTCTGTGGGCATGCCTACCCAGCTCCCTCGTGTACGTGGAATAGCATAACGTTTGTCTTCTTGTGTCTGGCTCCTTTCACTGAGCATTACGTGTCCAAGGTTAAGCCATGTTGTGGCAGGCATCCGGATTGCCTGTTTTTTTAAAGGCTGATTACTATGCCACGGTCTACATTCCACGTGTGCGTGTCCCTTTGTCTCTGGATGGGCCCACACTCACCCTGCGTCTTACCACTGCAAGCCGTGGCTTTGGGCCGTCCGGCGTGTCGCCTCCCATCTCTGTCTGGATGGAGCCACCGTGTGCCTGGGTTGTGCACTTGGCATTGAGCTTCTGGGCGCCAGTTCCTGATCCTTGAATTGAAGGTAGTGACACCTCCACCAGGGAGGTCTCCAGTCCTAGTTCTTGCAAAGGCCAACTACCCGAATTTTACTGTTTCTAAGGCAAAGCAGTTGAATGCCAGCTGGCTACTCATCTCTGGGGGTCTGACTTTACAAAGGCAACTGTCGGGTATGGCTGTCAAAATCTCTTAGAAGTCAGTTTAAAAGGCAATGAAGTATGTGGCTTAAGTGCTATGAACATGTACCCCTAGGACACGTTTTATAACTGTCCTAACATTATTCAACTGTGTTCCTGGGACTTGGGAGGCTTTTTCAGTGGCAGCCGCATGTGTGACTTCAAAAGTGCTTAGACAGCGTAAGTGGAAGAGAGAAATGTGGAGAGAGGCCACAGAAAACTGTCCACCCTCCGCCGAGGTGGCCTTAGAGAGGCCTGGTCAAAGATTTGAATACAAGACTGTAGTAATGAAATTCGGATAGGAAAAAGGAAATATTTTTAAAATAATCTGCATTGCCGTGTGACTTAAATGTATCTGTGGCTTCATGCGTCTAATCCCTAGTAGTTTATCTGCTCAAATTGGACTCGCTATATTTGGAATCTATTTTTGTTATTTATTTGTGGCCCGTGGCCAGCATGAATGGGCGAGGTACGGCCCTAATCTTGCTGGTTAAATTTGGTCTAGCCTTACCCGTGCCCTTAAAAGCGTTGTGTCTCAGTCTGTCTGATAGCTTTTGGGGAGAGAGGCAGGGAGTGGGTTAGTGTAGACGTGTTCACCTTGACTCGAGTCGTTTAATACATCAGGTTTCTGAAAACAGCGTCCCTGCTCCGTTTCTCCGTGTAAACACATTCTTGGAAATAGACGTGGGGATGCAGTGGGTTGGAGGAGAGCTCGGGGCAGTGGGTGGGAGTCACCAGTCCCCTGCGAATGCCTGCCCACCGGGCATGGGATGCCAGGTCAGCCACATGGCCTTCCCCTCCCAGGCTCAGGTGAGGCGGTGGTCCCAGGGCAGCACCCGTGTGCGTGCTCGGGAATGCCTGTCTGGGACGGGGTGGGGCAGTGGCCTCTGCTGCCCTTTCTCACTGGTGGCCTCTGGCCTCTGGGCGTCTGCACCTCCGTCTCTCCAGGGAGAGCCTTCTGGTGCAAGGGGGGATGGCTTAAGCAAATCCTGCTCTAGGTCACTTGCCAGCCAGGGCGAAGGAGCACGGCTCCGGCCGCTCGGAGTGGCGCGCTGAGAGCACAGCACGCGCGCTGGCTGCCACGCTCCCGTTCCCCCCGAGGCCGAGCTGGGCCCGGCCAGTGCGGGACAAAGGGGGCGCTTTCAGCCCCTGTAAAGGACCCATTGTGCCAGGGGAAGGGGGCGGAGCAGGGAATGGCAGCCTCTTGCCAGCTTGGCTTGCTGTTTTCAGCAAAGATGTCAGGATTTCTCCATCGGCTGCCACCGGGGCAAGGGTGCTCCTTATGTGGGTTTGTTCGAGGGCGTCATTCCAAGTGACGTTCTCTTTCAAGCCGCTGGTACTCGGCTGGACGAAAGCTTGAGGGGCTCCAGGAGGAGACAGACACCCCAGTCACCTGCTTTCTTGGTTTGCACATGGCATGAAGAACGTACAGTGCTCCTGTGAGTATAAGTTTGCAGAATGGCAGGAGCCGTGTGTGTGTGTGTCCATCCGTGTGTGTCCCTGGTCCTCAGAGAATGATGCCCTTCTGGGCCACCTCTGGCTTGGGCCACTTCTTCCTGGTGCCCACAGCATGGTAAAAGGGGACTAATGCCCTGAGGGACCTTGGCAGGGGGGTAGGCACCAGGCTGAGCTCCTCCGCCCCTGCCCCACCCCCACCCCCACCCCCACCCCGCCTGTGTCTGCAGTGGTGTGTCACCTGCACTCAGCTGTGCACAGTGGCCCTGGAACCCACAAGCTCAGAGGTCAGGGTGAGGGACAAAGGGCATGGTGATGTAAGGAGAGGAGACTTAGATGGGTTTCAGAGGCCAGTTCTGAGTGCTGGGAGGACCTCAGAAGCCACCTGCTCCAACCGGTCCCTAGGCTGGCGTGGGATGAAGGGGCCCTCCTGAGCCCCACGCGGTTCTTAGTGGTGAGGGTCAGCGGCCTCCAGAGGTTGAGAATTGTTCACGTGGAGGAAAACGCCTGAATTTAGAGCCGGATTGGCGTCCCGATCTTGGAAGACACCTGGGGGAAGCCTCCTAAACCTCCAGCCTTGATTTCCCCACCCTCATTTTGTACTGTGGCGTTCAGCTGAGACACCGGATGTGAGAGCTTGCTAAACGCCTGATCGATGCTCATTATGTCATTAGCTGTCTTTCTCCAAGTCCGGGCAGCTGGGAAGCAGGCTTCCTGCTCTCCGACAGCCACGCAGCCCGCTCCTGCTCCCTGCCCGGCGCGCCGGCCTCTCTCGGGTCTGTGTAAGCGCCGCCTGTGCGCTATGCTTCGCGCTGGGCCTCCGCCAGGTCTCCCTGCCCTTTGCCATGTTCCTGTCAGTCTGTGGTTTTAGACTCCAGCTTCATCAGAAATGCAAACTAGCAAATCCTCTGTTTGTGGGTGCAGAGTGGAAGGGGTGCAGGAGTAGCTGAGGGGAAGGAGAAGCTGGCTGCCAACAGCCTCCTGTGTTCCAGCCAGTAAACGCTGGCTACTGTCTGCATAAGCCTTTAAGGCAGCCGACTGAATTGTCTTCTGAGCGCCAACAGCATGACTATCTGCCCGGGCCGTGAACTTCCCGAGACGATGGTGTGCACATCTGCTGTCCAAAGAACTTTTAAAAGATTCCAACAGAACAGCGTTTGGAGTAAGAACTAGTTCAGAGTTTTAACCACCGGTTAGCAAGTTTGTGAGTCTCGATACTTCTTTAAGACCAACTATTGATTGAGACGGTCCTAAAGCATGTTCACCTACAGCAGTGGTGGGCAAACTCCTCAGTCAGCAGAGCGGCAAACTGTGGCTCACAAGGCACATGTGGCTCTCGAGCCACGGTTTGCCAACCACTGACGTACAGCATTCGAAGGCAATTCTTGTGGCTCATTTTCTTTGAATGTACCGTGTTTCCCCGAAAATAAGACATCCTCCGAAAATAAGACCTACTCACAGGGTTCCTTCTGAGTGAAATATAAGGCATCCCCCCGAAAACAAGGCCCCCCTTGGCTAAACATGAGAGATTTGGTCCACTGATTCTGAAAGAAATGGAGTCACAAGAAATTCACCAGGAAATTCAGCAATTGGATTGTTGTGATGATGTTACAGAAGATGATGACATGATTGTCATTGAATAAATGAGTAAATTCTTGATACTGTAGGATTCACAGTTTGTCTGGTTTGTGTTGACAACTACTGTCCTACCGTACCTTATACAGGTAATAAATTTCCTTTATTTTCATTGAACAATAAATGTGTACCGTATTCTTCTTCATGGAAAAATAAGACATCCTCTGAAAATAAGACCTAGCGCATCTTTGGGAGCAAAAATTAATATAAGACGCTGTCTTATTTTCGGGGAAACAGGGTAGGTCTGCCTCCATTTCTAACGCTCCCAAGTACCTTTCCTTACAGCAGTAAAATAGAAGGGGAAAGGTTTAAACGCTCTTGGTTCTTTCCTCGGATCTAAATGAGGTCTTGGCCTGGTCCTCCCTTGCACGGGCTGACGTTCCCTACCCAGAGCATGAACCAGTTGGGTCGGTGTGGCCGGTTCGCAGCTGGTTACTGATTGCCAGCCAGGAGGCGGGGAGCACTGCGGCTTGTCTCCATCACCGAAGATCAGCGTGCGGCTGGCGGTAAGCCCTCAGCACGACGGGTCAGGACCCGATGAAATGCTTTTGCACAAGTGCTACTGTACTTCCCTGAAGTTTTAAAAAAAAGAGCTTTTTCCTAGACGTTTCTAAAAATAGGCTGCGTTCGTTCTTAGTTTGACGCTGTCTGCAGCTCGGCTATTGCTAACGCTCACACTAGGAAAAAACCACCCGTTTAGGACTGTATGTGTGTGTGAGGGAATTATCGAGTATTTTCACATGGGGATGTGACTGTAGAACGGGTGGGGAATGTCCTGCCTGAGGACCGTACGGGGCCCAGTAAGTCATTAGGTCTGGCCCTGCCAAGGCATCGGGGTGAGTGAATTGAGTGTTGGACTACAACAGGCTAATTCTAAGTTGACCATTTCGTGTGGCCCTGGAATGATGTTATGAATATCCGAATGGGCTTTGGCAGAAAACAGGTTCCCCAGCCCCGCTGTAGGACAACCCCTGTACGTCCACACGATCTAGGCTTTATTGCAATTACCTCGGGGAAAGGCAGGGTGCTGGGTAAGGGGTGGGCGACTCCCATTCAACTCACAGTGCTGAGGCGGGTAACAAAGACAAGTAGCAGGTGGGTCGATCAGAGGGGAAGGCAGGTGCACACGCCAACTGCAGAAGGTTGCTTTGCTCATGTGGAATTGGGGTACTGTGTGGAGTGTGACAGCTCAGTGCCGAGAGAACCGACTCAGTTTGCCTGCTTAGCCTCAAAGTCTCCCGTAAGCATCTCCCTCAGAGAGGCCCAGCCTGATCACTGGATGTGAATGGTGGTAACACCCATCAATCTTGTAGATATTAATTTTGTACTGTATCTCCCCCACCCGCCCCCCCAAGCTGGTTGGCCCACTGAGCACCTGGCCCAGTCTTTAGCGCTGTCCGCCAGCTCCCGGCACCCGTCCGGTGCCCACTCGATGTTCAGATATGTTCAGGGACTGGAGTCGTTTAATTCCTATGAATTCATCTAGAATAAAATGTGCTGTGAGTGTATATTGACAGTCTGTTTCTTTCCTGGTCTGCCTTGTGTTGGTTCAACATACCACCCAACATCTGATCATTTCAGTGGCTTTTCAAAATATGCCCATTGTCTCTCCCTATTGGGGAGCAGAGCAGAAAGAAAACAATGTCTGTTTTCAGAGCTGGCACTGGCAGTGACACTGACTGATGCCTGTCCCTGCCCATGGGTGGAGCAGTGGGGTGACTCTGCTCCTAGCTTCTCATTGGCCATCCTTCACCCCTCTTCTCCTGGGACGTCAAGTATGGATTTTGCCTGCTAGTTACCTTTAGCCCAGTGGGCAGCCGCACAGGGCTCAGCATGTGACTAATGCCCTGAGGGACCTTGGCAGGGGGGTAGGCACCAGGCTGAGCTCCTCCGCCCCTGCCCCCCCCCCACCCCGCCGCCTTTTCTGTGTCTGCAGTGGTGTGTCACCTGCACTCAGCTGTTGGTGGCACAGATGGTGAGTGGTTTTGTAAGTACTGGTGTTTTCTCTCCAGAATTCTGACCTGAAGAAATGTGCTTATCTGTTCCTTCTCTGTTGTCATGTCAGAGCTTGAAATTTCCAGTGTGTGTGTGTGTGTGTGTGTGTGTGTATACGTACATATGTACTTACACCTACACAGAGCTGTTGTAGCATAAGATTGCATGAGCTGAACAAATTAATTCTATTGGCCCATGTAGTATCAGTGGCCAATGAAAACACTTGATATGCTGCTACGCTGTAAAGAAAAAAATACAGTAGCCCAGACTGAAATTAAAGGAGGATTTCTGTATTTGAAAAAGGAGGATTATTGTCAGTCTGTGTAAAAGAACATATAACAAGCAGTTCACAGATACCTGAACTTCAAGCTAAATGAACCCTTAGTGGATTGCCAGGAAATTTTCGAGAAAACTCTTTCAGGTCACTTACTGTTCTTTCCTTTCCTTTACTATCAAACTTACTATAGAGCGGTTATTCATCAATAACTTTCTAATGAGAATTATTCTTCTATATTATCTGTACTTCACATTTTTATACTGGTGTATATGTAAGTTGTAACATGCAATTTGAGGCTGTAATATACTTTAAGTTCACCTAATTTTGGCTTCTAAATTTCGTTTACAAACTTTCATTACCTCTGAACCTTACCGTTCTGCACGCAGGACTAACCGCAGAGCAATGGCAGAGGACATACCGTAATAACGATGCCTCCCTCTATGGAGCGCTCTGTGCCTCGTACCATTCTGAGTTCTAGGTGAATTACTTAGCCCTCACAAAAGCCCTCCGAGATAGGTTAACCTTTCCCACCTCCATGTAGACACGAGGAAACGGAGGCACAGAGAGGCGAAGTCATTTGTCCCAAATCACACAGCTTGTGAGCCGGGGAGGCAGGGTTTGGTTCCAGAACCTGGGATCTTAAGTCCTATTCTGTACGTTTTCTCAAACACTGCGCTGCCACCTCTCTGAGTGTGCGGTGGTTGGTGTACGGTGTCTGCGTGCTCACCTGTTAGGGTGTGTTGGCTGTGCTCCGCCGAGGAGCACAAAGGAAGTTCTTTTATCAGCACAGCCAGCGGTGGCTCCCCAGGCGCCTGCTTCTGCTGCCGCCTCCAGGTGCAGGGCGGGGGCGGGGGACACACGGTGACATTGGACCGGGCTGTTGGCCAGTTGGGAGCTGGTTGTGGGACAAGTGAAAGCCGGCGGCCCTGGGTGGTTTGGGCTTGTGTGTGCCTCTTCGCTCCTCTCCCCGGGGCTGTGCTGGCGGCAGTGACTCTATGACTGTGTGGAGGAGAGCCTTCAGGGGAGGGTATCCTCTCAGGGGAGGGGAGGGTGACTTATGCCACTCAGCTGAGCAGTTCACGCCGCTGGGCACCAAAAACCTTCCCCTCGTGTCTCCACCGACCGAGGGAAGGTTCTGTGCGCACACATTTCTCAGTGTGGTTCGGGGAAGCCGGACGCAGGCCGATGGGTAGAACGCTTCCTCGGGGGGGGGCGTGCAGAACGGGAAGCACCGCCAGGAGGAGGCCCGGGCCCTGGCTGCGGCCGGCGGGTGGCGCAGGGGTCCCGCCCGGAATGAACATGTCTCTCTCCCCCCACAGAAGCCAGCGTAGGGCAGCACCGCGACGATGCAGGCCCACGAGCTGTTCCGCTACTTCCGGATGCCGGAGCTGGCCGACGTGCGGCAGTACGTGCGCACGCTGCCCACCAACACGCTCATGGGCTTCGGCGCCTTCGCCGCGCTCACCACCTTCTGGTACGCCACGCGGCCCCGCGCCCTGAAGCCGCCCTGCGACCTCTCCATGCAGTCGGTGGAGGTGGCGGTAAGTGGGGGGCTGGCCTGCCCGGGTCCCCCTGCCCATCCCCAATGATCCGCGCCCATCAGACGTGATGGCGTGCAGGGCTCTTGGTCAGGGGAGATGGACCCAACAGACAAGTTTGCCGATGACTGTAAGTGGAGGTGCAGGCTAGAGTGTGGGGCAGAGGGACAGATGAGGGGTGTTGGCTGGGGGGCTCTGCCCATCGTCACTCGGGCTCATCCCAGAAGTCCCCGGCGCCTCTCCCCTGCACTGGCACTGCGGCCGCCCCAAGATTCTGCGACAGGAGCCACAGGGGGGACAGGCAGAGCCCCAGCTCTCGCAGGCCTTGTGTTCCCGCGGAGAAGAGGGTTGTCCCACGCACGTGCAGTATCTGAAAGTTAGAACACATCCCACAGCCATTGAAAGGGACTCTGGGATCTTAAATAGAACTTGCCAGAATGACGCGGCCACAGCTTTGATAGGACACCCGGGGCGTCTGCGGTTGCGCTGCTGAGTGCCATGGCTGTGTGTCCCTCGGGCAAACGGAAGGTCAGGCTGTCACTGCTGGAAAACACACTGGAGCGTGCCCTCCATAAGGCGGCCGATCGGTGGGATGGCCGAGGACATGGGAACGGGCCGGCTCCCTCCCAGCCTCTGCTCCTTCCTCCGCCTCGAACCTTCCCCCGGCCAGGGGAAACGGGAGGGGAAGGTGAGCGGTGCTCAGCGGCGTGACTCCTGCCCCGCTCTCCATGCTGTCCTTTCTCCCTCTCCTGCCCGACCCCGGTGCCTGTCCAGTGCGCGGGGCCTTCGACTTATATGAGAAACGGTTGTAAATGCAGGATTGCCTCACGCCCTGCCTCAGATGTGGGTGAAAAGCCTCCTCCGGCAGGCAGGCCTGTGGGGGAGGGAGCGTGCCCTTCTAAATATAGCTGCTTCTTACTTACAAGACTTCAGTTCTTTCAGACAATCTCTTGGGTTCGTTAATGTGACACTCATAAAATAGAAAAGACATGCCAGTTTTATTCATGTCAAAACGTAGGAATAGAAGGAGTGAACTGCTGAGGAGAGATGGCTCTAAGATACTTTATTTCTGTATAGAAGGTCAGCTTATTAGTTCACCTCAGCTAATGATATTCCAATGGTGAGTAGAAGCTAATGTGCTCTGACAGGTACCAGTGAGGTCTGGGGCATGCTCTCTCTCCTGGCAGCGTTGCCCTCACTGTGAGAAGAGGGCGTGGCGAGTGCAGATTTAAGATGTTTGTAATTTAGGCTGGCCGGCGTGGCTCAGTGGTTGAGCCTTGACCTACAAACCAGGAGGTCAAGGCTAATTCCCTGTCAGGGACATGCCCGGGTTATGGGCTCCATTCCCAGTGTGGGGTGTGCAGGAGGCAGCCCATCAATGATTCTCTCTCATCATTGATGTTTCTTTCTTTCCCTCTCTTTTCCTCTCTGAAATCAATAAAAGTATATTTTTAAAAAGAGATGTTTATAATTTAGCAGTAACTGTAAAAATCACCTAAGTCTTATTTCTTGTATGAGAAATTGTGGAAGCACTTACAATGTGATTTTTAAGTTCCAGCTTAGCATGAAGTCACTGAGTCTTACTGAAATACTCATACATTTTCACTGTAGACCAGTTTAAAACTACAGATAAGCAGAAAGAAAATTACAATCTGTAATTTCACTACCCGGTATGTAGCCTTCCTGATTTTTCTTAGAAATGGATTTAGCTCAGATGTTCAGAATTTGTAGGTTTACAGACTTTGCTTTGCATTTCTAAAAGGTCATCTTAAAATAATGGATGTGAGATTAGCCTTGGATGATACTTAGTAGTTATAAATGCTTGTCTGGAGCGCACTCATCACACGGGCTTCTGTGGCAGAGAGAGGAACTTAATTCATTTCATTAAGTATTAATCAGGAGCTTGTGTATCTGGCAGGGCCGGCCGCCCGATGAAAATGTTGTCGCTTCACGCCCTGTGCCAGTCCCCACTCTCACCCCACGTCCCCTGTCACACCGCGGTCCGCACCCTCCGCTCCCGTACACTCTGCCTGCCGGGCATTAACATGAGGAGCGTCTGCTCTTTGGGGTTTGGCTGCGTCTCCTCCCTGCCCACACTGGCTGTTTTTAAAGCAGCAGCACTGAGGTCTCTTATAAAAGTCACAGCTGCTGACATGACATGTCCTTCCACACATCTGGCTCGTACAGAGGACGTTAGCCCTCACGTCTGCACCTGCACAGGAAGGCAATAAGGACATACACTGTAGAATGGACAGGGTCGCTGGTGTTAGCAACAGAATCCAGTGTCTTCAGATAGATAGATAGATAGATAGATAGATAGATAGATAGATTTTTATTTATTTTTTAAAAAATATATTTTATTGATTTTGTACAGAGAGGAAGGGAGAGATAGAGAGTTAGAAACATCGATGAGAGAGAGAGTCATCGATCAGCTGCCTCCTGCACACCCCCCACTGGGGATATGCCTGCAACCAAGGTACATGCCCTTGACCGGAATCGAACCCGGGACCCTTCAGTCCCCAAGCCGACGCTCTATCCATTGCGCCAAACCGGTCTCGGCAGATTTTTATTGATTTCAGAGAGGAAGAGAGAGGGAGAGAGAGGAACATCAATGATGAGAGAGAATCATTGATCAGCTGCCTCCTGCATGCCCCCCCCCAACCCCCCCACTGGGGACCTAGCCCGCAGCCCGGGCATGTGCCCTGACTGGGAATCAAATGGTGATCTCCTGGTTCACAGGTCAACACTCAGCCACTGAGCCACCCCAGCCGGGCACTTCGCCGCCTTCTTTAAATCTGTGAGCGAGGCCTGCTCTCGTCCTGTGTAGAGAGCTGTGTCCCTGCCTCGCTGGCAGCTCCCAGGCGGCCTTTCCTGGGTCAGGGAAGGTTCCGTCTTCCAAAGGGAGTTTGCTGCTGCTGCCGCATGACTTCGAGCAGACGACAGAAGCGAATCGTTGTGCTTGTTCTTCCCCCCCCCAATCACTTTCACACGCGGGCATTAGCTTAGCTGGTCTCAGCCTATTCTCTGCGATTGTGGTCCCCGTGCCCCCCTGTGAAGATGATCTCCCCTGGGGGGACTGGGAACCATGAGGGACTGGTCAGGGCCCTGACCACGGCGGCTGCAGCAGGCACACAGGAGAGCATGTTGGAGCTGGAGGGGACCAGGCCAGAGAGAGGAGGCCGAGGCCGGACCGCCCCTCAGCGTGGACCAGGCGGCCGTGGGCAAGTGCTCCCGCCTCTTCTGACCTTCAGTTCCTCGTCTGGGAGACTGAGAGCCAGTGCCTGCCCCAGCACGTTGGTGAGAGGACCGTGTGGAGATAGGCAGAGGTCTCCCTGGCCCCCTGGACGTCAGTGCTCAGAGAATGCCAGTTTTCTTCCGGAAAGGTCTCCTCGTTCACCCTCACTTGTGCACGTGAGAGAAAACAATCATCTAAGGAGGGGAGCTGCACCGGCCAGCCAGCTCGGCCATGTATCCGCACCTGTGGCCGGAGGGGGCGATAGATACATGGGACCAGAAGGAACATGTGGGTCTTTCTAGATAAATCTGAAGGATCGGTGGCTGGAGCTCTCGATCCTAGGAGCAGGCTCTTCTGAAAATGGATGCGCAGGGAAGTGAACCCAAAGGTGGTGATGGAACTGAGAGGAGAAAGGGGGGGGGGGGTAGGTCAGAGATGGGGTCGGGGGTTCTGCACATAGTGGGACATGGGATCAGAAGCTGTCAGGAATGGGAGTGAGGACGGGGGAGGGACACAGCTGTCTGAACCTGGGCCCGCGAGCTTCTGCCTTCGCCTCACCCTGCACCCTCAACAAGGCGGGCTGGGAGCCGGGGGCTGCAGAGGGGGTGTTTAGGGGAGCTTTTGCTTAAATGTGTTACTCTGGGGGGGGGGGGGGGGTGCAGACATCGGCACTTTTATACCGATAGGTGACTTTTGCACCTTTTCTAAAACCTGGGGCTTTTTAATAACTATGAAAACCTGGCTAACTCACTTTTTCTTAAGAAACTCACGTTGTGGGGAACAACTTGGTTTCCACGTGTTGTTGGACTTGGCCGCTAACTCGAAAGCGACTAGTGTTTCGAAGGCGGTGGGAGAGGGTTTGCTGGTCATGGGAAGCGGCTTTGGGGGGATGGGCTCCGAAGGGTGGGGGGGCGGGCAGCGCAGGGAGCTGGGGAGGAGTTTCTGAGCTGGGTGCTATGCCTGGCCAAGTAGCTGCCTTCGGGAATTCCAAGAACCAAGTAGCTGCCTTCGGGAGTACCAAGTAGCTGCCTTCGGAAGTACCAAGTAGCTGCCTTTGGGAATTCTAAGTACCAAGTATCTGCCTTCGGGAATTCCAAGAACCAAGTAGCTGCCTTCGGGAATTCCAAGCTGGGAGGGGATTGTTTTAGGAAAAACATCCTGGGTTCCTTTTAACCGGGAAGAAACGCCCGGGTCACTGGGTGGGAATACGGTGAAGCAGGTCTGAAAACACAGTGTCGTTTTGTAGAAACGGTAGCACTTCCCGGCCTCAGCCAGCCGGGAGCACGTGTGCTCTCATGTGGGCTGTGATGCTCGTTGGTTTTTTTGTTAATCCTCCTCCAAGGATATTTTCCCATTGCTTTTTAGGGAGAGTGGGAGAGAGAGGGGGAAAGACAGAGAGAAACCTGGATGTGAGGGAAACACACCGATTGGCGGCCTCCTGCATGAGCCCTGACTAGGGCCAGGGTTGGGGAGGAGCCTGCAACCAAGTACATGCCCTTGGCCGGAACTGAACCCGGGACCGTTCAGTCCACAGGCTGACGCTCCATCCACTGAGCCAAACTGGCTAGGGCTGTAATGCTTATTCAAGTTTAAAAATAGCCTCCCCGAAGCAGGTTCAGCTCACGCCAAGTGGAAGACGACGGACGTGAGCGTTCCCAGCCTCTGGACACAGATCCCGGGTTACGCCAACCTCTCACAGGCCGCGCTGGGCTCTGGGCCTGCAGCCTTCGCTTCGGGAGCGAGGGACGCCTGACCCGTTCTAAACGGCAGGTGTACGGAGGGGCCCCGGGCCGGCTCCTTGTGCTGGGACAGCGTGTGTGTGTGTGTGTGTGTGTGTGTGTGTGTGTGTGTGAGAATTTGGATTTTGTGGCTCTAAACTTCCTCCCCTTTCACAGGGATGGGGTACTGTGTTTCCTTCTGAGGGTGGTTGAGACTGAGGTGTGTATAGCAGCGCAGAACCAGTTTAATCCTGCCAGCCTCCCCAGCCCTAAGGGAATCCTCCGATGGGGACAGTGGGAGCGTAGGGAGTGGGGACGGGAGAAGGAAAAGGGAAAAGGCTTGGAGGATCTGGGAAGAGCATTGAGGAACCAAATCACCAGGCAGGCAGCGGGGTCTGGGCCTGGTTCTCAAAGACGAGATGACCGATGCTTTTAATGTCCTGCCCACTGTCCTTCAGGACGTGTGGCGGGAGGGTCACTGTGGGCTGGCCCTTCAAGGCCCTGGCTTGACTTTCGGAGATCTAGAGCTGCTGGGCATGAGACCTGGGGGCCGGAGGTCCTTGGGTGGAAAAGGAGGGTGTGCCTGTCTGTAGCAGGTGGTGATGGTGGTCTGGCCATGAGCGTCATATGGATGTAAGTGCTGGAGGAGTCTGTGCACATGGAGGATACTGGAAAGAGGAAAGAGTTAGTTATTTTCACTCCCTGGGACTGTGGTTCCACCTGCTGCTTCCGTTGCACACCCCCCCCCCCCTTTACCCCCGCATCCCGCCTCAGATGGATTTAACATTAAAATGCAGCCAAGTCTTTCACCGTCTCTTTAGAAGTTACTACCGGGTTTTTCTCTTCCTCCTCCTCTGCTCTCTCTTCCTTTCCCTCCTACCTCTGCACCTATGTCCCTCTTCCTCTTCCTCTTGCTGCCCCGCCCCCGCCCCTCTCCTTAGGGGGAAGAGCAGGGTAAGGAGAGGGGCAGTTGTGGCCCGTAGATGGCTGGCCGTTTTCTAGATGGAGATGCGTGAGACACAGTTTATGAAGCGTGGGCCTTCCTGTCCCCCAGAAGCCTTCAAGGACGTGGTTTGCTTTTGCGTTTAAAGTGGGAGTGGCCCCAGATGCTCTGTCCATCCAGTGCTCCTTTTGCCAGAGGCTGGCTAGTGCTCCAGTCTGGGAACCGCTGACACCCGTGTTCACCGAGGCCTGCCCTTCTGCCCCCAAGGGCAGTCTGACCTCTCACTGCCTGATCCAGCGCGGGGAGCTCGGGCCTCAGCCTGCAGAGCTGGTCCGGGGCATTCTCACGGCCTCTGCTCTGACTGTAGGGGTTTCACTCCTCCACCTTTTTTTTTTTTTTTTTTTTTTTTTTTTAAACAAAAATGGAAAATTATATAGCCACATGGAGGAAGTGCACAGCAGAAGAAATAAAAGGCCCCATAACCCTCCCTGACTCGCAGTCTTATGATTTCTGAACATGTGATTGGGGTTGTCTGCTCAGTTCACCCTGTTTCTTGAGCAAAACTGACACCCCATCCCTGCCCCCAATCTGCAGATGGTATCAGAGGTCAGAAGGCCACATTTGAAGTCCTTTAAATTTATGTAAGTGGGCGGTCCTATAAAAATAGGCGCACGCGCTTGAAGAACCCAACAATCAAATCCCCGGCTTTGGAAATGGCCCGATTTCCGGGGCACGCGCCGATGTTTTGAGTCCAGTGGCTACAGACGTGCTCCCCACCGCTCAGCTGCAACCCCTCTCCCAGCCCCTGGTGTGGGGGTGGCCGGGGCCCTGACACCTAGCGTTTACACGCGGTGTTTTAGCTCAGGAAGAATGGCCACGTATGTGCACATCGAAAACGCATCTTCGCCGGAACATGCGGTCATTTCAAGAGCAACAGATTTCAAAGCTCAGACCGTGCTGCTCGGCCTTCGCCACCCCTGATTCCTTCCGTCTCTTCTCCTCGCGAAGTTACGGAGCTTGCCCCACGGTCAAGGGGCAATTCGGCCTTTCCCCCTTTGCCCCGGGCCTTCCGCTGGCAAAGAGCCCTTACGTGCTTCATCCTCAGACTGCAGCTAGCTCTCCTAATTGCTAACTAGAATAACGAGAAATGCCCTGTCCCCAGGGTACCTTGCTGAGAGGATGGCTTTCCTGGGACTCGGGATATAATTAACTCCTTTAACTTGGACTTGACTGTTTCACCTCCATGTTTCCCAAAGTCCTGAGGATTACATACCAGCAAAACATTAACCTCCCCGAAGGATTCTTCAGCCGGAAGTTTGCTGTCAAATCCTATCCTACAGCAGGGATTCCCAAAATGAACTTTGGGGGGCTGACTTATCTTGAAGGGATATGGTTACCACATATCAAAAGCTAAGCTTCATCTTTTCTCTCAAACCTACCCCCAGTTCCTAGTCTTCTGTTTTTAAATATATATATTTTATTGGTTTTTTTACAGAGAGGCAGGGAGATAGAGAGTTAGAAACATCCATTCGCTGCCTCCTGCACACCCCTTACTGGGGATGTGCCCGCAACCAAGGAACATGCCCTTGACCGGAATCGAACCTGGGACCTTTCAGTCCGCAGGCTGACGCTCTATCCACTGAGCCAAACCGGTTTCGGCTAGTCTTCTATTTTTTATAAAATGGACACAGTGTCTTCTGAGCCCTCCACCTCTCCCTTCTTTTCTCCACATGCAGTTGCCTGCCAATCCCACCCACTGGGCTCTGTGCTCCCAGTGCCCGCCTTCTCCCCGTCCCTGGACCAGGCCCGCGGGGGTGGGTTTCCCCAGTCCCTCCCTCCTGCTCGGCGCACTGCTCACGCTCCTGTGGATTTCTCTCCCACACATCACCCACCGTCACCAGCTCCCTGCCCTGGACCTTCGGGCCTCCCCCCCGCGCGTGGATGTAGGACTTCTCGGAGGGCTTGCTGAGCCCCAGTCCCGGAGTTCCTCATCCGGGGGATCTGGTCACGGGCTGGTGATGTGCTTTTCTACCAGGGCAGTGCGTCCCCTGGTCATCCTTCGAGGCCTCGGCTCCGGGGCGAGCCAGGCTCCGCAGTCTCCAGGCTGCTCCTGTCTGCTCGCTCTGACTTCCTCCCTGCTCTCGGCTCAGCTGTGCTCACTGGAGCCCCTCAGGTCACATAAGGACACGCGCCAGGCTCCTCCGGAGCAAGCTCTGTGTCTTATCCCCTCATTCCCATCTCGCAGTTGACAGGTGTGGTCACGATGCAGCAGAGGACCCGGGGGTGCCGGGGGGAGGGAGGGCGGTGGGGAGATGGCTTTTGTAGACAAAACTCTGAGCAGCGTCAGCAGGCCCTCCCCATGGAGGCAGGCCCCGCGGTGCAGACAGCGCAGGCAGCGTGGCCAGGAGGCCTTTGTTCACGCAGTGGGCTCCTCGTCACCAGGCTTTTCACGCCTCTTCCCCTCCTTAGCCTTTTCTTCTCCCCGTTCCCTGGCATTTCATTCCCGTCCCTCTTCTCTTCCTGCCTCGTCACGATGGTTGAAGAGGTTTCTGAATCTTACTATAAAGCCACAGAATTGCTTCTGAATTCTAATCTGAGCATCTTTTGTAGCAAAGATACTGGACAAGAAGGACCGTTATTGTATTGGGGCATGCTATAGGGTGTCTGAGTCAGAGTCTACATGTTCATCTTTTACAGGAAACAGGCACGTTGTCGTTCAGCTTAAAAATAACCCTGGGCACGGACACATGGTAACCCCACTTTACAGGAGGGAAAGCAGACTTAGCGATGAAGCAGTGAAGACGCATGATTCTGTTTCCATCTTCATGCACACGGAGAATGACTGCTTTGTTTTCTAAAGCTGCATGCTGTAGTTACTAACTGTATCTGGCATCGTGGCTGCAGGTATGAGGGAGTTTCTGCCAAGTTAGAGAAAAGTGTGTGAAGATAGGAAATATGCCTGGGTGATATTTACTCCAGGAAATTATTAGCAGTTTTAGATCAAGACTTAAATATTCATGTGTAGCGCCTAGGGAGACTGAAAAAGATACACAAATGTAAACCCACAGAAAAAAGCCCGAAGAGACTCACCGCACTGGGAATAGGGCCAGTCGTTTTGTCCTTGGTGTTAGTCAAAACTTTTTTACTGTGTAAATGATAACTTAGAGGGGGAGGAAGAGAGCATGTGGGAGGAGCCGAGAAGAATTATAATTAAAAAACAACAAGGTGCCCTAGCTGGTTTGGCTCAGTGGATAGAGCGTTGGCCTGCGGACTGAAGGGTCCCAGGTTCGATTCTGGTCAAGGCCACATGCTGGAGTTGCAGGCTCGAACCCCAGTGGGAGACATGCAAGAGGCAGCCAATAACTGATCCCCTGCCATCATTGATGTTTCTCTCTTTCCCTATCCCTTCCTCTTTGAAATCAATAAAAATATATTTAAAAAGATAAAAAAATTTTAAATGTTAAAAATCTTTAAAAAAACCAAACAAATAAAAAACAACAAGATCCCAGCTGGTGTGGCTCAGCGGTTAAACATCGACCTGTGAACCAGGAGGTCATGGTTCCATTCCCATCAGGGGCACATGCCCAGGTTGTGGGCTCGATCCCCAGGAGGGGACGTGCAGGGAGCAGCCAATCAGTGATTTTCTCTCATCATTGATGTTTCTTTCCCTCTCCCTTCCTCTCTGAAATCAAACATATATATATATATATATAAAACACAACAAGAAAAGGAATCCATCCAAACATGCCTGGCCCTCGTTACCTTAGGGAGGGTCTCCTTGTGGCTCTTCCCACCAGCTCTGCCTGCACAGCTGGCCTGCTCTTCTTCGCGAAGGCCTCCCTGCCTCCTTTCTTAGCACCTCCAGCCAGCAGCGACTCCTCCCACCTCTGAACAATCCTTTCTTGCTGGCCCCGTCCATCTCATTTCCCCAAGAAAGCGTCTCCTGGCGTTGCAGCTGGGAAGGCCCCTCTCCTGAGTTAAACAGAATGGCAGGCTCTGGCCCCACCGGAGCTGGCCTTGGACTCCTCAGTGCCTGTGTCTGGACCCCCTGCAGTGTCTGTGGCCCCGAGGGGGGCGCGGTGAGAACAACTGCCCCTCAGGTGACCAGGCTGCTGGGCAGGTGTGCTCACTGCGCCAGCGGGGAAAACGGCCAGAGGAGGGCGCCCTGCGGCACCCGCTCTGAGTGCTGCGAGTGTGCGGACACCGTGCACAGACGGGTCTGCGCCTCCTGCGTCTGACAGCCACCATCGCAACTGGCAGATGCTCTGAGAAACCGGAGTTCCCAGTCAGCAAAGGGAACAACGGGAATGACCTCAGAGAGAGGATGGTCAGCTATACTTCGTAAAAAATATTTTGGATAATGCGTGGAAGCGAAACCGAACGTCATTTCCTTGCGAGCTGACCCGACGGGTTTTCTGCTCCCCCTCCCTCCAGGGCATGCCGCAAGCACTGCCGGCTCCCCTGCTCCCCTGCTCCCCGGGGCTCTGGGGTCGGGGCGGGCACGTCAGGCTGCTTGTTTTCAATGCTTTCTCCTAACGAGCTGTCCGCCTGCCTCTTTCCGCAGGGCAGTGATGGCGCGCGGAGGTCCACGCTCCTGGAGGGTGACGAGCCCCTGGCCTTCTTCTATGACGACGTCAGAACGTTGTACGAGGGTTTCCAGAGGGGCATCCACGTGTCGAGTAAGCACCGACCGAGTTTCTGTGCAGATGCTGATTCCATTCAGGAGTGGCCTTCCTTCCTTCGTGTCGCTCGGGCCTCCCTCTCCTCTGAAGACCCCTCCAGAGTGAGACCCCGAGCCCACGGCCCCTCCAGACGCTCCCCGTGGGCGCCATGTCCAGACGTGTTCAGCACGCCGTGTGTTTCACAGTCACACGCACATTCGCTCCCTGTGGGCCCACGTTCCCTGCAGCCACGAGACCCGCCTCACTGGGCCTGGTCCGGCATTTCCCAAAGCTCTCCATCAGGAGACTCAGATTTTAAGAAGTAAATGCTGGCGTCCCGAGGAAGCAGTGTTCCTTCCGTCATGGGCACTGGGAATGGGGCGGCGCTTAGTGACTGACTGTGGCCCCAGAGACCCCGGTGTCCCGCCCCTGCCCTCCCTCCCAGCCCTCTGCCAGGCTCGGCACGGGCACTTCCCAGGACGCCAGCCTCTGTGCCTGCCCTCCCCACCCATCTCTGAGCCTGTTCTTCCCACCTGCCTGGGCACTTGTATGTTCTTACTAACCCTCCTAATTCAGGCTGCACTTCTCCTTTTCTGTAACCCCTTCCCGGGCTGTCATCTCCCTTCCCCTCCTTCAGGCCGGTGTGGCCCGCCCCCTCTCAGCATCCGCACCGTTTTACCGCCTCCGTGACCAGGGCTGCCGTCTCTTCTTCCCACAGTGACTCAGCCTGGCACTCACACCTCTGCGCCCCCACCCCTCCTTTTGCTTTAGTCTCTTCGCTTTTGCTTGTTCCAGGTTCCTCCCCAGAAGCGGTCCTTGGCATCCACGCTTTATTTAAATCTGCTGGCGATTAGACTTAGGTTACGGACTGTGGTGCTGTTGTCCCCCCTCTCCTGTCCCCCACATGCTGCCTGTGATGTGTGCTCGAGAGGTGCTTTTCCTTGACACTGGCAAGTTGGACTCTGGTTCACCGTCACCCCGGCAATCCTGCAGCACACTCATTAGGCCCCGCTATAAAGGGAAAGCGAGCGTACCTCTAGATCACGTGTCAAACACAAGGCCCGCGGGCCAAATCCGTCCCGCCAGGCCTTGCAATGTGGCCCGCACCGCGCTGTCATCACTGCACTCCGCTGCGTTTCCATCACAATGACAGTTTATGACTGTTCAGTAAACCATTCGGCCCGCGATTTAGGCTGGATTTTAGATTTTGGCCCCTTCTCTGATTGAGTTCGACACCCCTACCTAGATTATTGAATTGACAGGTTTCTTCAGAGATAGTATCAGGGTAAGGGTTTGTCTGTGAGAATAAATAGAAGGTAGATCAGCCTAATTAAGAGCACATGAAAAATATATATATATATATATATATATATATATATATATATATATATGCCTCTGTGTGTGTGTGTGTGTGTGTGTGTGTGTGTATCATTTACCACCACAACAAAGCACACATGTGTGTAAATATACATACATTTTTCCCGTGGTTAGCAGAGGATGAGATTCATCTAGGAGGACACTTCTGAGTGTCCCCTGACGTTAAGTCACGTAACTTTGGGGGGATCACTGTCTCTACTTGGGAAATGAAGGACTTACATGAATGTTTCAGAGACGTGGGAGAAAAGTAAGTTCGGTGATTTTCGCTTATACTGACTGAAGAGGGTTGCTTTACTTTTCCCCCAGAGGAGCTTTTTATTCCAAGCTTTAGTTTTCCGAGGCTGCCATAGATTGACTTTCTGTAGGAGGGCGTGGCCGGCATCTGGATAGGTGGAGGTTGCTGAATGATGGCAGAGCCAGCTGAGAGTTTTCACACCTGGTGTTTGAAAGCTGCGCCGGGGCGCGGTTTGCAAAGATTGCGATCCCTGTTCAGTGGTTCCCATCCCCAGCTGCACTTCAGGGTCAAGCGGGGGGAGAGGGAGGTGTGTGGAGCTTTTGGAAAATACTAAGGCCCAGGCCCCATCCCTGTCCGGTTATGTCAAGAACGTTGCTAGCAGGGCCTGGGTATAGTGTATATTTTAAGTTCCCCAGCTGAGCCTGGGCTCACCGCGCTGTTGAGCTAGAGTCCACGAACTTCTCCTGTGAAGGGCCAGGTAGGGGATGTTTTGGGGTTTGGGGCCATCAGGTCTCTGTTTCAACGATTCGGCTGCAGCCTTAGATAACACGTAAAGGAATGAGTGGGCCGCGTTCCAGAAAGTGTGTTTACAGCGCAGGGGGCGGGCCTGATTGGCCCTGGCTGTGGATGGCTCACCCCTTTTCTTGAGGAAAAAAGAAATATTATTTCTTATGGCCACTGTACTTCCTTCCCCATCCGAAACCACATCTGGTGGAACTTGTCGTGGTTGGCGGGTCTTTTTCACTTTTGGAGATGACAGTGTCACACAGCATTGTATCAGTTTCAGGTGTACAACACAGTGACCCCACAGTGAATAGTTCACACCCATCACCACACAGAGTCACAGACTGTGCTGTTATCACACACAGAGAACCGTGTGGTTCCCTGTGCATCACCCGCAGGACCCACTTGCTGACCCCGGCAGCCGGGCCTTCATCGCAGCCCCTGAAGATGGAAGAGGCTCTGAGGCCAAGGCCCCCTGGCGCTCTCTCCTGCATCGGTCAGGTCGGCCTCGGAGCCAGGCCTCAGGACGGCCCGAGTCCTCACCACTGATGCTGGAATCCACACGCGCACCACACCTCTCAGGGCCCCGGAGCAGCCCCACTCTGCTTTTCCTCCCCCTTCCTTCAGGTCCCTGCTCCAGAGAGGACGGTGAAGCCAGATGCTCACGTCTCAGAGCGGAAGTGTAGAGGCCTCGGTCAGACGGGAGGTGCTAACCCTTCCAGCTTCATTCCGATTCCCGGGAGAAGGAGCGAGCAGGCCCAGCACGCAGAGCTGCTGGCAGGCCTGGTTTCCCTGGGACACGTTCCTGTGTGCAGTCACCTCTGACCGTCTGAAAGTGGCAGCTTGTCCCCTGTGAACATAGCCTTTCCCTCCGACAGCTACAGCGGAGCGTAAAGTTCGCTTGGGATCCACCTGTAGAAAGGAACGTGTGTCATTCCAGATGTAAATGACTTGGATTGTATTTATTAATGAGCTAGCCGTTAGTGTGAATAATTCATATAATTAACACGGGTCTTTCTTTCTGCTTATTAGGTACCTAATTTGGAGTCAGGACACATCCTGATATTTCCTAACTTTTGCATATGCCTTCTCTCATTTTCCTCCTCTCCCGCCCCACTTAAGGAACAAAATAGAAATAAACAAGAAAAAAAAAAATCAAACCAAAACCCAAGGAGAATAATTTCCCACCTGAACTCATTATTTCTAACCTGAGGACCACCAGAGTCCCCCGGAGACTGTAGAACGAGGTGGACTGCACCCTGAGATGCTGATACGTGTTACACCGTTGCTTTCTCCTCTTTCAGATAACGGCCCTTGCTTGGGCTCTCGGAAGCCAGACCAGCCCTATGAGTGGCTTTCCTACAAGCAGGTGAGTTTTGGGGCTCGGTGGGCGCCTTGCATAGCTGGAGTGGCTCGGTGTGCGGGTTCTCGGAGCCCTCCGCAGAACGTCTGTGCCTGACCAGCTCAGAGCTTTAGATAAACATGCAGCATCTGCTGGGGAAGTCTGACACCCAGATTTGGGGAAAACCAGTGAACTGATTTAGCTGGTGGTTCAAAGTACTTAATTTTTATTGATTGATTGATTGATTGATTGATTTAGAGAGAGAGAGAGAGAGAGAGAGAGAGAGAGAGAGAGAGAGAGAGGCGGGGGGAAGGGAGAGACAGACATCAATTGGTTGTTCCACTTACTGATGCACTCACTGGTTGATTCCTATATGTGCCCTGACCAGAGAGGGTACCCACAGCCTTGGTGTATCAGGATGATGCTCCAGCGAACTGAGCTCTCCAACCAGGCCTTCAGCACTTTGTTTTGGAGCCAATGGATGCATTGTGGAGTAGAGTATAATTTTGAACATAAAATTCTAGAAATGTGTCGAAGCAGGTGACTAGACCCGTGGAGGGATAGGTCTGCCCCCCTCTGCCGTGAGAGGTTCTGAGAGAGGCGAGAAGCCCCAGAGTAGAATAACCCTCATTTGTAGAAGAGGAAGACGAGTCCCAGGAAGCGATGGTCCCAGCTGGTTAGTGGCAGAAGCCCGGCCAGAAGTGGGGTCCGTGCCCTCTGGTGTGGGGCTCAGCAGTGTGTCCTGGCCAGCGTGGGACCCCTGCGACATGTGACCCGGGGCCACCACCCACAGCCGCACGGAGACACACCCTTGCTCATCACAAATATCAAGGACGTGGGGATCTGGCTGTTCTCACGCGTGTCCCTCCGCAGCCCCACCTCGTCCACGTGGGCTGGTCAGTAGTGGTTTGTGAGTGGCGGGTAGCAGAGCAGGAGGACAATGCCCTTTAGCTGTCGTTTGGTGATTCCGATGAGTCCACACTCGTGTGCTTCTCCTCGGTCCCAGTGGAGCTGCGGGCCCGCAGGAGCAGCTGGCGGCAGCGGCCAGGCTGCCTTTGTCCCCAGTGCAGCTGCCAGGAAGTGCTCCCTGCTCCAGGGGCGGGCACTGGGCCTCCGTGCGCACTCAGGCTTCCTCCTTCCAGGCTGTGTGTTGGCGTGTGGCTCGCAGTCGCTGTCGTCCGGGTGTGCGTGTGGAGGGGTTCTCATTAGGAGCCACAAAGCCAGCTCGGGAGCCAGGCTTTCTGTCTCCCAACACCAGCACTCAGCATCCTTCCCTTCCCTCGTCTGAGCACCAGCGGGTCCAAGGCTTTGCTTGGGTATCTTGAGAGAGAGGGCAAAGAGGCGAGAACCACAGCACGCCTTGAGTGTAGGCATGACTGGATGGATTTTGCTGTTTTGTTTGCCTTCCCAAAGCCAAGTAATAGTGTTCAAATAGTAGTTTTCGAGATCCCTCCTTTTTGCATGTGGTGCAAAGACCATGTGTGTTGCATGATGATCTCAGGCCTCAGCATCCTCAGGTGCATTCTGGATCACCTGTGTTGCATTACGTTCAGCAATATTTTCCCACATTGCTTCTCTCACATGTCGGCGGGAAGCAAGAACACCCCATTGCAGGCTGGGATTTCTTTTTCTTTTCTTTTCTTTTTTTTAAAATATTTTTATTGATTTTTTACAGAGAAGAAGAGAGAGGGATAGAGAGTTAGAGACATCGATGAGAGAAAATCATCAATCAGCTGCCTCCTGCACACCCCCCACCAGGGATGTGCCACAACCAATGAACATGCCCTTGACCAGAATCGAACCTGGGACCTTTCAGTCCCCAGGCCGATGCTCTATCCACTGAGCCAGACCGGTTTCGGCTAGGCTGGGGTTTCTGAGCAGACAAGCTCACTTGGGTTCTGAAGGTTCATCTCGGTGTGGCTCCTGTTCATCAGGCTGGTGGACATAATCACTGGACTCCCCTGACGCCAACTTGGGATTTGTACATTTCTGTCTTTTTTTTTTTTATCACCTGGGGGTTCTGGCCTTGGAGGGCAGCAACCCCTTTCGAAGAAAGGTATGGACCCTTTCTCTAGAGACGGAAGGTCACGCATGTTCTCCCAGGGAGCTCTGCACACACTGCAGACACGTCCCAGGTCCCCATCCCTCAGTGCCAGCGATGGCTGTGAAACAGCCATGGGGTGTGGGGGATACTAGATCCTAATGTCACCCTCTGTCACCGACCAGTGTCGGCTCTCATTCCACGGCAGAGCCACGATGGGCATACGTGGCAGAGCCAGCCGCATTCTGGGTACAGGAGGTGTGCTTCACCCCCCGCAGGTGTGGGCGTGAGCCTGGAGCGCTCCTGAGAAGCAAGGAGAGAACTCCGATTTTAAAGATTTCAAAAGCTTTTTTAAGTTAATCTAGGCAGGAATGGAGAGAGGATGGGGCAAGTATGTAGTCCTGTCTCCTTTTTTATACATCTACCTATTTTTATTTGGTTGTAATAACAGTATGCATTGTTGTATATTTTCACTTAGGATGGTCGCACACATTCTAAGTTTGGTGTGGTTTGCGTAACTGTAATATGGACGCGCTGTATGGCATTTCCCAGCCGTGGCCCTCGTCCCCTGGAGTCCTGTGATTTTTCATGGGTGGGGAACGTCCAGCCCGCGGGCTGTAGAGGCCCACGGGACCATTTGGGGTATTCCCTGCCAAGACCAGATGATTAGTAAATTAAATGTTTGACCAACTATAGCAGGCTGGTTTTTAGATTGATAATTGTGTATGGCCCGCACATTATGTTATACATATCCAAATGGCTGGCTGTTGGCAGAAAAAAGGGTTTCCCACCCCAGCAGGTAATTGTGTGAAATATGTGTCTTTGTACGTAAACATTTTTAAGCCTCCTTTTAAAAATCGAATTATTTCCTAAGAATAAAGTCTCAAGAATGGAAGTGGAGAGCCCAGTGAGAAGAACTTTCTTCCTCTTTTAAAAGATCTTCCCCAAACTTGCTGTTTCTGTGTTGATACCAAATGACAAGTTTTGGCTGCTTGGCTGCTCTTTATAAATACAAAAAAGAAAAAACCCCGCGTCCCTGTATGCTTTTGTAATGTGACGGGTTCTGTGAACCTGAGGTGTGAGCGGGCCTGGTGGGAATTCCTGCCATGGCTGCCGCCGGGCTCTGCAGGAGGCCCAGGAGGTCAGGAGTGGGTCCCGGCGAGGAAGCCGTGCTGTTCGGGACATGGCCCGAAGGTTCCTCTGCTCTCACCTCCTCTGTGCGTGCTCTGCCCCCACCCCCCAGCCTCGTCCCGGGGTGGGGCCTGAGCGGCCACTGCTTCTCCTCCCCTCCAGGTGGCGGAAATGTCGGAGTGCGTGGGCTCGGCGCTGATCCAGAAGGGCTTCAAGGCCGCCCCCGACCAGTACATCGGCATCTTTGCCCAGAACAGACCTGAGGTAAGGCCCCCGCAGCCCCGACCGACCGACCGTCCATCCGTCTGTCCGCGGCTCTGAGCTCTCTCCGGTGGAAGAGCCGGTCAGCCCACACCTGCCCCCGCTGGGGACCAGACCTTGTGGCCGGATTTCTCCTGAGAATGTGGCTTTGGGTCCCACCTTAGGAAGTTACACGTGTAAAACCCCGCGCCAGGGCGCCCCCGAGCATCCCGTACATTTGCCTGGGAGGTCGTTGAGCTGCTATGTGGCTGCCGAGTGTGGAGACCCCATGACCAGTTACCGCTTCACTTCTTTACGTCGTTCCTATTCTGGGGAGGTTTTGTCAGAACAGTTTTCCTGTTGGACAAGTGCGTCCCTCCTTGCCCCGTTCCCACCCCGTGCACGCCTCAGCCAGGCTGACCTTCCTCCGGCCACAGTCACTGTTTCGCTGAGAAGCCCCGGAGGCTATGCCTCGCCTGGGGGCCAGAGCCAGGCACCTCCCGAGCCAAGGCTTGCCCCGGCCCACGGCGAGCCTTCTGGTCCCCACTCCCTCGGGGACCTCCAGGCCAGCCAGCGGCTCGCTGACCTCCTTCCTGCTTTGAACTCTGCAGTCCCCGCTCTCGGGATCTCCTTCCTTTCTCTCCATCTGTCCACAGGGTGCTGCTCCTGCAAGGGGCAGCCCAGTTACTCCCCCAGAGAGGTGGCCCTCGGGCGGGGCTCCGAGTCACTGGCTGGTCTTGGTGATTGCCTTGCACAGTTGTCTCCATCCTCCCAGCAGATGGCACCTGCTTCTCAGCAGGGGCGAGTGTTTGGTCCTCACTGTGAATCCTCGCGGTGCCTGGATGTGCTTTTGATCCAGGGTTGGTCTCTGTGCAGTGGCTCCATGATGACGTGTCCTTTTCTCTCAACCCTCCCTGTCTGTCTAGTGGGTGATCATTGAGCAGGGATGCTTTGCTTTCTCCATGGTGGTCGTTCCCCTCTATGACACCCTGGGAACCGAAGCAATCACTTACATAGTCAACAAAGGTACGTGTGGTCTCCGGGTGGACACCGGCCTCGTTGTTAGATTCTGTGATTGACATTTGCCTATATTTGATTTGAAATGGATTTTATATTTAAACTGGAGGCCCGGTGCATTAAATTCGTGCAGCGGGGGGGGGGGGGGGGGGGGGGTGTCCCTCAGCCCAGCCTGCACCCTCTTACAATCTGGAATCCCTCAGGTAGTGTTCCTAGGCCTGGCTGGCAATCAGGGCCTATAAGGGCCTTCCTTCCCCCAGCTGCCGGCAGCTGCCCACCCCCCACCCCCTTCCCCTGCCACTGGTTGCCTCCCTCTGCAGGCAACGGGCATGGATGCAATTGCTTGGCTGGCCTGGGCCTCCCTCTGTGGGGGGATTGATCATGGGCCCCCAGATCGATCGCCTCGCAGAGGAAGGTCCCACCCACCCATCGCAGAACTACCAGCCGGTGGCCTGGTCTTCCCTCTGTGGGGCAGTGGATCATGGGGCTCCGTGATCAATAGCCCAGCAGAGGGAAGCCCTGCCTGCCCGGGCAGGGCTCTGCAATTGATCTTCGCTCAAAGGGTGGTCTGGGCCTCCCTCTTTGGGGTAATCATGGAGACTCCCAGCCCCCTCCCCTCGCCCATCAGGCTGCCCTGCAGAGAGTGGCATGGGGCAATGGCAGGGCCCCCTGACCAATCGCATCACACCCGCCTTGGCTGGCCTGGTGCCAGTGCACATCACAGTGTGGTCATCCAGAAGGTCTGGACAGTCATTCTGCTGTGCAGTCCATTTGCATGTTGCAATTTTATTATAGATGTCCACCTATCTTTTTTAAAATTATGCAGTCAAGCTCGTTTTTCAGAGCATCTTGCTCATTGTACCTCTTGTTTTCCAGCTGAACTCGCCCTGGTTTTTGTGGACAAACCAGAGAAGGCCAACCTGCTACTGGACGGTGTAGAAAACAAGTTGACCCCCTGCCTTAAAATCGTGGTCCTCATGGACTCCTACGGCAGCGATCTGTTGGAGCGCGGCAAGAAGTGCGGGGTGGAGATCATCAGCATGAAGGCCATGGAGGTGAGTCCTGCTCTGCCCAGGTCTGGAGGCGTCCCCAGGGTCATCTGGGCACAGGCGTGGCCTCCACTGGGCCACACGGGCTCAGCCCCGGCTGGCTGCCTCAGCCATGAGTGATACGGAGCAGAAACTCCTGTCTCGTGTGAAAAGAATTCACGTGCATGCCCAGAGTCACTGTCCCCTCTGACAGTCCTCCCCTCCAGCGATCTGCAGTGCTCACCAGTTTATTACAGAGCCGGACATGCCGCGCCAGTGAAAGCTGGGAACTGTAGTTCAGTTGCAGGCAGGGACTTAACTTTGTGCCTCTTTAGGCTTCAGTGCCTTTTACTCTCTGACTTGTATCTAAAACGGAGCCAGGTACGGACGTCCACCTCCCTATTCTTTTCCCCAAAATTGTTTTTGTAGAGGCCTGGTGAATATCCAGCAGGGATGTTGGATTTGGTTTATTTTCATATTAAATTTCTTCAAGTTCACATTCATTGCAACGTTAAAGGTAACCATTCTGGGAAAATGAGTGCGGCTCGCACTGAAATCAGCTGTTAGGCGTCGGCTCCCGTGAGAAGCTGATCCTCCGCGTTGGCTTGGAAATTAAAGTTCAATCCCGAGCTGCAGGCAGGAGGGGGACCTCGCATGGACACATCATAGCAAGAGACAGGCTGCACAGAGCCAGCTGTTCCCTTTCTGAAAACCTTATGTGCCTTCCTGGATCTGTTATAAATAGGGCTTAAAATGTATGCATGGTTTTCTATAAAGCATCGAGGCTCTATTAATAAGGATCTATCAGCCCTTTCCTGGGGAAATTCAACATCAGAGAGAAACTGTCTTTTGTTGTAACAGAGCCTCCTGCCTCACTCACAGACACACACACACTCACAGTCACACATCACACACAGTCACACATCACACACAGAAACATACACTCAGACACACACACAGTCATTGAGGTATATGCCCTTCACCGGAATCGAACTGAGCCCCTTCCGTTTGTGGGTTGACATTCTAACTGCCAAGCCGGATGGGCCAAGGCGAATCCGTCCTTCGTAGCTTTCAAGCCCATTCTGGAGCAGCCTTACACCTTCCATCCCGGCCTGTTTGGTAATCAGAGGTTCCCAAGTCCTGTCTCCGTCCCACATGGGCTTCCGAATGGCTGGCATTGACATCTGCAGGCTGGCTCCCTCTCTCCGGGTGGAGGTTTTCCATAGGCAGCATTGGGTGAGCAGGTGCCTTGCTGTGCTCTGATTTGGGGACCGGGCTGAGCATCTACAGCCAGCTCTCTGGTGACGGTCAGGAGCTGGGTTTGTGAAAGGCCAGAATAGGGAGTAGGGGGCCAGGAAATCGATCATGAAACACTCTGATTCCTGTCTTTGGAATAAATCTTATTGCAAGGCCACCCTGATACCACTTACAGAGTCTGGTGTCAGAGAGAGGTGTCCGGACAGCGGCTTCTTGGAGCAGTGCCTACGTTTTTTGGTTCAGGTTGATTTGAGTTGCCGTAGTTAGTGTCAGAAATGTCTGCTGTCTTTGAGCAGCCGTCAGTGAATCCACAGCGAAGTCAGGCGGAGAGACTTGATGTGACCTTCTTCTTTGCATTGAGAAAAGTGTCCATGTAAGATGTTTTTCTCTTTTCTTCAGGACCTGGGAAGGGCCAACAGGAAGAAGCCCAAGGTAAGACTCTGCCAGGCCTGCCACAGTCCCCTGGCGTTCCACTAGCTGGTCGCCTCGGAGACCAGCAGGGATGGTAGGTGATGGCTTATGGTTCACAGTTGTCTGTTCTGACTTGTGCCGCTTCCTTCTTCTCCTTTTATGTGCTGCAGCCTCCAAAACCTGAGGATCTTGCAGTCATTTGTTTCACAAGTGGAACCACGGGTAAGTTCTGCCATGGACTTGCCTCTGAGTGACCTGCCAGTGTGTACTCCCTGCCTCCTTTGAGGACGAGTTCCTTGGGCTGTAGATGGACCGAAGGCAGAAGAGACAGAAGTGGTTCAGACACTGTCTTCGCGTCCCTCTGAGAGACATTCTCAGAATCTGAGTGTCACATATTTCCTCAACCACTTATTGAAGGTGACACTCCATCCATCATCCTGAGACACAAACCCCGTATCACTGACTTACAGAAATAGAAACAGACTTCTGTCTTTTCTTCTCCGTTGCCACACACCCTCCAAAATTTGCCCATCATAGTAAAGATTGTTTATGATACCGAGTTTCCTGGAAAGGCTTGCAGATCGCTCAGGAATTTATGTGACTCAACAGTTGGCTCTCCTGAGTGTACCTGACACTGAGGCCCTCACCGTGGAGGGTTTCTGGGTGGCCTCCATGTCTGTCGTTGGTTTTTGGGTGAAGTTTCTGTCCTCTGACTTGGTTCTGCTCACATGTGTGTTCCTCAGGCAACCCCAAAGGAGCAATGATCACTCATCGAAACATAGTGAGCGACTCCTCGGCGTTTGTGAAAGTGACCGAGGTAAACTTTTGGGATGTTGCCATCTTCCTTCATGTTCATTGGTTGGCATTAGGCCTTGAGAATGAAAGTGGTAAAGGCTGGGGAGAAATGACTCTGTCGTGTTTTTATAGTATCTCCTATCCCAGGGGGCAGGGAAATAACTCCCTTAAGTTGGCAATGAAGCGTTAGATGCCGCTGAAGGTTTTGAGTTATTATTACTTTTATGGTCAGTTTGACGTCCATTTTATCAGAAGGACTAAAGCCTCGAACTTCAGTTACTATCCAAGTGTCTTAGTCTGCGTGGGCTGCCATAACAAAATAGCCCAGACTGAGCAGCTGAAACGGCACAGATCTGGACGCTAGAAGTCCATGATCAAGGTGCCAGCAAATTCGGTTTCTGGTGAGGGCTCTCTCCCTGGCTTATAGACAGCCGCCTTCTACCTCTCATAGCCTTTCCTCTTGTGCACAAGGAGGAGAGAGGTCTCTGGTGTCTCCTCTTCTCACAAGCACACAGGTCCTTTTGGGTCAGGGCCCCACCCTTATGACCTCATTCAACCTTAACTACCTCCCAATGGCCGTATCTCCAAATACGGTCATATTGGGTTAGGCTTTGGCCTATGAGTTTGGAGAGGCCACCATCAGTCCATGACACCAAGGGTACATTTCAAACCTGTGCTTTAGGAAGTTGCTAGTGACCAGCATGAGCCTCTCTTTCAGACCCTTGGCACGGTTTGCATAATTCACGCTCCGTCTCTGTGGGTTCTGTCTGTGGCAGGAGCCTGCGCCTCTTGGTTTGGGAGAATGGGCATCTTGCTGGTATAGATGGTCCATCTCACTGGCACTTAAACTCACACCCTCTTAGTCCCAACCCCCTCTCTTGGTGTATACTTCCTACACCTTCACTGAGTCCACCCTCACTGCCTGACCAGAGCGCATCTTTCACTTTCTAACGGGCCTTCAGAGAAAGCTCCAAGCGCACCCGTGGCTCGTGAGACAGACGGTTACAGAACTTTGTTTAAAACCCTGTATTCCTGGGGCATTCTCAGCTTTGTGAAAACCTCTGGCCATACAGATGATGTGTTGCACCAAATCAGAAAATCGAAAACTGTAAATAGCATCGAGTCTGGTTTCTTATCGTATAGCCGTTTCCCACAGGGAAGCACTGGTTTGGATGCAGGTCATCCTGGCATGAAAGTGATCTCAGGCCGGGCATGTCCAGGCTATCCCACGTACCCTGGGACTCCTGTGTCCACTCCGGACCGGCTAATGGCACAAGCGCTCGGTGCAAACCCTCGCTGTGCCGGCCACGGGAAGCTGGGCATGGAAACCAGATGTCCCGACTCAGCCCAGATACAGATCTATTGCCCTCCGCGCACCCGGGGAAAGCAAATCCCTGGCGTCAGCCCAGAGCTGCATTGAACAAACCGGGATGTATCTCACGGGTGAGGGGGGGCTTTATGGTAAAGCTGTCGATCAAACTAAAATACTCCAGATGCGCTTGTGCTGTAGATAAAAGGAGCCTGGAGCTCCAGTTTATCTTCCCTCCTCTCCCGCTTCCCCTGTACGGCATAACATGCTGTCTTCCATTGGACTGGGTCTCATATTTCCACAACATAGCACACTGCCTATGTTGTGCCGGATCTTAGGTTTCTTACCGTTAGATGCGATTGAGCTTGCTGGGTCCTGGGGTACTGTAATTTTGAAATAATTAATGAGCACACGATCCCCTAAAAACATCCCAATTTGGACAAAATACTTCTTATTTTGGCTAAAGTCCTGAGTGCATTCACTTTGTCACTAGAAATGACCCCCACCCAACCCGAGTGGCTGAGGTGTTGCTTTGCACCTCACTCCTCAGTGAGAAGTAAGCGCAGACCGTAAGCCCGAGCCTTCCTCCTGAGCGTTGAGGGATCGTGTGCTCTCAGGGACGTGGGAAATGACTGGAATCTTAATACCACTCTGCCTGCCGGTGTCTTTGCTTACAGAACTTTGTCAATCCCACTCCAGATGATACTCTCATCTCTTTCTTGCCTCTTGCCCATATGTTTGAAAGAGTTGTCGAGGTAAGGCACTGTGTTTTGTTTTCCTTGCTGGCTTGTTTGTTTGTGTTCTAAGTCGTTGTGTTTTACAGAAGACACTTGGCCTGAATGCCAGTGACACACACATTTCGTTCTTACCACTTGCACACATGTATGAGCAGCTCATGCAGGTAAGTTTGACCTCACACTGTCACCCGTGCGTAGCTCTTTGCCAAGCCCTGTTTTAGAAATGGTGCTAATTATTTAAAAGAGTATCTTTTTTTTTTTTTTTTTTCTCGGTCTGGCTACTTGAACTTGAATCATTCATTTTAAAATTAGAAACTCAGATTTTTGAAGGATATGAATGTGGACATGATTCCAGAAAGATGGACTAAAAAAGTAGAATTTTTATGAATACCATTCTGTAAAGGCCTCTGCTCTGTGAGAAGTCTCGGTTTTTTTTTTTTTATTGTGCTTGTTCACAAATGCACAAGTTGGCTTAGGACTGATTTTTTCCCCCCACTAAAATTCTAAGTGACCTTGGGAAAGCAGGATGACCTTGACCTTTGCCTGGGCTCCCAGTACCCAACTGTGTGACTAGTTTAAAAACTGGCCAGGAGCCACCATTTTTCCTTCTTAGATAGTTCTGGATTGTATTCTGTTGTGTGTCTTTTTTTAAATGTTTATTAAAAAACCTTTATTATTGAAAGTATTACATATGTTCCCCTTTCCCCCATTGGCCCTCCCCACCCCTCGGGGGAAATGAGCAGCATTTTGTATTAGAGGGGAAATGAGCAGCATTCCTTTACTTAGCAAGTCTTGATTAAGCAGACCCATGTGCCACACCCTGTGAGGTGTTGGTGACAGTACCAAGGCTCCGCCCTTCGGAAATGCCCTACGAGATTTTCTCACCCCTGAGGACCAGGGATCTTAGCTCCCATCTTCCGGTCTTCCTTCCACCTCCTGCACAAGAGAGCTGTGATCTTAGCACGTGAGGTCAAATGAGTTGATAATGGGCCGTGTGTACCGGAGGTAGTGTTAGAGGTGTGCCTGGGAGGCGGGACACAGGGACACAGCCTCTGAGCTTTCATTTTTATTAAATATATTTTATTGATTTTTCACAGAGAGGAAGAGAGAGGGATAGAGAGTTAGAAACATTGATGAGAGAAAACCATCGATCAGCTGCCTCTTGCACACCCCCTACTGGGGATGTGCCCGCAACCAAGTACATGCCCTTGCCCGGAATCGAACCTGGGACCTTTCAGTCCGCAGGCCAACGCTCTATCCACTGAGCCAAACCTGTCCCGGCTGAGCTTTCATTTTTAAGCAGTGCGCCCTGGGGTGCCTTTCTAGTGGTTTCTGCTTTCAGGCTTGAGCCATTTGACCTTCAATTGTGTCATCATTTTATAAATTTTACTTACTTTTTTAATTAATCCTCACCTGAGAACATGTTTGTTTATTTTTTTAAAATATATTTTATTGATTTTTTTACAGAGAGGAAAGGAGAGGGATGAGAGTTAGAAACATCGATGAGAGAGAATCGTCGATCAGCTGCCTCCTGCACACCCCCTATTGGAGATGTGCCCGCAACCAAGGTACATGCCCCTGACTGGAATCAAACCCAGGACTTTTCAGTCCACAGGCCGACGCTCTATCCACTGAGCCAAACCGGTTTCGGCGAGAACATGTTTATTGATTTTTTTTTGATTTTTTTTTGATTTTTTTTTTAGAGAGATAGGAAGGGGTGGGGAAAGATAGAGAAACATCGATTGGTTGCCTCCTGTACATCCTCTGACGATGGGATGAAGCTCTAACCAACTGGGCCACCTGGCCGGGCTGTTGCATCATCTTTTTCTTTTTAAAATTTGAAAGAGGCAGACTACTTGCCAAGTGCACGTGGCTTGCCAGTACAGTTTACATCCAATAGGAAAATACTCATGCAATAGGTTGTAGCTGAATGACAGTCCATACTGGTGTGAGATATTCTAGTGTCTCAACTGTAACATATTCAGTAGCTTTTTAGAGATTTTTTTAGTTATCCTCCTATATAATAAAAGGCTAATATGCAAATCCACTGAATGACAGAACGACTGGTTGCTGTGATCCACACTGACCACCAGGGGGCAGGCGCTCAATGCAGGAGCTGCCCCCTGGTGATCAGTGCGCCCACAGCGGGAGTGCTGCTCAGCCAAAAGTCAGGCACATGGCTGGTGAGCACAGTGATGGTGGTAGGAGCCTGCCCTGCCAATATGGCAGCACTAAGGAACCCTCAGGAGATGTCCAGAGTGGGCTTAAGCGGCAGGTGGACATCCCCCAAGAGGTACTGGACTGCAAGAGGGTGCAGGCCCAGCTGAAGGACAACCTCCCACCCCCAGTGCATGAATGTCATACACCGGGCCTCTAGTCCTCTCTTATAAAGAGGGAATATGCTAATTGACCCACACGCCGTCGCAAAGATGATGGCACCCACAGCCAATAAGGAGGGAATATGCTAATTGACTGTCATGCCCTCAAAGATGGTGGCGTCCAGTCACCTCAGCTCCACCGGGGCAGCAGGCACACGGCAAGGCCAGACCAGCCCTCAGGTGGGCTCGGAAGCTCTATGTACCTGCCTCCGGAGTCCCCCCAGTCCCCTCAGCCTTCAGCCGCCTAGGGCCGACTCGAAGCACAGGCAAGCCTTGGATGGTGGCTGCCCAGCTGCCCAGGGCCAGCCCGAGGCTTAGGTAATCAGGGCTGGCCGAGGCTTACGCTGCTGGCAGTGGCAGCAGCAGAGGTGTGATGGTGGCATCACCTTCTCCTGATTGCCAGGTCACCTTCTGTCCTTGAGGGCTCCCAGATTGTGAGAGGAGGCAGGCCGGGCTGAGGGACCCCCCCTACCTCCAGTGCATGAATTTTCATGCACCGGGCCCTAGTATTCAAATTTAAAAAAATAAGACTCTGATAAGATTAGACTGTAGGAAAGTAGCCAAGTTTTTGTTTTGAGAATAACTTAGACGGAAAGTGCCTGGAAGACTAAAAGCACTTGGATTCTTTAATACCATGTCATTCAGTTAACATAGCAGAACCTCTATGATCCTCAGCAAACCAACATACCCTGGTTTCTGTTAGTTCCTTATCTTCAGGATGATCCAGAGAAAGGCTCAATTTCCATGTTGTACAGTCACCAAAGAATGCAACAACTGATTTTAAAAAGCTGCCCTAAATGTAGATTTCTGGAAACTGCCCTGAAACGCTACAACCATGTGTGTGTATGTGTGTCTGTGTGTGTGTTTGTGTGTGTGTGCACAGGCACACAACCCCCCACTGGGGTGCTGCAGTGTGGTCACGTGTGCTTCCCCCTCCAGTGTGTGATGCTGTGCCACGGGGCGAAGATAGGATTTTTCCAAGGAGATATCAGGCTGCTTATGGATGACCTCAAAGTTCTTCAACCCACCATCTTCCCCGTGGTCCCACGGCTGCTGAACCGGATGTTCGACAGAGTAAGTTCCAAGCACAGAGCAGAGGCCGAGGGCTGACCCCGTCTTGGGCTTGAGTCAGGCTTGACCAGGCCTCTCTGTGTGACCGTGGACAGTCCAGTTCGTCTCACGAACTAGAGTTTACTCATCTGTAAGACCAGAATGCATTTACCTCACAGAGCTGTTTTTAAGGAGAAAGTACATGTGAACACACTTATAAACATGCGGTGTAGGAATAAATGACCATATTTAATTATGGTCATTTTTATTTTCATAAGTAACTCTTGGAGCCTCGGTTTTCTCACCTGTACAGTGGACTGTTGCCTCCTCCACCTGCCGTCTGTCTCACAAAGTTGCTTTCTGTATCACATGAACCCAGTGATTGTGAAACGGTTTCATAAGTTGGAAAGCTCCATGCACATGTAGTATACTACTCCGCCACCTGGAGAGGAGTGACTGAGCCAAACGAGGGGTAGAGAAAGCTAGTCCCCTGCAGGGCCCTTATCACGTGGAGCACGTGGCCAGGGCAGGGTCAGCAGGTGGCGGTCTGTCTCCACAGCGTGTTTGGACTGGGAAGTGTAATGCTCTTCACTTTGAGGCATGGCTCCTGCCATCTATGAGAACCTGCTCCTTTTTTAATGGTTCTTCTAGAAAAAAAAAACTTAAAAACAGCTCTACACAATTTACCCACTTAAGGTGTATAGTGCCTTCACAGAGTTCTCTGACCATCCCACACTCCCCCTAAAAAAAAAAAAACCAACCCTTTCCCTACCCTTGAGCTATCATCCTCCATCCTGCTACCTGCCTTTACCCCTGAACAAAAAATAATCTGCTTTTTGAATCTATAGATTTGCCTATTCTGGACTTTGATATGACTGGAATCATGCGATATGTGTTCTTTTGTAACTGGCATCTTTCACTTAACATGTTTTCAGGGTTCTTCCAGGTTGTAGGGTGTATCTGTACTGCATTCCTTTTAACAGTCAAATAACATTCCGCTGTATGGATGCAACACATTGCACTTGTCCATCCATCCATGGATGGGCATGTGAGTGGTTCCCCCTTCTTGGCTGTTATGAATAGGGCTGCCACGGACAGCTTTCGGTGGCAGGTGTTTCCGTCGCTCCTGGGCGGATACCTCGGAGCGGTTTTCTAAAGCTGCACCATGTTCCATTTCCACCACAGGGCCTGGGGCCAGTGTCCTCACACCCTCACCAGCACTTGTTCTCTGGCTTCCCGCTTCTCGGAGTTGTGACACCTCCTTCTCTCCTGACTCCTTAGATCTTCGGGCAGGCGAACACCACGCTGAAGCGCTGGCTCCTGGACTTCGCCTCCAAGAGGAAAGAAGCGGAGCTGCGCAGCGGCATCATCAGAAACAACAGCCTGTGGGACAAGCTGATCTTCCGCAAAATACAGGTGGCCGGCGACTCCCGACACTGGTCCTGGCTGACTGGGCCTCGGGGTCTCTGTGAGGGCTCTTTCTGAAAGAGAGGTGTGACGCCAAGAGGGAGAAGGACGCCTTGTTATCAATTCTGGCACGTGGCTAACAATTACAAAAAGCTCAGGATCCAAGATAGATCAGTAGGATTGTAGCTGTGAGCATGGGAAAGGAACCAGCATATTGTAGCCTGCCTTATTCTCCATTTGGGTTTACTTTTCTGGAACAAGTATGTCACTCTTAAGGTAACTTTTAGGCATGAGTGACAATAAGTTATGTCCAAAAAATAACAAAAATGTGGGTGTTGCCATAGATCTATCACATTCTTGTTCTAAACCCTTAAGATGCCAGCAGGAGGGGGTGTCGACTTCCTTCCACCCCAAATGGTACAGTGTGGGGTGGAAAAACACTCCCTGGATGTGGATCTCCACATCAGCAAGCTCTGCGGCCCACAGAGAGCTGGGGGCTCGGGGACGGGGTGCCGTGGAAGTGTCTTTGAGGAGCCCCCCCACCCCCAGCCCTTTAACCCTCTCTCTCTCTGCCTGTCTTTGAAGTCGAACCTGGGAGGGAAGGTCCGGCTGATGATCACGGGGGCCGCGCCCGTGTCTGCGACGGTGCTGACGTTCCTGCGAGCCGCGCTCGGCTGTCAGGTGAGCAGCTCCACGCAGCCTCGTCCTGCCTGGGGGTCTTCTTTCCAGAGTCAATTCAAGTTCTCCCGTGGGTGCCTTCTTTTAAAAAAAAAAAAAAAATATATATATATATATTTTTTTTAATATATACAATATATATATATATTTTTTTTTAAATTGATTTCTGTGAGGAAGGAAGAGGCAGAGAGACGGAAGAGTCAACAATGAGAGAGAATCATTGATCAGCTGCCTCCTGCACACCCCCCACGGGGATCGAACCCACAACCCCAGCATGTGCCCTGACCGGGAATTGAACCGTGACCTCCTGGTTGCTTAGAGAATGAAGTGGGTATGTTTGGCCCCAGGCGGGGGACGTGCCCTTGTGTGCACACTGTGTGGCGCTGTCTGGGGGTCAGGCAGGAGGGAGTGGGGGTGGTAAGGGAGAGCCACTCGCACACCAGGCAGAGCCTGTCTTCAGGGGCAGGAGGACAGCAGAGATCAGCTGACACAGAGGACGTGGGGAGGGGGGTGGCCTGAGCTGGTGAGTGTCAGGGTCCTCCTTCCCCTTCCGCGGTCACAAAGCAGAAAATGAACGTGGACGGGGCTGGCTCTGGCGTGAGGGTGGAGACATGTGGACGCCATGAGAAAGCATGTCGTTGTATCCAATGAATTCACCAAACAGGAAATGCCAAGAGGTTTCACCCCGGGGGCCGTTCTCGGGGGTCAGGGAAACTTAATTTCTGTGCTCGTCCGGCCAAGGCACCCCCTTCTAACCCCGTTTCCTCTCTGTGCCCCAGTTCTACGAAGGCTACGGGCAGACAGAGTGCACGGCCGGCTGCTCCCTGACCATCCCGGGAGACTGGACGGCAGGTAGGTGACGGGCAGGCCGGGCCTTGCTGACACCCTGCTGTTCGGAGCGGGATCGAGTTCATCACTCATTGTTCTTCCCCCTCCTTCCCCACGTGCCTCCTTCCCCTAATGCTGCGTCTCAGGGCGCCAGAGCTGGGCGGCAAGGGGGGAGACTCAGCCAGATCCGGAAGGCAAACGGGTTCAGACCACCAGAGCTTGCCAGGAACCGACTGGTGGCGGGTTAAATGGACCGCGTGTGCGGTGCCGGGGGTGAGGCTGCAGAGAGAGGCACAGGCCTTGTTCCCAGAGGGACCGGTGGAGGCACACACACACAGCGGGCTCGGCCCCGGACCTGGATGTGGGTCTTCGTTGGGGCTGGGATGTACAGTACATGGCGTGTATCTCATCCCAGCCACGTCCCTGTGGGATGCATCCTGCTCGCTCAGGAACAACGGGTCGTGGGTTAAAAGCATGTCAATGACGGGTAAGAGCTGGCACCACAGGGTTCCCGCCCAGCCTGGCCACCCCCTCCCTGCGCCCCTGCCTGCCCGGTGCGCTCTGCACTGCGTGAGCCAGGCCCTGGCCTGTGGGTGTTACCCCGGGGGCACCAGGCACGGCAGGGACTCAGCGTCCAGCGTGACCCAGGAGCACAATCTGCTCGGTGGGCACCGGGGCTGTGACCTTCTCCACGGCGTTCACGGTGACGCCTGGTGCCCTGCGGCTGCTGACTTTGGAGTAGGGGTCTCTGTGAGCTGGAACTATTCACGTGTCGGAGAATCACTCGCGGTGCTTGTGCACATATCTAGTTCTGTCACTTCCGCGTGGGGCAAAGACCCACCCACCAGCCTCTGGCAAAGCAGTTCTGTTCCCCGTAAAGAGAAGCATCGTCCTGTCTCCCTAAACTTCCACATACAGCCTGGCCCTCCACACTCGGGAAATGGGGGTCCGGAACTGGGCAAGAGTGTGGGGCCGGAGGAGGCAGCAGGGGAGGGGGGCGCGGTGAGAGAAGAACCACGCCGGCCCAGCCTCCTGGGTACCGTTCGCCAGGTGTCCTGTGGACCCTGAGAGTCAGCACCCACATCGCTGGCACTTGGACAGAGTTCAGAGTCACACCTGGGACAGGCCCCCGGGGACGTGGGTGTTCCCAGCGGCCCCTCTGTCGGGGGTGACTGCCTAAATGAGCCTGCCAGGGGAGTCCGGCTGCAGTGCCGGGAGCGGAGTGCGTGCCCGCTGGTCTTCGGAGCAGCCTATGCCACACGTGGTTTGGCCCAAGGACGCTGCAGCCCCGGACTGACCATCCTCTCTGCACACAGGCCACGTCGGCGCCCCCATGCCTTGCAACCTGATAAAGCTCGTGGACGTGGAGGAGATGAACTACCTGGCTGCCAAGGGCGAGGGCGAGGTGAGCGAGGGCCCATGTCCCTCCCCGTCCTTGCCGTTTCCGGTAAAGCCGGTGTGACCAGTGCGGTGCCCCTGCCTGGCTCCGTGTCACCGGGGCCTCTGAGCCACTGAGCGTGGTCCCCCTGGCGGCCCTGGGCCAGGCGGGCTTCTTTCTGAAAGCCCACTTACGTTTAGCTCCCGGGGGGGACGGGAGGGCCCG